>NW_023665574.1:627789-941683 GCF_014743375.2 Drosophila subpulchrella
ATATTTAGCCAACAATCAATTGCGGAGATAAGGACATATAACATTCCCTGCGAATTCTCCAAGCTACTGGAAGAATTTAAGGACATCACACAGCTTAACTCATCTCCTCCTCAAGCAACAACCGCCAACGTCACACACTTCATTGAAACCAAAGGCTCTCCACCATTCGCTAGGCCCAAAAGACTTACTCCAGAAAAATTCCAAGCAGCAAGAAAAGAGTTCCAGTATCTGCTCAACCTCGGCGTTTGCCGCGCATCAAAAAGCCCTTACGCCTCCCCGTTACACATGGTTCGTAAGGCTACTGGTGATTGGCGTCCTTGCGGCGATTACCGAGCTCTCAATGCCAAAACCACCCAAGATTGGTATCCCTTACCACACATACAAGACTGAACTCACATATTTTTCGGGAAGCACGTATTTTCAAAACTCGATCTAAGCCGAGCATACCATCAAATTCCCATCGAGGCTCGAGACATCCCCAAAACGGCCATATTTACTCCTTTTGGATTATTCGAATTCACCCACATTTCTTCCGGACTGTGCAACGCGGCGCAAACATTCGAACGATACATGCATTGCGCCTTTTTAGAGATGACCTCGCGATTGCATCAACTAACATGGAGCAGCACCAACTTCACCTCCGTAAAGTATTTGAAAGACTGCGCCAATTCAACCTCACCATAAATTCAGCTTAATGTAGTTTCGGAAAGAAGTCGATCGATTTATTGGGCCATCATATCTATTTAAACGGCATCAAACCACTGTCAGAGAAAGTAAAGGCCATTTTGGATTTCCCTCTGCCCAAAGTCGCAAAGAAGCTACGCAGGTTCTTGGCAATAATTAACTTCTACAGAAGACTCTGGCCAAATGCAATTCAACATCAGGCACCGCTAAGCCAACTTATCCCTGGAAATAAGAAGAATGATTCAACTCCAATCACTTAGACTGCCGCCACCATCAACGATTTGGACGAATGTAAGCGAACTCTTGCAGAGGCAACATTACTTGTACACCCAGCACCCTCTCTGCACAGATGCAAGCGATTTCGCAGTTGGATCAGTACTACATCAAGTCGTGGACGGCCAGTGGCAACCAATGATATTTTTCAGTGTAAAATTAACTAAAAACGCAACGCAAGTATAGCACATATGATCGAGAGCTGCTCGCTATATACCTCAGCATCAGACACTTTCGCGACATGCTTAAACCACAGACCATAAACCTTTGGTATACGCTTTTTCGCAAAAACCAGAAAAAGCCTCCCCACGGCAACTTCGACAATTGGATTTCATTAGCCAATTCACTACTTCTATCGTGCATGTGGCTGGAAATGAAAACACTACCGCTGACACGCTTTCCCACATCTCAACCATCGAACGCGAAATTATCGACTACAACCATCTCAGCATCGCAAAAGCAAGTTGCGAAGAACTTAAACGGCTACGACAACACCACTGCATTGCAGTTGAAGTCAATCAGCATTCCCAATTCTAACAATTTGCGATTTATCCACTTCCAGCGTGCGACCTTCTGTTCCGGAGCCTCTAAGGAAGAACGTCATCAGAAAACTACACAACATTTCTCACGGTGGAGTTGGATCAAAGATAAATCCTATCAAGCAACGCTTCGTATGGCCCTGAATGCACAAGGAGATTTCTTAATTTGTAAAACACTGTACACCTTGCCAAAAATCGCCGCTGCAGTAGTTCACGTTTCCTACACAAAGATTCGACCACATCAACTTGGATCTTTATCGGACGACACCGTCCGTGGATCCCTTCAACCGCCTTACGATGGTCCCTTGAAGTGCAAGAAAAGCAATTAAAATACCTCACCATAAACTTTGGCACTCGATGCATTAAGGTGTCACTCAGTTATAACAAAGTATAAAATATATATTATAATCTAACCATCCAATTTTTGTGTTTCACTTAAGTGCAGGACTTACCTTGGTTTGAAGACAAATAATAATATTTGTTGGGGAGGGGACTTTTATTACTCTTAAAAATTAACTTATTTATTACACATTATTTATTGCACGATGATTAATTTATTTATATCACTAATTTAAATCAATTTATTTATTGCCGTACGTGAACAATTCACTGCGAGTGTTTTTATATTTGAATCTATTTATTATTTATCACTTATCGTTCCTTCTGGGAGAGGCTTAGAATTTAAATCATCAAAGCCGAAGAACAAATAACCAAAAACAACAACAAAAAAAACTCAAAAACAAACATAGCCGCATTGGATCCGCGGGACACTTATTAATCCCACGGGGAATCCTCTCCAGGGTCCGCGTCGAATAGGTAGCGTATTATCATCAAGTCTGGGATCCACTTAAGAGAGCTCTTTTAGGTAGGGACCGAAAGAAAGAAAACAGATATTCTATCCGTCTACACAAATCCCTGTGTGGGACTGTTGCACCCGGCGGGCAAGGGTTGCTGGGTTTCCTTGCGGAAAGCTGACGAAATTCTGTAAATAATTTAAGTGAACAAATTGTAATAGCATGAATATGGAGTAGACCTATCTTTCAGAGGGGAGGGAACATGTAGACAGTCCCAAGGTATCCTACAGTGACCAAAGCGCAGAGGCTTTGGGTTTGGCCCCAAAAGCTCACAATATATCCAATGGTGTCCTGTGACCTAGAAGGGAACAAGTGGGGGAGTTCCTATAGTTGTGCACATTTCGTCAATGATTTGGCCCAGCAGTAAGACAGCTGTTGCAGCGCGAAGTGTTGTAAAGTACAAACATCTGTTTGTTTATTGTTGCGTGTGTGTGGGCAGGGTTGGAGTACTCACAACCCAAGCGCTCTAGAGCTAGCCGGGTCTGCCCACTCGCGGACACACGTAGTCCTATTTTGAGACGTAACACAGGATTAACTCCACCCATATGTATATTGAAAATGAGAACCACGATAAATACGTTAAAATTTTTTTTTTACATCAGCAAGGTCGAAAAGGAAGATAAAAAAGAAAATTGTATAGTATAGTATACCTGTTTACACTACAATTAACAAGTGTAAATATACCTCGAGCTGCAAACAATGCGAGCGCGCAACAGGAGACTGTGCAAAGGCGACTACTTTATACAGCCGCAGAATTGAAAATCTGCAGGAATGGTCCGATCATAACAAGTGATACAGCAATAAAAAGGTATTACAAAAACTATAAAGATTGTTTACCAAGACTTTGAAAATTTAGAAAATTTGAATTGTTGGGGATGGTGGGAATAAATGCCCCAGGTTATTATTCAAGTTGCATTCTTACTAAAAATACGCGTCGAATGACACCTCATTAGTTAAGTCCAACCCACCGTTTAAAAGTAATTACGAAAATAAGTTTTTTGGGGAGTTTTCAAAGTAAACAAGTTTTTCCCTTTGTGTGTTTGTATGAATACCTGTTTAATTTTAGGGTCTTGGGAACTTTATGGCTGTAATACAAAGCTCGGGATGGAAAACTTTCGTTACACTTTTCGAAAAAAAACTCTAGCTTAGCTGGAAACCCAAAAAGTAGGTCTATTTTAAAGGACTCTAGTTTCTAAATAACTAAAGCTGCATACGTGCTATATGTCGCTTAAACTAAATACAAAAGATTTAAAGTTATAGCAAAAAGTTTATTTATAAACATATTTTTGCCTATATACGTACAAACGATTTCTTTTTAAATTTTAAACAATATAGCCCTTGAGATTCCTCAACTTTTGATATATGTATAACACTTATTGTCATAAAAATCAATTGGAAGTTATTAAGCGATAAAATTTGGAACCCGTTTCAGTTCAGTACGAAAAACAATTCATGATCGCCTTCAATTCCCAAAACTATACAACATAATTTTGATGAGACAAAATTGGTATTAGATAGAAAAACATATAGGAGTTTTTCCCCGTTTTTTAGTCGTAATATATAAATTATTAAAAGCCATAAAAAGTTTCTATAATTAAGTACAGAATGCAATAACCAAGTGGACGTGGCATTGCCAGTGAAAACATATATTGATTTTAATGCTATTTCAATACCTCATATGGGTTTTATAGCTAACGTGAGTAGAACTCCAATTTTATACCCTTGCAGAGGGTATATTGATTTCAGTCAGAAGCTTGCAACGCAGTGAAGGAGACGTTTCCGACCCCATAAAGTATATACATTCTTGATCAGCATGACTAGACGAGTCGATCTAGCCATGTCAGTCTGTCCGTCCGTTTCTACGCAAACTAGTCTCTCAGTTTTAAAGCTATCGCGCTGAAACTTTCTCAAAAGTCTTATTTATTTGGAGGTAGTATATAAGTCGGAACCAGCCGGATCGGACAACTATATCTTATAGCTCCCATAGGAATAATCGGAAAACATTTTTTTTTAATTATATCTTTGGTGTTTTTATACCCTTGCAGAGGGTATATTGATTTCAGTCAGAAGTTTGCAACGCAGTGAAAGAGACGTTTCCGACCCCATAAAGTATATATATTCTTGATCAGCATGACAAGACGAGTCGATCTAGCAGTGTCCGTCTGACGGTCCGTTTCTACGCAAACTAGTCTCTCAGTTTTAAAGCTATCGGGCTGAAACTTTCCCAAAAGTCTTATATCTTTTGCAGGTAGTATATAAGTCGGAACCAGCCGGATCGGACAACTATATCTTATAGCTCCCATAGGAATAATAGGAAAAACAAATTAAAACAAGGAAGAACGCTATAGTCGAGTACCTCGACTATTAGATACCCGTTACTCAGCTAAAGGGACCAAAAGGAAATGGAGATATGCAAGCAGCAAAGCGAGATTGAAATGCGCCACCTACCGGAGGAAGATAGATTTAAGCGTTATGGGCGTTAGAGTTGGAGTGGAAAATTTTTTTTGATCAATCGATAGTTATTGACGCGACCAATACATTTCAGTTAAAATTTTTTATCTAGCATGAAAATTGTGGGCGCCACAGGCTTGGGCGGCTTGTGGGCGTGGCATATTTGCGTAACAAACTTGCGCTGCGTACGAGGCTACGGAATCTAAATCTTAGATCCCAATTTTCTATCTTTTATAGTTTCCGAGATATTCTCGTTCATATTTACGATTTTTTGAAGTTTGTGGGCGGTTTTGGGCGTTAAAGTGGGCGTGGCACATTTTATTGGATCAGTCGATAGGTATTGCTGAGAGCAGTACATTTTAATTAAAATTTTTTCTCTAGCATCAAAACTGTAGGAGCCACAGTTTTGGGCGGCTTGTGGGCGTTAGAGTGGGCGTGGCACTCTGCTGAAACAAACTTGCGCTGCGTAAGAAGCTCAGGAATCTGCACGCCAAATCTTAATAGCCTAGCTCTTATAGTTTCCGAGATCTCAGCGTTCATCCGGACAGACAGACAGACGGACAGACGGACAGACGGACAGTTAACTTCCTTTCTTGTTATAATTATTTTTATACCTTTTACTCGTAGAGTAAAAGGGTATACTAGGCTCGTCGGTAAGTATGTAACAGGCGGAAGGAAACGTTTCCGACCCCATAAAGTATATATATTCTTGATCGGGATCACTAGCCGAGTCGATCTAGCCATGTCTGTCTGTCCGCCTGTCCGCATGAACGCTGAGATCTCGGAAACTATAAGAGCTACAATACTGGGATTACGCCTGCAGATCTCTGAGATTCGTGCGCAGCGCTAGTATGTTTCAGCAGAGTGCCACGCCCAGAGTGCCACGCCCAATTTTAACTGAAATGTATTGTCCTTATCAATACCTATCGATTGACCCCAAAAAAGTTTGCCACGCCCACTTTGACGCCCACAAACTTCAAAAAATCATAAGTATGAACGTAGATATTTCGGAAACTATCAAAAATAGAGAATTGGGATCTCAGATTTAGATTCCGTAGCCTTGTACGCAGCGCAAATTTTTACGCGAATATGCCACGCCCACTCTAACGCCCACAAACCGCCCAAAACCTGTCGCGCCAACAATTTTCATGCTAGAATAAAAATTTTAACTGAAATGTATTAGTCTCGTTAATACCTATCGATTGGTTAAAAAAAAGTTTGACACGCCCACTTTAACGCCCACAAACCGCCCACAAACTACAAAACATCGTTAGTATGAACGTGGATATCTCTGAAACTTTCAAAGGTAGAGAATTAATATATAAGATTTAAATTCCGTAGCCTTGTACGCAGCGCAAGTTTGTTACGCGAATATGATGACTGAAATGTATTGGTCTTATCAATACCAATCGATTGATCCAAAAAAAAAACTGCCACGCCCACTGTAACGCCCATAATGCTTAAGTCTGTATACCGCCGGTAGGTGCCGCATTTCAATCTCGCTTTTCTGTTTGCATATCTCCATTTCCCTTTGGTCCCTTTAGCTGAGTAACGGGTATCTGATAGTCGAGGTACTCGACTATAGCGTTCTTCCTTGTTTAAAGGTGCAATCGTCACGACCCCCCGTGTTTAATAATTTATACATTGAGATTCTCAAAATATTTAAGCTTCTGCATACACACGCATAGTCCTTTGGAGCGTATGCATCTCTGTATGATCGGATCATCAACGCATATTTTACATTCTTTTTTTTTTGGGCTTTAAATGATCTGATGGATTTTAGGGCTGTTGGTGGCAACAACACTGCCGCATAGACCAAGTACTAGTGGCTTGAAGGTGCATGCGCGATACATTCACGTAGACTCAGCTGCTATCGATATTAATCGTGGATATTCTCAATGTCGTGATGATCGAGGTTATTCCTCCCGAATGTTCTTCTCAAGGTAGTGATGTCAGAAAATGTGGGTAATTTATCCTCCGGATAGGTTATGCGAGAGGTTTTGATATGGCGTTGTTGGCACAGGACCACAGGTTGTGTTTTGCAAAGAGCTTCAGGATGTGAACGTACTTCACTCTAAATGTCTTGAACCACAGAAGGTGGTCCTACAAGGACTTCCTGGCAGTGAGCTTTACAGGTGGTTGGTTGGGCAAACGCCACAGAATTTTTGTTACTATAGATGGTGAAAAAAGAGGTAGATTAAAAGTTTAGATTGACTGTACTAATGAATTTTGCCAGCTCTCTTAAATGGAGTGGTTCTTTTTTATTAAGTAATTCAATTAAATCTTTATAGAACTTAAATATTTTGAATTTGGATCGTGCTTGGCATATTCAGGTACATTACATAGATCACATAAATTTGTACTTACAGCTTTTATTTTGTGAAGAAAAACCTTATCATATGTCGAGTCAACCATAAGTCTATTTAAAACTTTTATACTTTCTACGTTCCATTTTAGATCATGGTGACATGGCTTTTTTGGTATATTTTGGAAGACCTTTATGAGGTTTGATCCCTTTATTGTACACTTATTCTTGTAATCTCCATTTCAGTTGGATTCTAAAAGTTTTTTGATTTCCCTAAGGGCATCTTTATCATTAAGCTTAATGTCTATCGATTATCCTTCGTTTACAACTGATTTGGCAATGAGGTCAGTCATTTCTTAGTCATATATATCTCTTGAGCCATGTACACTTCTGACTTTATTATTAATTAAACTAATAGCCCCAAGGCAATCAAGATTATCACAACGTTTTTCCACTTGCTTTCTGCTAGCTCGGCACTTTCAGAAGAGAGTAGAACGTCGAACTTAAACTTGTGAGAAACCCCGCTGCGCATTTCTAGTATCCCAATGCCACTTGAGACAGGCCCTATTGACGCATCTGTGGAAATTATATTTCATCCATTTCCAATATATTTCTCAAAGATTTCCCCATAAAAGGCACTGAGTTCCTCAAATGAGTTTTCATTTTTGCTTTTGCCAAGCACTTTTTCATTTACACATATCTTGTTGGAGACGTAAAACATGTCGCGTAACTTGGTATTGTCGAAAAAGACTTGAAAAGCCTTTATCGTGTTGGTGTAGCTTTATTCAGCCGGAGATGACCTGATGGCCTCGAAGAGCAGAAGGTTTTGTGCTTTCAGCTTGAACAATTCTTTGGCGGTGAGAAGTTTGGCTCTGAATATCAGTGGCTTCACACGGTGACACACCTACACATCTTCTCAAGGCTCTAGCCTAGCAATCTGTAAGATTTGGTTCACTCCACAGCCCATGTCCGCAATTCTAGTTATAGCATATTCCTGCTTGCTTCTTACAAACGATTTGATAAGGTTTGTACTGACTTTGGGTTTCCTTCCAGACTTGATCGTAGTAGCGTATTGAAGAGTTTTTGAGCTGATCTTAGTATCAGCTGCTATTTTTTTTGGCATGCTCTTTATGTGTAGAGGACTAAGAATCCAGTCTATAAAGACTTTTGGAAACCTGTCATTTTCCATAATCAATTTTAGGAAATTTAGATTTTCACAGTTATACGCATTGGACAGGTAAACAACTGCTAGTACAAAATTTAGCCTATTATTTTTCCTTGAATCTATGACATTAATCACATCATTTATGCACATCGCCGCTGATTTTCCTTCCTGATATGCATAGGACCTATATGGCAGTACCTTATTTTCATTTATAAATAGTTCTAATCTCTTTTTAATCATACAGTTTACTGTTTTGGCAAGACAGGATATAAGGGATATAGGCCTAAAGTTTTTAACATCGGATAAATCTTTGTTTCTTTTGGGAATCGGAGTGATCCCAATAATTCTCCATTCCTGTGGAAAATCACAGTGTATAAACTTATTATTGTATAAGGCTACCAACTTGACCTTGGCTGCTGTGCTGAAAGACTCAATCATTCTGTAAGTTATTGAATCAGCTCCTCCTGCATTTTTTTTTGTCTTGATCAAGAACTTCTTGGAGATCCTCCAGAACAAGGCCAGGATTTTCATTGTTCTTTCTGGAATAAAGGCTTCCATCTGATACTAAAAATTCCAAGAAGGAACTTGACTTATCCAGATCGAACTTATCTAACTTTTCGTCCTGACAGTTTTTCAGATTTTTTATAAACCTTCACGCAGTTTTCGTGTTTGGTTTGGTGTTTAATTCAGTTATCTTTTTTAAAAAACTAGTTTTCTTGGCAATTTTGACTGTTTTTTTTTCCATTTGATTTTGAGATTAACTGCATTCACATAATTTTCATATGACGGATCACGACATGCTTTACTTTGACTATCGGTAAATTCCTTCAAAACTTGCTTAAATTCATCATTCCAATATGCCTTTGGAGTTTTGTTAGCTCCAAAACAATATGTGGCTGCTTTGATTTAACTCGTCATCCTTTTAGTGAGGTTTGATATACATTCTTCTTGGACGTTGATGCACTATGGTCAGTACAAACAAGTGGCCCTTACGACACCAAGCAAAGCTTGTTACGCGCGGAGCCCTAAACCGATTTGGGCAAGTAAACGAAATCGCGGACATGGAAAAAGACGACATAACAATAGACAGTTCAAAATACATGCTCACATAGAATGGCTAGTAAAATAGAAATTTACAAATTATTGGAAGATAGAAAATACATAAGTTTATCATAATTAGTTGCATTAGGGCTATCAAACAGTAAGACGTGACACAGTGCATTGTAGTCGTCACAAAGAACCCGAAAAGGATCATGAAGGGCATAATTGGATCTACAAATTGGCAGAGACAACGGACGAAAACGACGAACTGTTCTATAGGGTACATTCCAGTTGAGGGAGCTAAGAAGGAAGGGAGAGTCAACATCACCATTAATTAATTTATACAAAAACATAACTCCATGACACTTTGTACGATGGTTCAGGGTTGGTAAGTCCAGCAGGCGTAACCTCGCATGAAAAGAGGGCAATCGACTTCCTGTGTCCCAGTTTAAACCTCTCAAAGCAAATAAGAGAAATTGTTTTTGAACAGACTCTAACATATTTTGGTAACAGCTAATTTGAGGTGACCATATACACGAGCAATATTCCATTGACGGACGAACAAGAGAAACATACAAAAGCTATGTTGTGTATGGATCATCAAACTCCCTTGACCAACGCTTCATAAACGCCAGGAGACTTCTGGCTTTGTTAGTTATAGTAGATATATGGTCTTTAAAACTAAGTTTATGATCAAATAGAACGCCAAGATCCTGAACAGAAAAAATACGTTCAAGGGCGTTATTTCCGATAGAATAAGAATACATAGATGGATTACAACGATAAAAGGTCATAAAGTTACATTTAGAATAGTTCAAATTCAACATGTTAATCATGCACCACGTATACAAACAATCAAGATCTAATTGAAGGTCATTACATGAATTAGGTAAACACATGGACAACATAGCTTGACATCATCTGCATACATTAAAACAGTTGACGATTTTATGACATAAGGTAGATCGTTAATCATTAAGCCAAAAAGTAAAGGTCCCAGGTGGCTACCTTGTGGCACTCCCGAAGTAACATTAATTATTTTGGATATTTTATTATTAAAACAGACCATTTGAGTTCTATTAGAAAGGTAGGAAAATATCCACTCTAGTAGGTTGGGTGGAAAACCTAAAAGAGACAATTTATAAATAAGAATCCTATGGTTCACTGAATCAAAAGCTTTAGAGAAATCGGTATAAATCACATCAGTTTGATGATGTGTCAGAAAACCTCTAGTAATTAAAGACGTAAATTCAAGTAGGTTCAAGTAGAGCGACATCTAGTGAAGCCATGCTGACAAGGTGAAATAATAGACCTGCAATGATGCTGCAACTGACAGGTAATAATTTTTTCAAAAAGTTTAGGAATAGAACTGAGTTTAGCAATACCACGATAGTTTGAGATATCGGACTTGTTCCCTTTTTTAAACAATGGGATAATAAAGGATTCCTTCCATATGGATGGAAATCTACATTGACTTAGGGACAGATTAAATATCAATGTTAAGGGAAGAGCAAGATAAGATGAACAATTCCTAAGTATACAACTTGGTATTCTATCAGGACCCGGTGAAAATGAGAGCTTGAGAGTATTAAGACTCTGAAGAACATCTGTTACATCAATCACTGTTTTGAAGATAGAGTTCAAATGAGGTAGTGAGTATGGATAATCTTTATTTATAACACTATTGCATTTCGTATATGTCGATTGAAAAAAGTCTGCGAATAAGTTGGAATTAGCATTATCATCAGATGCTACATAATTATTGAGAAAAAGAGAGGGAGGGAAGCAGTTAGATTTCCGTTTAGAATTGACGAAAGAAAAGAAAAGCTTAGGATTACTTTTGAAATCACGCTTACAACGAGACAGGTAATTTTTGTAACAATCAGAATTGTACTGGACATTTCCACCTTAGCTGAACTATATTTGGTGAAGTCTGTCTGTAAGCCGGATATTTTGAACCGTTTAAATAGTCTGGTTTTTTTATTCTTTAGATAAGATAGTTGACGGGTAAACCATGGAGAGCTGTAAGAATTATTCATGGAGGAAAGAGGGACATGTTCATCAAGTAGACGGCAAAGGACCTCATAAAAGTACCTAACTGCATCATCAACAGGAAGGTCAACTAGAAAGGACCAGCTTACTGTCGATAAAGATTCCACTAGTCTGCCGTAATCAGTCCTCTTTAAACACAAACTAGGCTGTACATTTATTGCAGTCCTAGGATTATTAAAAAATCCATTAATACAGAGCTGAAGGGTAGGATGATAACAATCTTCAGGTAATGATAGTGGCGAAATACGACTGACTTCAGCATCGATACTATCAAAAACAAAGATTAAGTCAAGAAGACGACCAATATGATTAGGAATCCTATTAGCTTGCTGCAAAGATAGTTCAACAAGACCATCAATAAAATCATTTTGCATCCTCGGAATCATTGTCAATGAGTCCTTACTCTCCAACCAAGAGATATTGGGAAGATTAAAGTCACCAAGCACAAGAAGTTGGTCAGTTTCAGCAAGCAACAAGGAGATAGAATGTATGGCAGACAGGTGCAATAGATACACGTTAAATTCAGAGCCAGGAGGTATATACGAGCAGGTTAAAAAAATGTTACTTTTTGGGAAAGATAATTTTACGGAAATAAATTCAATACCTGATGATTCAGTAATATCAACAAACTCAGAAGTTAAATTGGATTTGACTCCAATAAGAACGCCTCCACCTCGACGGGTCTGACGATCCTTCCGATAAACAAAAAAGTTATTAGACAAAATCTCACTATCGTGTACGGATGGGTTAAGCCAGGTCTCGAGACCAATGACTCCGGCAAAACTACAGTCGCCGAATCTGGCACCGATTGCCCCGTGGCGTCATTCGTTGATGACTCGAGCCCGTTGGGATCATCCTCATCGCACGACACATAGCCTGCAGTGGGGCTGGGAAGAGAGAGGTTGGTCGACAGATCTGGAACATGTAAAGAGATATTAGGCAGTGTAGGACTACGATTTATATTTAATGAAGATTGACTTAGAAGAATCCGACCTTTAAAGTTGGAGTCGCAGACATTAAATCGACTTAATAAGTCCGTAAATCCAGCACGTAATGCCTGAAACTCTAGCTCCGTTTGCCTCATAAATGCTCTTATATCAATTTTGATATGTAGGCATGTAGGGCACGTCCAGTCCAGGTTAGCATTAGATCTAGTGCGATCAGCAATTTGAGCAGCACTATGCCCAAAGTCTGCACATTTAGCGTGCGCAATGTTTTCACATAACCAGCAACTAACAATTGGCTGCCGAGAAGTGATTTTACCAACAAATTGGCAACCAACAACACAACAGGCAGTCATTGTTTACACGTTGAAGTCAGTTAAATGTAGAATGTAGAAAAAGTAGAAAAAGCAGGAAGCTTTAGATGAGTGCCCACAAACAGCTGTGTGGCTTAGCAAAACGCAGAGGAAAGATGAGAAAAGAGAGCGATAAGACAGCAAGACAGCAAAGACCCGCTAACTCGAAAATGAGAGCCGGTGACTGAAGTTGGGAGAATGTAGCAGAGCGAACGGTGCGAGAGAGCTCCAAAACAACAATGTAAATAAGAAACAACAACAATGCACAAAGCACCCGCGTCATTAACTATTATCCAATATAATAATAAAGATAATGGTTTAACACAAATAATTAATTTGCAAGCAAACGGCGGCCTCAACCGAGTTGAAAATGTAAATTTGGGAATATATCAGATCGATAATTTAGACACTAGGCGAATAAATAAGGGAGCAAATATAAAACACGTCCGTGTACAACAGAGATCGAATTCTACTACCACATGACTCTAATTTTCCTAATTTGTTGAATAATCTGTCTTTTTCTAAGAACTTTATAGGCAAGCTTAAATCAGCATTTATTTTGTAAACAATTTGAAAATGATGGCTACCACCAATGCAGAAACTTTTACATGTCCATTCAGTACAGTGAATACCTTTGGTGAATGTCAAATCTAGCACTGATCCCGACACTGAGTCTATGTTTCTTTTAAAGGTTGGATTATTGTTGTTTTCAAGTCTGTATCTAGCACTTGACATTACCATTTTTAGAAAAATTCCTTTCCTGTTGTTTATACTGCGTCCAAAATCACTACATCTAGCATTGAAATCACTGGATATAATAACTTTGTAGAAAGGGTCAAGTGCTTCTATTAAATTGTTTACTTCATCTTTAAAGTTACTGAGAGAAATGTTGGGTTCAAAATATACGGAGGTTAAAAGCATATTTGTTCCTTTGTTAGAGGCACTTGCAATAACAATGTCACAGTTTGTGTCATATATAAATTTTATTAATTATACCCGTTACTCGTAGAGTAAAAGGGTATACTAGATTCGTCGGAAAGTATGTAACAGGTAGAAGGAAGCGTTTCCGACCCCATAAAGTATATATATTCTTGATCAGGATCACTAGCCGAGTCGATATAGCCATGTCCGTCTGTCCGGATGAACGCTGAGGTCTTGGAAACTATGAGAGCTAGGCTGTTGAGATTTGGCATGCAGATTCCTGAGCTTCTTACGCAGCGCAAGTTTGTTTCAGTAGAGTGCCACGCCCACTTTTACGCCCACAAACCGCCCAAAACTGTGGCTCCTACAGTTTTGATGCTAGAATTAAAATTTTAACTGAAATGTATTGTTCTCATCAATACCTATCGGTTGATTAAAAAAAAGTTTGCCACGCCCACTTTTACGCTCTCAAACCGCCCAAAAACTTCAAAAAATCGTAAATATGAACGTGGATATCTCGGAAACTATTAAAGATAGAGAATTGGGATCTCAGATTTAGATTCCGTAGCCTTGTGCGCAGCGCAAGTTTGTTACGCGAACTCCCACTCTAACGCCCACAAACCGCCCAAGCCTGTGGCGCCCACAACTTTCATCCTAGATACAACATTTTAACTGAACTGTATTGGTCTCGTCAATACCTATCGATTGACTCAAAAAAAAATTTGCCACGCCCACCCTAACGCCCATAACGCTTAAATCTGTCTACCGCTGGTAGGTGGCGCATTTCAATCTTGCTTTGCTGCTTGCTTATCTCCATTTCCCTTTGGTCCCTTTAGCTAAGTAACGGGTATCTGATAGTCGAGGCACTCGACTATAGCGT
Source organism: Drosophila subpulchrella (assembly GCF_014743375.2). NCBI lineage: Eukaryota > Metazoa > Arthropoda > Insecta > Diptera > Drosophilidae > Drosophila > Drosophila subpulchrella. The sequence continues at coordinate 642,252 of NW_023665574.1, forward strand.
TCTTCCTTGTTTTAGGCTGTTTTTGTGTGCTATTGCTACTCCACCGTAGCCATCATCTCTGTGCTTTTCAATAAGGTTAAAATTAATTATATTCTTATATGATAAGTCATGTGAAAAAACCTCCGATAGGATGGCAATGTCACAGTTCTCATTGTTCAAAATAAATTCAAGATTGTTTTTTTTTGGTTTTTTAAGGATTGAATGTTGTACTGAAGAATTTTGATATTTGAGTTGTCTTCTTTCTCTTACGGTAATTTAACTATTTTGTTTGGTAGCGTTTGTAGCTTTGATCAGATCTAGTATTTCGTTTGTATTGCTAATTTGGGATAGCAGTTTAATGATATGATGAATTTTATCATCAGTGGATAGATCAGGGAAAAAAGGAACATGGTCACTTGTGTCATTTGTATACGGCTCCAAATCGAAGTGAGGTTTCTGCACCGGAACTGTTGGTCTTTCCACCAATCTGCTAACGTAGCTGTGTTCTTTTAATACTGCATTTATCTTGAGATCCTTGTTCTGTATCTGACGACCCTGTTTGTTGAGGGGAGGAAAGTTACCATCATAATTCTCCAGGAGATAGTAATTTTGAGATACTGAGTAAGTACTTAATACCTCCTTCCTAGTTATCTTCTTGATTGTCATAATTTTATTGATGTCCTGCTCCTTAGCCCATATTACACAGATTTGTCTATCCACACTTAAAGCACTGACGCACTTTCGGTATGTAGTGGTCTACCTTCAACGAACAGATTTTAAACAGAACAATCTTCTCAGGTAAATCAGCTCCATCGAAGCTGACCTTAACGGTCTCGGTTGGTAACAAGATACACTTAACACCCTCAGATCCGTTTGAGTTTTCTTGACGTCTCATCATGCGCTCAACTCGATTAACCTTTACTACAGAATTTAAATTTTCAAGAATTTCCTGTTCAGAGAAATTTGTGGGAAAAACAATTATCGTCATCTTCTTTAACTCGGCATTTAGAACTAGGGAGTTGGCATCTCGAGCGTTTTGAAAGTATATTTTGTATAGAGGGGCTGCAAGTTGAATAATGTATTTTTTCGTGCAGAAAAAGACCTGTCTTGATTCTCTTATTTTCAAACAGCTGACACTCCTTGGATGAAACTAAATCAGCAGCTACACCAACATGATTTTCTCCATATAAACAAGATAGTCGCTTTTCCTCAACGTTTGCTTTAATTTCAATTTACTATTTGTTAATTTATTTGTATCTGAATTGTGTTGGTATTTTTCTTGGTCGCATCCGGGTTACTTTGACTGAAGTCGGCTGCAGCCACACTTTTCCTATTTATGTTTTCACTCTCTTTGCGGCCTGAATTGGCGGCCATGTTTTTTGGGTTCACATTGATGTCAGTTTGGTCATCCATTGTGTCCATCTGATTCGCACTAATACTTGCATACACAGGATTACCCCTGCACATTTTTTTGCCATAATTTTTTCACAAGAACCTCCCTTAAGAAAACTGGTTTCTGGCTGCTGATAAAGGTTTGTAATGAACTGATTTTGTTGTCTGATCGCTACGAGATTCGTGCGGCAGCAAATTTATATGGCGTGACTGCCCCGTAGATCAGTGAGAAAACAAAGGGTTCAAATGGTAACAGTAGGATTTATTCTCGTAGTATTAGTACAGCGGGTGTGTGGCTGGGCTGGCTTCGGTATCTCCTTGCGACGTCCGCTGGCTCCTGGGTCTCGGGACGCTCGTAGTGGCCGCCTCTGCTCGCTTGCCGACGCGCTGCCTCGGGGTCGCTTGTCGCGCCTTAGACTCGCAGAGAGTTCGGCCTTGTGGGCTTAGGGAAGCGTCACCGTTCTCAGACTAGGGTGAACAAACTTTGCTCTTTAGGCCAACGCCTTTCGAGGCAATACCTGTCCCTTGCTCTGTCCCGGACGGTCCCGCTAGGTTCTTGCTCAGATCCCCCTGACAGTCAAGGCTACCTGCTTGGTCGGGCAAGGTACCCTGGGTCCCAGATAACTTTTCTCCCCAAGGCCTCTTTCGCTTGTCTCTGACAGACCCGCCGGGCGACTCGCCAGGGTGTGGTCGTGACAAAGTTGGAAAACAAACGCCTTGACTTAGCCGTGTGATGCCTTCCGGAACTCAGCCACTTGTGTCTCAATTCGGAGATTCCTGATGTCCCAATCCCGAACGTCTCGACGTGGCGATCTTGCTCCTTGTATGCTTCCCACGGCGCTGCTTCCGACGACTCGCTTTGTTGTGGCTCCCTCGTAGATTACTTGCTTGACTGACTGTTCACTTGGTACTTTAACTGATCTTGTAGGTTTGACTCCTCGTGATCGACTGATCCAGCTGCCAGCGCTCTGGGGCCCTATATAGGGCCTCCGGGAACCGTTATTTCTCTTTTGCGCACGGCCCGCTTTATCTCTCCACTCCGGGTCCAAAGTCCATACCTCCTGGTTGACCCACTTGTCCTTCACGTACCGCTTCCAACCGAAGCTCTGCCCACTGCTGCCGTCCCGCTGATTCCCGTGATGCTTGTGGCACGCCTGTGTGCCGCTCCACTGCCGAGATGTGGCACTTCTTCTCCCGGTCCAAAGTTCACGGCAGGGTCCAAAGTCCGGTGGAGTTCCGTTATCCCCTTTTGCATACGGCACTCTTGCTCTGCCCGCCAAGTCTCCATTCTCTAATTATCCATCCTTGGTCTCCAAACTGTCTTGTTCTCCGCTCCTTGGTCTCCAAAGTCTCTCCTCGCCGCGCCGTCACTACACGAATTCGCCGCGTATCTGGTGAGCTGCTGCTGCTGCTGCTGATTAGACTTGTGGGGAGTTATTCAACTCCTCACATTCCCCCCTTACTTCGGGAAATATTGAAAAAAAAACTCGGTCCTACTCTCCGGCGTTTCCTTGTATACTCCAGCCTTGTATATTATATAGCCTCTGTGGCCTCGAAGTCTGGATCAACGTGAAAACCTTATCCATGTCCTTGTGCTATCGTGATTGTCCTTTCCGTGTGGCTTATGGATCACTCTGGCTTCGGCCTGACGCCTAATCCTGTCGCCTCGTACCTGTTGTTAGACATCTGACGTTTCTGCTGTCTGCTCGTTTTGTTGTTTCTTGAGCTCGCCAACGTGAACTGTCCTTTCTTTCTTCGATTGTGTGTGGCGAATTTCGCAGATCACTGGAGAGACGAAATCTACAACCTGTTAAGGGCCATCGTACCTCGGGGCTAGTTTTGCAGCGAATCCTCCAGCCGCTTTGGACAGGTGATGTTCCTTGGCCCACACTATGTCGCCCACCGCTGGTGAGCACTGCCTCCATCTCAGATTATAGTGTCTGGCTTGGTCCTGGGACGCCTTTTCCATATTTCGCCGTACGATCTCAAATTATTCCCTCAGTTTGTTGGCATTTTCCTCAGGGGTCTCCGTAGCTCGTCCAGTGCCTAGGGTTTCCTTATCATATAGGCTGCTGGGTAGACGTGGTTCCCTGCCCTGGGTATTGAGTGCTTAGATGTTACTGATTTGGACTGTCATATGGCGGCTGAGAGTTTTAACGACTCAGGAAAATTAGACTGCGATGACCTTTCTCCATTTATTTTGAAAAACTGTATATGTGTTCTTTGTGAGCCCCTAAAAATGATCTTCAACAAGTCTCTTTCCACTGGGGTATTTGCGCATAGATGGAAACTTGCCACAGTTTCTCCTATATTCAAGTCTGGTTACAAAAATATTGTTTCAAATTATAGGCCAATTGCAAAGCTAAGTAATGTCTCAAAAATGTTTGAACGTTTGTTTTTCTTGCTGGTCGGATCATCAGTCCTAACCAACATGGTTTTATGCCTGGTAGGTCTACTACCACTAACTTAGCTACGTTTAATCTTTTTTGCATCCACTCGTTTATCAGTCATCATCAAGTTGATGTAGTCTACACCGACTTCGCCAAAGCATTTGACAAAGTCTCCCATAATGCTTTATTGGCAAAATTGCAGAAATTGGGATCATTAATATTAAATTGGTTTAAATCTAATTTAGATGGGCGGATTTATAGAGTAGAGTGCAATGGTGTTTTCTCAAACCCGTATGTGTCTACTTCTGGCCTTCCTCAGGGAAGTGCATTGGGTCCGTTTCTATTCATCATCTTCATTAATGATTTATGATCTTAAAATATTTAGGTCTGTGAATTCAATCTCCGATAGTGAACTTCTTCAAAATGACCTAGTTAAAGTGGGAAATTGGTGTTCTCGTAATAAGTTGCCTCTGAACGTGTCAAAATGTTTCTACGTTAGGTACAGCAAACGATTTATTAATGTCCTTAGCTCTTATTCCATTAGTTCCCATGTTCTTTCTTAAGAAATGAATCACTGGACCTAGGAGTTATGTTTGATACCAAATTTACTTTCATGGATCACATAAACTACATAATTCCAAAGGCATACGCTAGGTATGGTTTTGTAAAACGAAATTCCACGCAATTTAAAGATCCGTACACGAAACTAAGCCTATTTTCTTCGTTCATTAGGTCCAGATTGGAATATGCTTCGTTTGTCTGGAGTCCGACTGGTACTACACACATCAATCGTATTGAGCGTGTTCAAAAAAATTCCTATCTTTTGCCCTTCTTTTTCTAAACTTTAATGACCCGAATCCCTCTTACTCTGCGAAATGTCGTCTTGTGCACCTTTCTTCCCTACAAGATCGTAGAACAACTAGCGCACTAGTTTTTATTTGTGACCAGCTGTCCTCCAAAATAGACTGCCCTGCATTGCTGAGTAGCATAGGCTTTTCCGTACCTGGTAGGTCTTTAAGGTCATTTGAACCTTTTTTTATTCCGGCATATAGAGCTAACTATGCTTTTAATGAGCCTCTGTGTAGAGCCTTGTTCTACTGGAACAAACTTCCATCTCTCATGCGGCTGGACCCATGCTCCCCTAGGGAATTAATTAAGAAAACCCTTTACAATCACCTTTCGTCCCTTAGTATTTAGTTTAGTAAAATACAAGTAGCCAGTTAAGGTACCAACTGTTGGCGAAATAAATAAATAAATAAATAAATAAATAGTTATCAATCACCTCATGCAGCAAGTAAGCTGTTTTCACTAACACACCTCCGAGCCGCTATTGGCGCTAAAAGGTAGTTGGTTCTAAGTGGCGCTATGTTAAGGCCATTATATCCATCCCTCTCGCACTCCCTTAAGCTGAGTAACTGGTATCTAATAGTGGAGGCCACCGTCTATAGCGTTTTCTCTTGTTTTGTTTCAAATGGTTGTCATATTGAAATACAGCCCAGAAACCAGGATGCAACCGATTACTACAACTACTAAGGATGGTGTTCCACTATCCTATTTGATTAGTTGAATTTATTTATTTCGATTACTGTGTTTTTAATTTTAACTACAAATTTAAATGCCGTTACAGTTACCGTTTTCTTTACGACACTGTTGGATGTCTAGGACGATGTCACGACTAACAAAATTACATGCAGAGCTTTCTGAAACAATGTTGGAGGAGACAACATTATTAAGAGACAATGCAAGAACGATATTTGGAACTTAGATCCCAGTTGTTGTCCTTGGCGACTCGGTATTTAGGTTTTCCACTAGGGTTATGAATCCATATCCATATTCTGCTGCATACAATAACAATTTCTTAAGTAAGAGCAACAGCGATATTTAATCGAGATGAACAATGGAACTCGGAGAAGTACGCGAGCAACTTGAAAATGTGGTGTGGACGGAAAATCAGAACGGATAAGCCGAAGCTATTCGTCAAGCACTTTTTTTTTTTTTTTTTAATGCTTTGCTATTTATTTATTGAATCTTCTCCCTTTGGATACTAACAATAAGTGTATAAAATCTTAGACTACTTAATCTATCTCTCAGTCATATGACTGCTGTTGTGCTAAAGAGGCCCGAAAGTTATAGCTGGCTTGGCAGGTCGTTGCGTTGTAGACGGGATCGGCTGGAAACCCAAGTCAAGCCTCTTGCGAGGCGATTGGGGTGCACAGAGAGTTTTTCGTTGTAGGACGCTTTTTGTTTGTCTATTTCATCTTTTACGGTAGGAATGCTTAGGTCCCTGTGGATGTTTTGGTTGCGAATATACCATGGTGCCCCAGTGATGGTTAGGTTAGGTTAGGTAGGAGTGGTTGGAGACTAAATATTAGTCCCCTCACTTAGGCCACAATAGGCCCCTTGTGATACCACATGATCTCTGAAAGATCCGTTTCCCTAGCTCATGGGTTTTCTGCCTTCGCGAAGTATTCTGTTCTTCTTAAGAAACATAGTAGTTTTTGAATGCTTACGTCCTGAATGGCCGCAAGGTTCGGAAGTGTGTAGCTACCTAGGGTTTGAAAGCGCTTTAGGTTATGCGCTGGGCAGAAGCATAGGAGGTGTTCGATGCTCTCCTCTTCGTCTATCTCTTTGCAGCTGCGGCAGAAGTCGTGGTTACTTAGACCGAGCCTTATCGCATGAGTCCCTATAAGACAGTGGCCCGTGAGGGCATTTAGGAGAGTGGAGATGTCCTCCCTGCTACATTGTAGGAGAGTTTTTGTTCTTTTCGTGTTATAGTTTGGCCATGTGAGTCTAGAATTGTGGCATGTTGAGATTGAGTTCCAACGGTTGTTGGAAAGAGTATACAATCTCTGCCTGAGATGGAGCTTGCAGGTAGCCATGGGCATCCCTACCGTGTCCTTATCACGAAGGATGTCGGCGGTTGTCCCCTGTCTTGCCAGCTCGTCTGCTATGCAGTTGCCCTCAATGTTGCGGTGCCCAGGCACCCAGATGAGCTTGATTCTCAGATGAGTGGCCATCTCGTTAAGAGATTTGCGGCATTCAGAGATTGTTTTTGAGCTCGTTGTGTAGGAGTCGAGGGCCCTGAGGGCAGCTTGACTATCCGAGAAGATGAAGATATCACTGTCTTTATGTACAGACGTGTTCAGGTGGGTAGTGGCTTCCTGAATTGCCATCACTTCCGCTTGGAAAACACTACAGTGGTCTGGTAGACGGAATGAGACTTTTATGTCTAGTTCAAGGGAAAAGACTCCCCCACCTGTTTGGGAGTTAAGCTTGGAGACGTCCGTGTATATGTTGACGGCGTTTACGAATTGATGTGGGAGGTTGTCCCAGTCTGAACGGGTGGGTATATAAATTTTGTGTCTTCTTTCGAAGTTGACTATGGGTGGGACGTAGTCTGTATAACGTGGTAGGGGTGAATGTTTTGATAGGCTAATGGAGTGACCCGTGGAGCCCGTTGTCCATGCCGCTGCTTCACGGAGCCTCAGCGCTGTTGCAGATGCCCAGCTTTTGGCAAGTAGGTCCAGGGGTTGGAGATCGAGAATTGTGTTTAGTGCCTCAGTGGCGGTAGTGCGCAGCGCCCCACTGATGCAGAGCTCTGCGCTTCTTTGGATCTTGTGAAGGATCCGGAGGTTGCAGTTCTTATCTAGAGAAGGCCACCAAACGATGTTTCCGTAGAGGAGAATGGGCCTGACTATTGCAGTATATAGCCAGTGAACTATCATGGGGGAGAAACCCCACTTCCTCCCTATGGCTTTTTTACAAGCGAAGAGGGCTATGGCCGCTTTGCGTGTGCGATCTAGGATGTTATCAGTCCAGAGGAGCTTTTTGTCAAGGATGACACCTAGGTACTTTGCTTGGTTGCTAAAGGTTAGGCGCGTTTGGTGTAGTTTTGGGGGAACTAGAATTGGTACCTTGTACTTCCTTGTAAAGAGAACTAGTTCGGTCTTTTCCGGGTTAACTCCCAGTCCACAGCCAGCCGTCCACCGGGAAAGGGTGGATAGGGCTGTCTCCATTAGATTACACTGATATGGGTGTCAATTAGCCTTTCCAGGGTCTTCAACAAGAAGGAAGAGACTGATCGGGCGGAAGTCCTTTGGGTTGGTGTGGGAGGTATTGCCGGCTTTCGGTATAAAAATTACCTTAACGTCCAGTCACCTTGTTGGAATATGGTTTAGAGCAAGGCAGCCGTGGAAGATGGCTGTCAGCCAGGGAAGGGACATATCTAATGTCCGTTGTAGCTGGGCCGGGAAGAACCCATCTGGGCCAGGTGATTTGAAGGGCTTAAAAGAGTTAACAGCCCACTGAATGCGGTCAGGGTTTGAAATGTTGGCAATACTCTGGTCGTCTAGATTCACCTCTATGTGGAGGTCCTCCACTACTTGGGTATTGTTAGGGAAGTGTGTGTCTAACAGTAGTTCAAGGGTTTCCTGACTGTTTTCCGTCCAGCCATCAGCCTTGGTTTTAAGATAGCCAATGGTAGCTGGAGCTTTAGCTAGAATTCTTCTGAGTCTGAATGCCTCCGCAGTAGATTCTATGCTACTGCAGAAGTTAGCCCAGGCTCTTCGTTTTGATATTCTTATTTCCTTTTTGTATAGGCTTAGTTTTGAATGATATAGATTCCAGGAGGATTCGCTATTGTTATATTTAGCTTTATTGAAGTAAGTTCTACACTCTCTTTTAAGGTTCGCCAGGGTGGTTCGCCACCATGGGGGTTTGTGCTTTGTTTTGACTGTTCTACTTGGGCAAGCCCTTTTTAAGGCCTCACCGCAGATATCAGTAAAAGTGTTAGCTAGGTTATCTAATTCTTGACGGTTGCGTAGGCGTGTCGGGGGAGCGAGTAGGTTCCTGTTGAGGAGATTTTTGTAGTATCCCCAGTTGGTTAATCTTAGATTAGTGATGTTCTCGGCGGGAGGATGGTCTAGACTTATTGTAAATTCTATGTAACGGTGGTCTGAGAATGAGTGTTCGATCCCCACCTTCCACGCTTCTAGTTGGTTAAGTAGGGGATCAGATATTAGAGTAATGTCTAGTACTTCCCTCCTATTTCTAGTGATGAAAGTTGGGTCATTACCTTTGTTGCAGATGAATAGATTTGATTGAAGGAGATAGTCGTAGAGTAACTCACCCCTTTCGTTGGTGTTTGTACTTCCCCATTGTGTGTGGTGAGAGTTAGCGTCCCCACCCAGGATGAGTTCCTTAGATGAGTGAGTGCGTATGAGTTGTTGTGTAGTGGTGTTTGGTAGTGGCCCTTCGTGGTCGTGAGCCAGATAGAATGATGCTATGGTGTGATGGGTGTGTTCGTTTAGCTCCAGTCTGACCGTGGTAAGGTCGCCTTCGCTAAACTGTGGAATAAGAAATGTGTTAAAGTGTGTTTTTGTAAGAATGCAGGTTCTGGTTTTACCCTTGTCCTTGGTGTAAAAAAGGTTGTATAGGGGGGTTGATAAGCCACAGATGTTGTTACCAACAATCCATGGCTCTTGAATGAGGACTACGTCTATGTTGCCTATTGCCAGGCTGGTGAGGAGGGCAGCGGATGCTGCCTTGCTGTGGTGCAGATTAATTTGCAGAAACTGCACCATCTTTGGGACTGGGGTCGGGCTGGGTACCCTCCGCTTCCTCCGCTATGTCCTGGAGGACAGAGCTCCCTGGTCGGGTTGTGTCCTGGGTGCACAGCTGTTTCAGGCTCTCCGTCAGCTCCGAGTCGGTTGACACGTAGCCGGTGAGGGTGGCCTCTTCGGGATCTGGTTCGTCGTCGCTCGGGGGTTCGTACGACGCACAGGAAGCCAGGTTATCTGCCGCTATCTTATCGGTGTCATATATGCGAAGCTGCACCTTATCGAACCCGTAGTTCACTCTGTGCTGTTGGGCTGCGAGGGGTTCCAAGCAGGCCTGGTTTAGGAGGATAACCACGCTCATGGTGACTCGCTCGGTTTTCTCCACCTTGACCACCTTCCAACCGTCTGTTGGAAGTTTTGGGTTGAACCTGGTCAGCAGGCTGAGTATAGCCTCTGGTTCCGATGGTTCCGACGGCAGCCACACCCTCGCTCTCGGTCGAGACGGGATGTCTGCAGCCTCACAAACTGCCAGCTTGGCCCCGGGGTAGACCTCGCCGACTTTGGTAATTGCAGCCTTGTAGAGTGCTGCCGATCTCTCGTCTTCGCAGGCGATCAACTTTACGTTGCCCTGGTACCACCCTGCATCTGTGCAATCGGGTGGCGGGCCTGGGTTTTCGTCCAGCACTTTCAAGGCCACTGTCGCAAGGGCCCGTCTAACCAGACCCCAATGGTTTCTTGGGATCCTTCCGCCTTCATCGCTCTGGTCGATGACTCCAATGATCTTCCGATCCTTTACCACTTCCGCAAAGGATCTCGACCATGTGCCGCGGTTGGTTACTTTGGCCTTTTTGCTCGCTGGTTGAGCTGACTCCATCGACCTCTCTCGCTTGTTGCTGGTAGTCATAGCGATGTCGAAATCTGGGATAACTGCCTTCGCCCAGGCTATGTCCTCTTGGATTTTCTGGTAATCCAATTTCGAAGTCTGATCCTCACGTATCGGATTGGTGGCCAGCCGTTTGAGGATCCTAGAAGCCTTCTTTCTTTCAAGAGGTCCTGCCTGGTTAGGTGGTACCCTCTTAAACTCCTTTGCCCTGGTACTCACCACGAGACCGGCTTTGGCGCTCCCCTCAGGTTGGAGTGGCTGGTTAGCCCCACCTACGCTGGTGGGAGGCTTGGGCTTGTCGCTATGGCGAGTTGGGCTTAGCCGGCTGCGTGGTTCGCTGGCCTTGGCAGGGGTGGACGTCACATGGACTGGGGTGGTCAGAGCCGTGATCTTGCTCTTTCTCTCGTCGTTGGTTGCGACTTCCGACTTTATAAGAGTGTCGGGCTCTTGTTCTGTACAGTCTTTTGGTTTTTTATATTTTAAATTCTCCATTCTTAAATTCCCACGAGCTGCGGAGAAAGGACAGGTCCACCCGGGCAGAGATCCGCCGTACCCGGGTAAGGCTGACTTAGAACAGGCGGTCGCCACTTGCCTGAGCTCACCGTTTGAGACTGAGTTATTTGATGACTCGGGCTCCCAGCCAGATTGACTCTCGGCACGGTACGAGTGACACCTTAGTCCAGCCCGGGGTGAGATGAGTTGTGTGGGTAGGGAAGAGGTAGGTTCAAAGAGTGTTTTTTTTTATATTCATTTATTTCATACAACTATATACAGTAGAAGTGAGTTCAAGAACAGGAGTAGGGGGCCGTGGTTGCGCGGTATCACCGCAAGGTATTGCTTCGCGCAATGGTAGCCACCTAGGCTGTTACTTCTCTCCTCTCGTTGTCGGTGCGACGCAGCGTTCGCAGTACGCTCGCTGCGTAGGCTGCCGTCGCTTCCCAATTCGCTTCCTTCAGCAGCATGAGGGGCACAAAAGTTTCTGGCCGAACTCTTGCCCCGGTGGTCTCCATGAGTATCTGGCGGTCATAGCCAAAGCGGCGACATTCAAAAAGGACATGCTGAGCGTCCTCGACAATGCCGCTGCCGCACTCTGGGCAACCGTCCTCCGTGTCGTGCCCGAAGCGCTTAAGGAAGCTTCGGAAGCAGCCGTGTCCACTCAGCGCCTGCGTGAGGTAAAAATCCACCTGGCCGTGCTTCCTACTTAGCCATGGCTCTATTCTGGGGATGAGCTTGTGCGTCCAGCGACCCTTGCTGGAGATGTCCCAGGCTGCCTGCCAGTTGACGACGCTCTGCATCCTGGCTCTTCTCTTCACCTCGGTCTTGGTGCTGCGGTCCGCCTGTTCGCCTGCTAGAGCCGCGCGAATCTCCTTGGCCTCCCGCACCAGTTCACACAGGGGAACTTGGCCTGCAATGACAAGGGCTGCGTCGTCCGAGATCGTCCTGAAGGCACTCGAAATTCTAATGGCGCACAGGCGGTATGTCGAGTTAACACCTCGCATGTAGCTACTCACAGCAGTGGCCTCAGCCCACACTGGAGCAGCGTACAGCAACTGCGACTTGACAACAGTCGCGAGGAGCCTGCGTCTGTCCTGCTTCGGTCCCCTGGTATTCAGCAGGATCCTGCAGGGCGATCCTGTGGTTTCGCTTGCCTTCTTGTTTACGAACTCCAGGTGTTCGCGGTAGGAAAGGCGGGTGTCCAGCATGACTCCCAGGTACCTTATGGCACGCTGAGAAGTTATCGTTGACCCTCCGATCTGAATATGCGCCGACTCCACTGCTTTCCTGCTTGAAATCAGCACCGCCTCAGTTTTGTGTGAGGCCAGCTCTACGCCCGCCACTGCGAGCCACTCCTCCACTGCTCGAATTGCGCAGTTTGCAGCTGCCTCCACGGCCGCAACTTCCTTGGCCACCACAACCAGCGCGACATTATCCGCAAAGCCCACAATGTCGGTGCTGCTCGGCAGTGGGAGCTTCAAAACACCGTCATACATCGTGTTCCAGAGGGCCCAGTACCGAGCCTTGAGGAACACCGACTGTCACCTCGTAAGTCCTGGGGCCCACAGAGGTATCTAGGACCAACTCCCTTTTGCTGAGGTAGCTGTGCACTACATTCAGCAGGTAATCCGGGATGTTGAAGGACCGTAGTGCCTCCAGTGTCCTCCCCCAATCGGCTGTGTTGAACGCGTTCCGTATGTCCAGCGTGACCACTAGACAATACTTTTTCGTCCCACCTTTCCATCTGGTACCCGCGATGGCTTTAGCAGCAATATTGGTGACCCTCTCTATCGCGTCCAGTGTAGATTTCCCTTTACGGAAACCGTACTGGTTTGAAGACAGTCCACCGGCATCCTCCATAGCAGCGTTAAGCCTTGTTGCAATGACCCTTTCGAAGACCTTGCCTATAGTGTCCAGCAGGCAGATGGGTCTATAGGAAGAAGCTTCGCCCGCTGGTTTCCCCGGCTTCGGCAGGAGCAGAAGTTTTTGGCGCTTCCACCTGTCGGGGAAGGTCCCTTCCAGCATGCACGTGTTGTAGAGCGATGCTACCACGCCCGGATGGAGGGATAGCAGGGTCTTCACTGCCCTGTTCGGGACCAAATCCGGCCCGGGTGCCTTCCTGACCTTCAGGTTCCTTGCCACAGACAATAGTTCCGTCTCCGTGACCGGACATATCTGGCTCCCAATTTGTCGCGTCCATCGGGGGATGCAATGGCGGCGACCCTCTGGAAACAGCACTCGGACAATGCCTTCCAGGACCGCCGAGTCAGTAGGCGACCTGTTGCCGGCACTCACACGCTTGACCACCGTCTTGTAGGCTCTTCCCCATGGGTCGTTTTCCAGCTCGTCACAGAGCTTGAGGTAGCTCTCCCTCTTGCTGTCCCGAATCGCCAGTTTGAGTGCCTTCTTTGCACTCTTAAAGCTAGAGTTGCAGGCAGAAAGGTTTGCGGTGCCTCTCGCCCTTTGGACTAACCTCCTGGCTCGAAGGCAGGTCCTGCGCAAGCTAGCGATTTCCTCGCTCCACCAGTACACTGGCGCGTGGTGCTTCCGAAAGGTCTTACGCTGCTGCATGCTTTGGTCACAGGCTTCCTCCAGTCTGGCTGCCAATTTGTTCGCTGCTACATCTGCCGAGTCCAGCTCAGATACAGCCAATCCCTCCAGTGCGCTGGCGAAGGTCTGTGTCCTAAAGGTGTCCTGGCGGTAGGCTTTTCTTGGCCCGGACATCGGCTGGCTTTGGCACGGTGGACCGCCAACTGTCAGCAGGATGGCCTCATGGTCGCTGGCCGTGAACACCTCGCCTATCCTCCAGCGTGTGCTACGGGATAACGAGCTGCTCGCGAACGATAGGTCGATGATTGAACCGGCCCCAGCTCTGTTGAAGGTGTGGACGATGTCCAGAGACGCAATTGCTTCAAGGATGGTACGCCCCCTGGCGTTGGTATAGAGGGAGCCCCATTCCTCGGCCCAGGCGTTAAAGTCGCCTCCGATCACCACGTTGCTCCTTCCTCTCAGGTCGCTGATCAGCTCGTCCATGATCCTGCTAAAGGACGTCAGTGATAGACTGGGGGCCAGGTAGCAGCTGTAGATCCATGTGCCGCCTACGTTCGCTCGGACAAATCCCTCTACTGCCCTCGTGTCCCGCATCGGTGGAACACTCACGCCGCAGAGCCACAGTGCCGCTTTGCCTGTGCGATCCGTGACCCAATCGCTGCTGTTTTCCACTCTGTAGGGCTCACTGAGTATCGCCACCTCAGAGCCCAGCTCGCGCACCGTCTGCTTCAGGAGGTCCTGCGCGGCCCTACAATGGTTCAGATTTAGCTGAATCAATTGCATGACGGCCGAGGTCTCCCTGTCCCGCTGGTTGTGGCTGGGCAGAGTCTGCTTCCTGCCTGGTGCCTGGTCTCCTTTCTTCCTGCCGCAGAGCAGAATAAGCATGAAGGCTCCTTGCTGCACTTGGCTGCCTTGTGCCCTTTTTCACCACATCTCATGCAGCAATCACTCCTGTCCACTAGGCTCTTGCAGTTAACTGCAAAATGCCCGGATTCCAAGCATTTGAAACATCTTGGGGGGCCTGTTCTTTCCCGGATCCTGCAGATGGTCCATCCAATCCGTACCTCGCCTCGATGGAGGACGGCTTTCCCCAGGGAGTAGGGCAAACTGATCACAGCTAACTGCGAGTGTGGGAAGGGGTGTGTGTGAGCTATTTGTCGGAGGCGGCAGCACAAGCGCGACGTCGGTACTGCTACGGCGCAGATACCCGCTGACTGTCCGGGGCTACTTATTTGCGCTTCGTGTTGGGGGCTTGGCGGTAGCCGGGCCGTGTCCAACTTCCACGCTTATTCGTAGCTACCCTGGAGAACCAGGGCGCTCGCTATCCGCAACCTGCGACCCAATCGGTAGCCTTCAGCTGGGCGCCCTCAGAGCCATCCCACTAGCTCTTTGGCCGAATGCCCCAGTGACAGTTCGCAGGATTTTCGATTGAACGCGTTGTATAATGTCTATGTTGCTTCTGCTGGCGTTTCCCCATAGCTGGGAGCCGTATGTCCAGATGGGCTTGAGAGTGGAGTTGTAGAGCAAAACCTTGTAGTCTAGACGCAGGGGCGAACGAGCGTTAAGAATCCAGTGGAAGCTGCTGGCCTTTAGTTTTAGATGTACTTTCTTGCGTTCGATGTGTCTTCTCCAGGTTAGTCGTCTGTCAAGGTGGACGCCGAGATACGTTACATCGTTGACTTGGGGAATCTGCGTATTATTCAATAATAGTGGAGGGCATGTTTGGCTGTTGAGAGTAAACGTTATGTGGTTACATTTTTGTTCATTTATTTTAATCCGCCAATCAGATAGCCACCTCTCTACTACGAGGAGGTGGCTTGCTAGCTGTGTTGTGGCTCGGCCTGGGCACCTCGAGCGACTTAAAATTACGGTGTCGTCAGCGAACGTAGATGTTGTTAGCTGCTCGTTCGTGGGAATATCCGCTGTGTATAGGAGGAACAGAGTAGGCCCTAGCGCGCTTCCTTGCGGGACTCCGGCTTTGTTAATGTAGTCGTCGGATGTTGTTGTATTGCACCTTACTGCGAAGGTCCTGTTGTATAGATACGACTCAAGAAGCTTGTGAGTGTAATCAGGCAAGTGTGTTTTGATTTTGTGCATGAGGCCATCTAGCCATACTCGATCGAAGGCTTGAGATACATCGAGGAATATTGCGCTGCAGTATTCCCGATGCTCAAGGACTGTGCGTATTTCTGATGTTATTCTGTTAACTTGTTCGATTGTTCCATGGCTTTGACGAAATCCAAATTGATGAGCAGGGATAACATTGTGTGCTCCTAGATATGGTGTTATGCGAGTTAGAAGGCATTTTTCGAACAGCTTAGACAGACACGATAATAAACTAATTGGTCTGTAGGATGACGGAATTGTGTGGTCTTTTCCGGGCTTCGGTATCATAATGATGATAGATTTTTTCCATTTTTTCGGATAGTAGCCGAGAGTTATAATCCCATTGAAGAGCTTACAAATAACCTCAATGGCAGAGTTTGGAAGTTCTATTAACATTTTTGGGGTTATTTGGTCACCGCCAGGGGCCTTTTTCGGTTTCAGTTCACCAATGACTGTCGCGATCTCCTTTGGCTGAAACAGTGGTGGTAGGGAAATAGATTCAGGTTCGATTTGTGGTAGGAAAAATGAACCAGTGGCAGGGTTCGGCTGGAAGACGTTTCTGAGATGTAAAGCAAAAGTTTCGGCTCTATCTTCGTCGCTGCGGACCTAGATGCCAGATGAGTTTCTTATCGGAGTGACTGTTTCGATTGGAGAGCTCAGATTTGGGTGAGCCCTCCACAGAGGATGTTTTGTACTGGTTGGCGAAAGTTTTTTAATGTACTGCAGCTGTGCATTTTCTGTTTCTTGCTTTAGAGCTCGATTTTTGATGACGGCGATCTGTTGGTTTGCCAGGCACGTCGCAGGCGCCTCTTTTCTAGGACTAACCGTTCAATTTGAAGTGGTTGGTTTGCACGTCCCTGCCTTGTGGTGTTGAGATAGTGGCTGCCTCCACGAATACTTCTTCAAGAGCATCGGTAGAGCAGTCGATGTCCGTGACGACAGGTCCAAAAGCGCTTTGGCGCCTATTAAATTGCGGATGATGTTTTTTGTCACCGCAAAGTCTATTAGGTCTGGAACTTTCCTGGGGTCTGTTGGCCAGTATGTGGGGCTGCCAGGGGAAACATAGTCTAATTTGTTATTCGGTTTTATGATTGCATTGTATAATTGCCTTCCTTTGGGAGTCACAAGGCGTGATTCCCAGTGCGTGTGTTTGGCATTATAGTCCCCTGCAGCTATAAAGCGATCTCCAAGCAAGTTGTAGAAGTCCATGAATTGTCCTTCAGAAATTGTAAAGCGAGGTGGGCAGTATACAGCGGCTATGGTGATGTTTCCGTTGCCTGACTGCACTTTGATAGACGTGGCTTGCAAGTAATTAGTTGAAAACCTTTGGTGAAAGTGGTGCTTGATGCGTTCCCTGATTAGGATGCCGGTTCCGCCGTGGGCTTTACCATCTGGATGGTCTGTGCGGTAGAAAGTGTAGCCTCTTATTTGGAAGTTGTATTTGTTTGTGAGGTGCGTCTCTACCAGTAGCATAATGTCAATATGGTTTTCATTCAGGAACTGTGTTACTTCAAGGTTGTGCCGTGAAACGCCATTGGCGTTCCACATGGTTACTCGTAGATTTGCCATCTGATTATTTGGACTGCTTAGCTACAAGTAGCTGTATCACCATGTTCTGGTTTTGAACCAGTGTTTGCATGGTCGTTTTCATGAACGACATGAGTTCCATCATACTTTGTTGCATGGTGACCATCATAGTTTCAAGAGTGCTTTGCGACTGTACTTGGATCCGCTGAGCGTTTCCTAGATTAGACTGGAGTGGGTTTTCCGTCCCCGATCGAAGGGCATCGGCGTATGAGAATCCCTTCTGGGTATTTAGTTGACCAAATGATGATCTTGCAGCCGTGCCGAAAAATACTTCCGGCGTCGTACGCGAGTAAGTGTACGCATTTTGGGTATTCTGATGGCGGGTTGCTATCACTTTTCGCATGCGGTCCTTCATCTCCTTGTAAATCGGACAGCCCCTGTAGTTTGCCGTGTGGTTACCTTGGCAATTAACGCATTTTTTCTTTTTGGGGTCTTCTTTGTTGGCAGGGCAGTTAGTCGAATTGTAAGTCTCCACAAGCTACACAGACTGTTCGAAGCGAACAGTATGCCCTGGTGTGTCCATACTCCTGACAATTTGTGCATTGCACTGGGCCGTTCCTTTTATGTGGCTCTTCCACGTTAATTCTTCGGTGCAATAAGTATTGCAGGTTATAAATGGGGTGCACTTCATATTTCTTCAAGACTCTGCTGTCTGGCTCCAGCTCGACCCTGAAGAGTGGTTTCTCTTTTTTCCTGTTTATAATGTTACTGACGTTCTTTGCAGAAAACCCTTTTTCCTTGAGAGCATCGATAACTTCCTTGGCGGTTACGTCGGGCTCGATTCCTTTTAGTACCACTTGCAGGCCCTTGTATTTAGAGCTGCGGTTGCAGTCGACTCCGAAATAATAGTCGTAGCTGTGGTTGTTGTTGGTTTTTTTGCCGTAGCTGTAGTTGTTGCTGACAAATTTAGAGCGGATGCAGAAGTTTTACCGTTGCATGTTGTTGGTGCGCCAGGGGTCGAAACTGATGGTGGGGGGGTTTTGCATTGTTGACTCCTCGCCGTCGGAGTAGGGGTAGCCGTAAGTAAGCATGGTGAGCAAGATCGTGCTCTTTGGCTATCGACCGACAGTAGGGTCGTTTTTTGCACTTCGCTATCACGCGTTGAGACATACGAAAAGTAACCGTCTCTTCGGCTTGCGGAGCTGAGTCGCTCTTTATTCTGTTCGTAGCTCATTGAGCTTTTATTAGCGTGGCACTTATTTAATATTATAAGATGAGACAATGTATGTGCTAGTCAAAGTCATTACACCGATTTTGTGTGTTGAAACCTAAATTTCTTTGGGTTTTAGCGTCTTTTCGCTTATTCGAAATTAACCAGTTTAGTTTTTTGTGTTTTTTTGCATTTAATTTGCATTTAATTCAAGCACTTGCAGTGCACTTTAATGACCAAGCCCAGACATTTAGATATAGAATTTTTGTGCGTAATTGTATTTTTTATATATTTCACAGATCTTTTAACCTAATGAAAAACAAATAAAAAATATAAACAAAACATGATGTTTTTACAATGAGTATCACTAAAGTCAAATTTGGTCTACTTATATATTATCTTAGCAGTATTCGCCTATATTTTTCTCCCGAATAACTTCCTGGAAGCCTCTGCAGTTTTCATATCAGATTTACATCTTTTAAGGAATTGCACAATACAAGATTTGCCAAATATAAGTTACTTAAAGTCAAATAACAGATGTGTTTACTCTTGGGCTCTGAGTTTTTGTCTTATTCAGTGATTTTTTGCGAGTGTCTTGTGCTTGTTTATTAACAAAGCTTAGCCTAACAGTTGTGTTAGTGTTTTTGACTAGATCTCCCAGTAAACGGGTACGTGGTTATAGTTATTTTAACATTTCTTTTAGATTTGTTTAATCTCCTTGCTTTGTTAGTGTAATTTACACTCAATAAACTTGCTGAAACTCTTTTATTCCTTCTCTCCAGCTCTATATTACAACTGTAATTTACACTCTCTCTGAACCTGCCGAACTTCTGGTAGACTTTTGGTGTGCTATTCTCTTATTCTCTCTCTTTTGCTTGCTTTACAAAGTAAGTGCGCAGGACTTACTGGCAGAGTCAAAGACTTTATTAATCTGAATTCTGGTTTCATGTGGTCATGTGGATCCTGCAAGGAAATGGTAGTTGAGATGAGCTGCTTTATGAAGCAGACTTGAGACACCTATCTCTAAGGTGCTTTTAAACAGCTCAATGAGGGGTTCAATTCCGTTCGTACCCAATTTAATAATAAACAAGGAAGAACGCTATAGTCGAGTACCTCGACTATCAGATACCCGTTACTCAGCTAAAGGGACAATAGGGAAATGGAGATATGCAAGCAGCAAAGCAAGACTGAATTGCGTCACCTACCCATGATCTAAATATATGGTTATGCGGGCGGTAGACAGATTAAAGCGTTATGGGCGTTAGAGTGGGCATAGCAGTTTTTTTTGGATCAATCGATAGGTATTGACGAGACTAATACATTTCAGTTAAAGTTTTTTATCTAGAATAAAAATTGTGGGCGCCACATGCTTGGGCGGCTTGTGGGAGTTAGAGTGGGCGTGGCACGCTGCTGAAACAAACTTGCGCTGCGTAAGCAGCTCAGGAATCTGCATGTCAAATCCCAATAGCATAGCTCTTATAGTTTCCGAGATCTCAGCGTTCATCCGGACGGACGGACACACGGACAGACGGACATGGCTAGATCGACTCGGCTAGTGATTCTGATCAAGAATATATATACTTTATGGGGTCGGATACGCTTCCTTCTGCCTGTTACATACTTTCCAAAGAATTTTCCTTTTTTACTCTACAAGTAACGTATAAAAATTACTGAGTCGCTTAAAAGCAAAAATGCCAGCCTAGCGGCGTTTAATACGATCATGGTATCCACCCCAAATCTGAGGTTCAGTCTGCTGCTGGGGGACGTAAGAAACTGTCAGTTGTCACCACATAGGAAGCAATTCTTTTTTTCTAGATCCACCCCAGATACCACATCTGAGGATGTTTTGGAATTTATACGTGAAAAATTCCCATCCGAGAATATTTCAGTTGAACATTTTCGATTTTCATACGCTCGTAGTACACCGTCTTTTAAAATTTTTGCTCCGCCTGATGTGTTTAAGGTACTATTTTCTAAAAGCTTTTGGCTTAATGATGATTTGGTAATAAAAGAATTTGTTCCCAATAAACCGAGAACTAATAACAGGCCTTCCACTGCCCCAAAAAAATAAAAAGTTTATTTTTGGCTTATCAAAATATTAGGGAACTACATATGAAGTTACCCAAGCTTTATGCTGACTCCCCTGCATTTACTGCAGATATTTTGGCTTTTACGGAAAGTTGGCTGACACCAGAGATATCTGATCTTGAAGTTCTGTCAAACAACTTTAATGCCTATAGGATCGATCGCTCCCCACGTAGGGTAGGCGGTGTGCTGATTGCCGTTACCTCTAGCCTAACATCTGAGAGAATTCACTCTGAAATCCCTAACGAAATTGAATTTGTTAGTGTGAAAGTTTGCTTGCAATCCTTATCTATTTTTGTTACATGTTCCTATACTCCACCCTTCTCTGATTTAATAATTTATGAGCACCATCTGTCTGCGATAAAATCTGTTCTATCCCTTCTTTCTAGCAGAGACCTTTTGATTGCTTTGGGTGACTTTACTCTCCCTGATATTTGTCTCCATCACTGCGTTGCAAACTTCTGATTGAAATCATAATACCATCTGCAAGGGTATAATAATTGGTAAAGATAAAAAACAACACAAATTACCTTATTTATTCTATTTTTCCTTGCGTTTAGGGTGACTCGGTCATCCCTAGTTAATAGTGCTGGGTAATGTTGGTGGAAAATACTACAAAATCGACTTTGGTATCCTGTTACGCGGAATTTTTCCTCCCTTCCGACTCGAAAAGGTTCTATTTGATTTGATGCGTGCTAAGCCTAGTACTCAGATCGGGAAAGAGTTTCACTAATCGAAAAATCTTATTTTTTGTAGTGAGACCCAAGTTTTCAAAGCTCACCCGCAATGCATGTAGCATGGTCTTACTATCAAGCAGTAATTGGACAAATTTAAAAAGGAGAAGTTTGCTGGTATACAAAGAAATTATAATGACAATAAATGGAATTTTCTACGAATGTTTTTATTTATGTAAATTAGTAGTTCCTTCCTTCTCTTCCTTCTTCTTTCTTCTCGTCCCACGGATACTCCACCATCTTTCCCACGCCACCGTAGACCAGCTCCGAGTCCCAATAGGCATATTAGACCTTGAGGAAGTGGGAGTGGGGTTCATTCGCTGATGCTGCAGGAAGTCGCCCAGCATCCTGGCAGTGGCTGGCTATGGCTTCGCCAACTGTTCCTTAGCGGGAGCCCTATTTTCCTCCTCCCAATAGAAGCCAGCGGGTCCTCCAGCTCCGCTTAAGCTGTCAAGTAGCTGGTGGTGGTCGTTGGAGATCGCATTACTGGTGGTTCTGCTAAAAAGATTCTTCAACGCAACAAAATTTTTTTGGACAGATCTTACTTTCTTTGCGAGGACACGCCCGGCAAGATGTCCATGTAGAGAGCGAAGTCCCACTCGGCATGTTCCTTCCCACTGGGATTCTCTAGTGGATCTCCTCCAGCACTTCAACTATTCTGCGGATTTGCCCCTGTTGCGGTATTACTTTCTGTCGGTGAAATCCCACAATAAAGGGCAACAGCTTGGAGTACGCGTCCTATTTCATCCGCTCTGACCTCCTGCAGTCGATTTTGGGGTTTTTTTTTTTACCCGTTACTCGTAGAGTAAAAGGGTATACTAGATTCGTCGGAAAGTATGTAACAGGCAGAAGGAAGCGTTTCTGACCCCATCAAGTATATATATTCTTGATCAGGATCACTAGCCGAGTCGATCTAGCCATGTCCGTCTTTCTGTCCGTCCGGATGAAGGCTGAGATCTCGAAAACTATAAGAGCTAGGCTATTGAGATTTGGCGTGCAGATTTCTGAGCTTCTTACGCAGCGCAAGTTTGTTTCAGCAGAGTGCCACGCCCACTCTAACGCCCACAAACCGCCCAAAGCTGTGGCTCCTACAGTTATGATGCTAGAATAAAATTTTTAACTGAAATGTATTGTTCTCATCAATACCTATCGATTGACCCAAAAAAAGTTTGCCACGCCCACTCTTACGCCCACAAACTTCAAAAAATCGTAAGTATGAACTTAGATATCTCGGAAAATATCAAAGATAGAGAAATGGAATTTTAGATTTAGATTCCGTAGGCTTGAGCGCATCGCAAACCGCCCAAGCCAGTGGCGCCCACAATTTTCATGCTAGATAACAAATTTTAATTGAAATGTATTGGTCTCGTCAATACCTATCGTTTGATCTACAAAAAAAAAACTTTGCCACGCCCACTCTAACGCCCACAAACTGCCCAAGCCTGTGGAGCCCACAATTTTTACGCTAGATAAAAAATTTTAACTGAAATGTATTGGTCTGGTCAATACCTATCGATTGATCCAAAAAAGATCTGTTTACCGCCGGTAGGTGCCGCATTTCAATCTCGCTTTGCTGCTTGCATATCTCCATTTTTTTTGGTCCCTTTAGCTGAGTAACGGGTATCTGATAGTCGAGGTACTCGACTATAGCGTTCTTCCTTGTTTATTTTTAGTTTTCACATCGCCTTTGAACGAACACCGCCAAAAATAAAATTTCTTATTCTTTGGGCCGCGGCTAACGGCGTTCATCGAAATTCACTCGTTAAATCTGGTATTTAGCTGGTATTTTTTAGGTTATCTGAGTACGGCGCTGAAAAACAGACCCGACGAAAAGCGTTAGCCGCGTATCTGCCTCTCGCTCACTCCTATGGTTAGCTCGCGGTTTTCGTCGATATGAGTAACTAGGCTTTATACTGTAAATGGATGCAAGCTCGACGCGTTCATAGTGGAAAGGGGCCCTTATAGCGTTTTCCCTTAGAGATCCATCCACCATATACAATCCGTTTAACGGATGGTTCATAAGGTTTAGCGGTTCCGAAAATTTCCGTTAGTTCAAAATGCGATAGTTAGGCGATGATTTTTCAGTACAACTCTGAATCTTCTTCTTGACAGTGGAAATTAAAACATTCAATAATGACAGGACACAATCGAAAATAAAAGGCGCAGAAGGAACAAGATTGGTTAGATTAGCCAGATCAGCTATTATCGGATGGTAGATGGTGCTCTGTGTGAATCTTACACTACCTTGCAGTAGGTGTAAGTCCTGTCAGCAGCGCTTTACCAAAAAACATTATTATTTAATATATGTATGTATATGTATAAAATTTGTTAATGTTGCAATGATTTCTTATTTAAGAAATCCTGATTCGTGATAGGTTAGGTTAGGTTAGGTAGGAGTGGTTGGAGATTAGATACCCCTTGTGATACCAAGTGGTCTCTGATCAGATCCTTTTCCCTAGCTCATGGGGTATTTGCTTTCGCGAAGTATTTTGTTCTTCCTAGGAAACATAAGAGTTTTTGAATGCTTACGCCCTGAATGGCCGCTAGGTTCGGAAGTGTGTAGCTACCTAGGGTTTGAAAGCGCTTTAGGTTATGCGCTGGGCAGAAGGTGTTTGATGCTCTCCTCTTCTTCTATCTGTTTGCAGCTGCGGCAGAAGTAATGGTTACTGAGTCGCAGCCTGTGCGCATGAGTCCCTATAAGACAGTGGCCTGTGAGGGAATTTAGGAGAGTGGAGATGTCCTTCCTGCTACATTGTAGGAGAGTTTCCCTTGTCTTGCTAGCTCGTCTGCTATGCAGTTGCCCTCAATATTGCGGTGTCCAGGCACCCAGATGAGGTTAATTCTCAGATGAGTGGCCATCTCGTTAAGAGATTTGCGGCATTCAGAGATTGTTTTTGAGTTCGTTGTGTAGGAGTCGAGGACCCTGAGGGCTGCTTGACTATCCGAGAAGATGAAAATATCTATGTCGTGATGCACTGATGTGTCCAGGTGGGTCATGTCATGTCCTGAACTGCCATGATTTTCGCGTGGAAAACACTACAGTGGTCTGGTAGGCGGAATGAGACTTGTATGTCCAGTTCGGGAAAGAAAACTCCCCCACTTGCTTGGGAGTTAAGTTTGGAGCCATCTGTGTATATGTTCACGGCGTTTTCGAATTGGTGTAGAAGGTTGTCCTACTCAGTACGGGTAGGTATGAAGATCTAGTATCTTCTTTCGAAGTTGGCTATGGGTTGAACATAGTCTGTAATATATGGTATGGATATCTGATTTGTTAAGATACTGGAGTGACCCGTTGAGCCTGTTGTCATACTTCCTTCCTATTGCTTTTTTACAAGCGAAGTGTGATATGGCCGCTTTGCGTATGCGGTCTAAGATGTTGTCTGTCCAGTGGAGCTTTTTGTCAACAATGACAATTAAGTACTTTGCTTAGTTGCTAAGGGTTACGCGCGTTTGCTGTAGTTTTGGGAGAGTTAGACTTGGTATCTTATACTTCCTTGTGAATAGAACTAGTTCGGTCTATTCTGGGTTAATTCCCAGTCTCCATCAGATTGCAAAGAGTTTGCGGGAATTTACCCTGCAGTAGGATAGCCACGTTATCCGCGGGGGCTACCACTTTAGTACCCACTTCCTCTAGAAGTGATAGTAGTTTGTTGACCACTATAACCCATAGAAGAGGTGAGAGTACACCCCCTTGCGGGGTTCCTTTGCTGACATTCCTGGTCGACTGTGCAGATCACATAGTGGAGTACACTACTCTGCTGGTAAGCATGGTGTGTATAAGTCCCACTATAGGCAGATCAATGCCCAGTTCAGTCAGAGCGCCAGTGATAGACGTTGGTGTGACGTTGTTAAAGCCGTCTTCTATGTTTAGAAAGGCTGCCAGAGAGTATTCCTTATTGCGGAAACCTCACTAGATACAAGAGAGTGGAGGGCGGTATCTGTTGAACTACCCTTACGGTACGCGTGCTGTGCGTCAGAGAGTAGGCTTTGGTTGATGGTTAGCCTGATATGGATGTCAATTAGCCTTTCCAGGGTCTTCAACAAGAAGGAAGAGAGACTAATCGGGCGGAAGTCCTTTGGGTTGGTGTGGGAGTGTTTGCCGGCTTTCGGTATAAAAATTACCTTAACGTCCAGCCACCTTGTTGGAATATGGTTAGGGCAAGGCAGCCGTGGAAGATGGCTGTCAGCCAGGGTAGGGAAATATCTATTGTCCGTTGTAGCTGGGCCGGGAAGAACCCATCCGGGCCGGGGGATTTGAAGAGCTTAAAAGAGTTAACAGCCCACTTAATGCGGCCAGGGTTCGAGATGTTGTCTATACTCTGGTCGTCAAAGTTCTCCTCTATGTAGAGGTCCTCCACTACTTGGGTGTTTTTGTGGAAGTGGGTGTCTAACAATAGTTCAAGGGTTTCCTGACTGTTTTCCGTCCAGCTGTCAGCATTGGTTTTTAGGTAGCCAATGGTTGCTGGAGATTTTGCTAAAATTCTTCTGAGTCTGGATGCCTCCGAAGTAGATTCTTTGCTACTACAGAGATTAGCCCAAGCTCTTCGTTTTGATATTCTAATTTCCTTTTTGTATAGGCTTAGTGTTGTATGGTATAAATTCCAGGAAGATTCGCTATTGTTGTATTTAGCTCTATTGAAGTAAGTTCTCCACTCTCTTTTAAGGTTAGCCAGGGTTGTGTTCCACAATGGGGGCTTGTGCTTTGCTTTGACTGTTCTGCTCGGGCAAGCCCCTTTTTATGGCCTCACCGCAGATTTCAGTAAAAGTGTTAACTAGGTTATCTAATTCTTGACCGTTGCGTACGTGCATCGGTGGAGAGTGTAGGTTCCGGTTGAGGAGATTTTTGTAGTATCCCCAGTTGGTTAATCTTAGATTAGTAATGTTCTCGGCGGGAGGACAGTCTAGAGTTATTGTAAATTCTATGTATCGGTGGTCTGAGAATGAGTGCTCGATCCCCACCTTCCACGCTTCTAGCTAGTTAAGTAGGGGATCAGATATTAGTGTAATGTCTAAGACTTCCCTCCTATTTCTAGTAATGAAAGTTGGGTCATTACCTTTCTTGCAGATGAATAGATTTGATTGAAGGAGATAGTCGTAGAGTAACTCACCCCTTTCGTTTATGTTTGTACTTCCCCATTGCGTGTGGTGTGAGTTTGCGTCCCCACCCAGGATGAGTTCCTTAGATGATTGTGTAAGTATGAGTTGCTGTGTAGTGGTGTTTGGTAATGGCCCTTCGTAGTCGTGAGCCAGATAGAATGATGCTATGGTGTTAACGTTCAGCTCCAGTCTGACTGCGGTGAGGTCGCCTTCGCTAAACTGTGGAATAAGAAGTGCGTTAAAGTATGTCTTTACCTGGTTTTACCCTTATCCTTGGTGTAAAATAGCTTGTATAGGGGGGATGATAAGCCACAGATGTTGTTACCAACAATCCATGGCTCTTGAATGAGGACTACGTCTATGTTGCCTGTTGCCAGGCGTATGAGGAGGGCACCGGAAGCTGCCTTGCTGTGGTGCAGGTTAATCTGCAGGAATTGCACCATCTGTAAGACCGTGGTCGGGCTGGGTACCCTCCGCTTCTCCTCCTGGAGAACAGTGCGCCCTGGTCGGGTCGTGTCCTGAGTGCACAGCTGCTTCAGGCTTTCTGTCAGCTCCGAGTCGATTGACACGTAGCCAGTAAGGGTGGCCTCCTCGTGCTCCATTTCGTCGTCGCTCGGGGGTTCGTACGACGCACAGGCAGCCAGGTTGTCTGCCGCTAGTTTGTCTGTGTCGTAGATCCGAAGTAGCACCTTTTCGAACCCGTAGTTCACCCGGTTTTGTTGCGCTGCGAGGGGTTCCAAGCAGGCCTGGTTCAAGAGGATTACCACGTTCATAGTGACGCGCTCGGTTTTCTCCACCTTGACCGCCTTCCAACCGTCTGTTGGAAGCTTCGGGTTGATCCTGGTCAGCAGGCTGAGTATAGCTCCTGGTTCCGAGGGTTCCGACGGCAGCCACACTTTCGCTCTCGGTCGAGACGGGATGTCTGCGACCTCGCAGACTGCCAACTTGGCCCTGGGGTAGACCTCGCCGACCTTGTTAATGGCAGCTTTGTAAAGTGCTGCCGATCTCTCGTCTTCACAGGCGATCAACTTAACGTTGCCCTGGTACCACCCTGCATCTGTGCAATCGGGTGGCGGACCTGGGTTCTCGTCAAACACTTTTAAGGCCACTGACGCAAGGGCCCGTCTAACCAGACCCTTTTGGTTAATTGGGATCCTTCCGCCTTCACCGCTCTGGTCATGACGCCAATGATCTTCCGATCCTTTACTACTTCAGCAAAGGATCTCGACCATGTGCAGCGGTTGGTTATCTTTGCCTTCTTGCTCACTGGTTGAGCTGTCTCCATCGACCTCTCTCGCTTGTTGCTGTTGCTGGTTGTCATAGCGATGTTGAAGTCTGGGATTACCGCCTTTGCCCAGGCTATGTCCTCTTGGATTTTTTGGTAATCCAATTTCGACGTTTGATCCTCACGTATCGGGTTGGTGGCCAGCCGTTTGGGGATCCGGAAAGCTTTCTTATGTTCAAGAGGTCCTGCCTGGTTAGGTGGTGTTCTCTTGAACTCCTTTACCCTGGTACTCACTACGAGACCGGCTTTGGCGCTCCCCTCCGGTTGGAGTAGCTGGTTAGCCACACCTACGCTGGTGGGAGGCTTGGGCTTGTCATTATGGTGAGTTGGGCTTAGCCGGCTGCGTTGTTCGCTGGCCTTGGCAGGGGTCGACGTCACATGGACTAGGGTATTCGGAGCCGTGATCTTGCTCTTCTTGTCGTCGTTAGTTACGTCTTCCGACTTTTTGAGAGTGTCGGGCTATTTTTTGGTGCTGTTATCTTTTTTATTTTTATTTAAGTTTTCCATGTTAAAATCCCACGAACTGAGGAGAAGGGACAGGTCCACCCGGGCAGAGATCCGCTGTACCCGGTAAGGCTGACTTAGAACAGGCGCTCGCCACTTGCCTGAGCTCACCGTTTGAGACTGAGTTATTTGTTGACTCGGGCTCCCAGCCAGATTGCATGGTACGAGTGACACCTTAGTCCATCCCGGGGTGAGATGAGTGTTGTGTGGATAGGGAAGTGGTTGGTTGAATGTGAGCTATTTGTCGGTGGCGGCAGCACAAGCGCGACGTCGGTACTGCTACGGCGCAGATACCCGCTGACTGTCCGGGGCTACTTATTTACGCTTAGTGTTGGGGGCTTGGCGGTAGCCGGGTCGTGTCCAACTTGCACGCTTATTCGTAGCTACCCTGGAGAACCAGGGCGCTCGCTATCCGCAACCTGCGACCCGTTCGGCAGCCTTCAGCTCGGCGCCCTCCGAGCCATCCCACTAGCTCTTTGGCCGAACTAATATACATAATTAGAACAAAAAAATTTATAAAAAAGAGTACCTCGACTATCAGATACCCGTTACTCAGCTTAAGGGACCAAAGGGAAATGGAGATATGCTAGTAGCAAAGCGAGATTAAAATGCACCACCTACCGGCGGTAGGCAGATTTAAGCGTTACCGGCGTTAGAGTTTGCGTGGCAAACTTTTTATGGATCAATCGATAGGTATTGACGAGACAATACATTTCAGTTAAAATTTTTTATCTAGCATGAAAATTGTGGGCGTCATAGGCTTGGGCGGTTTGTGGGCGTAAGAGTGGGCGTGGCATATTCGCGTTACAAACTTACTCTGCGTACGGAATCTAAGTCTGAGATCCCAATTCTCTTTCTTTAATAGTTTCCAAGATATTCACGTTCATACTTACGAGTTTTTGAAGTTTGGGGGCGGTTTGAGGGCGCTAAAGTGGGCGTGGCAAACTTTTTTTGAATCAATCGATAGGTATTGACGAGAATACATTTCAGTTAAAATTTTTTATCTAGCATGAAAATTGTGGGCGTCATAGGCTTGGGCGGTTTGTGGGCGTACGAGTGGGCGTGACATATTCGCGTTACAAACTTGCTCTGCGTACAAGGCTACGGAATCTAAATCTGAGATCCCAATTCTCTATCTTTAATAGTTTCCGAGATATCCACGTTCATATTTACAAGTTTTTGAAGTTTTGGGGCGGTTTGTGGGCGTGGCACTCTGCTGAAACAAACTTGCGCTGCGCAGGAATCTCAGGAATCTGCATGCCTAATCCCAGTACTGTAGCTCTTATAGTTTTCGAGATCTCAGCGTTCATACGGACAGATGGACAGACGAACATGGCTAGATCGACTCGGCTGGTGAGCCTGATCAAGTATATACATACACTGGTCGGCATATGTATTTTGACAAAATAAAAGTTAAGTATACTCATAACTTGAATTTACTTCTTGTAAACTATAGGCATCAATGGAAAGGTAATTTCAATGCCGTTTGAATGATACAATACATTTCTTTACCCATTCAGTACTTATTGAAAAGGACAAATTTGTGTAAATCAACTTTTAAATTTTTTTTTCAAACTTTTTTCCTCGTTTGTTTGAAGAAACTTTTTGCATCAAAAAATTTAAGTTTTCAAGACGAAGAAAAAAGTTTTTAAAAAAAATTTAAAAGTTGATTTACACAAATTTGTCCTTTTCAATAAGTACTGAATGGGTAAAGAAATGTATTGTATCATTCAAACGGCATTGAAATTACCTTTCCATTGATGCCTATAGTTTACAAGAAGTAAATTCAAGTTATGAGTATACTTAACTTTTATTTTGTCAAAATACATATGCCGACCACTGTATATACTCTATGGGGTCGGAAACGCTTCCTTCTGCCTGTTACATACTTTCCAACGAATCTAGTATACCCTTTTACTCTACGAGTAACGGGTATAAATATTAAAAATAAATATCTTAACGTAATATACCGAAAATTTAAAATTTATTTAGTCACTGTCCCTATGTAGTAAAAAAGTATTACAAATATTAATATATTAAGAGATGAATGTAAGACTAGGAATAATTATGTTTAATACCATGGTTAAAGTTAATTTGGTAATGTTTGCGCGATAGTTGGTGTCCCAGGAAGTCTCAAGCGGCCTGGCTGATAAATATTATATTTCGATTAAGCCTTGTACTCACATCGACGAAAACCGCGAGCTAACCATAGAAGTGAGCGAGAGGCAAGTACGTGGCTAACGCTTTTCGTCGGGTCTGCTTACCAGAAACATTACCAGACTTAGCGAGTGCATTTCGATGAACGCAATTAAAATAAAACAAGGAAGAACGCTATAGTCGAGTACCTCGACTATCAGATACCCGTTACTCAGCTAAAGGGACCAAAGGAAAATAGAGATATGCAAACAGCAATCCGAGATTGAAATGCGCCACCTACCGGCGGTAGACAGATTTAAGCGTTGTGGGCAAAGTTTTTTTGGATCAATCGATAGGTTTTGACGAGACCAAAATATTTCAGTTAAAGTTTTTTATCTAGCATGAAAATTGTGGGCGCCTCAGGCTTGGGCGGTTTGTGAGCGTTAGATTGGGCGTGGCATATTCGCGTAACAAACTTGCGCTGCGCTCAAGCCTACGGAATCGTAATCTGAATTCCCATTTCTCTATCCTTGATATTTTCCGAGATATCCGCGTTCATATTTACGATTTTTTGAAGCTTCTTACGCAGCGCAAGTAACGCCCACAAACCCCCAAAAACTGCGGCTCGTACAGTTTTGATGCTAGAGTTTTTTATTTTTTAATTTTAACTGAAATGTATTGTTCTAATCAATACCTATCGATTGACCTAAAAGAACATTTTCCACGCCCACTTTAACGCCCACAAAACGCCCACAAACTTCAAATCGTAAATATAAACGTGGATATCGCGGAAAATGTCAAAGATAGAGAATTGGATTGGATTTCAGATTAAGATTCCGTAGCCTTGTGCGCAGCGCAAATAACGCTATATGCCACGCCCACTCTAACGCCCACAAACCGCCCAAACCTTTGGCGCCCACAATTTTCATGCTATATAAAAAATTTTAACTGAAATGTATTGGTCTCGTCAATACCTATCGATTGATCCAAAAAAAAAATGTTGCCACGCCCACTCTAACGCCCATAACGCTTAAGTCTGTCTACCGCCGGTGGGTGGCGCATTTCAATCTCGCTTTGCTGCTTGCACATCTCCATTTCCCTTTGGTCCCTTAAGCTGAATAACGGGTATCTTATAGTCGAGGTACTCGACTATAGCGTTCTTCCTTGTTATACCCGTTACTCGTAGAGTAAAAGGGTATACTAGATTCGTCGGAAAGTATGTAACAGGCAGAAGGAAGCATTTCCGACCCAATACAGTATATATATTCTTGATCAGGATCACTAGCCGAGTCGATCTAGCCATGTCCGTCTGTCCGGATGAACGCTAAGATCTCGGAAACATTTCAGTCTCGCTTTGCTGCTTGCATATCTCCATTTCCCTTTTGTCCCTTTAGCTGAGTAACGGGTATCTGATAGTACTCGACTATAGCGTTCTCCCTTGTTTTTATACCCGTTACTCGTAGAGTAAAAGGGTATACTAGATTCGTCGGAAAGTATGTAACAGGCAGAAGGTAGCGTTTCCGACCCCATAAAGTACATATATATATTCTTGATCAGGATCACTAGCCGAGTCGATCTAGCCATGTCCTTCTGTCCGTCTGTCCGGATGAACGCTGAGATCTCGGAAACTATAAGAGCTAGGCAATTGAGATTTGGCGTGCAGATTTCTGAGCTTCTTACGCAGCGCAAGTTTGTTTCAGTAGAGTGCCACGCCTACTCTAACGCCCACAAACCGCCAAAAACTGTGGCTCTGTGGTTTTGATTCTAGAGTACAAATTTAAACTGAAATGAATTGTTCTCATCAATACCTATCGATTGACATAAAAAAAACGCGGATATCTCGGAAACTATCAAAGATAGAGAATTGGGATTTCAGATTTAGATTCCGTAGCCTTGTACGCAGTTTTATATTCGAATATGCCACGCCCACTCTAACGCCCACAAACCGCCCAAGCCTGTGGCGCCCACAATTTTCATGCTAGATAAGAAATTTTTACTGAAATTTATTGGTCTCGTCAATACCTATCGATTGATCCAAAAAAAAAAAATGTTGCTACGCCCACTCTAACGCCCATAACGCTTAAGTCTGTCTATCGCTGGTAGGTGGCGCATTTCAATCTCGCTTTGCTGCTTGCATATCTCCATTTCTCTTTGGTCCCTTTAGCTGAGTAACGGGTATCTGATAGTCGAGGTACTCGACTTTAGCGTCAATCGATAGGTATTGATGAGAACAATATATTTTAGTTAAAATTTTTTTTCTAGCATCAAAACTGTAGGACCCACAGTTTTGGGCGGCTTGTGGGCGTTAGAGAGGGCGTGGCACTCAGGAATCTCAGGAATCTGCATGCCTAATCCCAGTATTGTAGCTCTTATAGTTTCCGAGATCTCAGCGTTCATACGGACAGACGGACAGACGGACATGGCTAGATCAACTACTGACCAAGAATATATATACTTTATGGGGTCGGAAACGATTCCTTCTGCCTGTTACATACTTTCCGACGAAACTAGTATACCCTTTTACTCTACGAGTAACGGGTATAATAATGGTTCAAATATGGTCATGTCTATTTAAAGACTTAATGAACTAAAAAAGTTACAGGCCGTATAGCAGTCTATACGGATTTCAGATCCCAGCGGTCATACGGTTAGACGTGAGTTTAACGATACTGTTGAGGAATCTGTCAACCTTGTTATTGTTATGTAGTATTTTTCTTGTCCAACTGTCAAGAAGACCTATTCAAAATCGACTTTCGGTGGTGTTAGGCGAAAAGAACGGCTTCTTGACGGCTCTTAACTCTGTAATCAACGCGGTCGACTGAAATTCGACTCGAAGAAAATTAAATCTAACATGAAATAATTTCGTGTATTATTACCAAAAAAACTGAAAGTGGCCTTACTACCCACTACGCGTGATCTATTCACTACAAAAATTGGTTTTTCAAATCGGATGGGACGGCATTTACCATACCTTTAAACATTATATAGAATGTGCTTCGCTTAAAGACCTTTACTAGAGCAACGAAAAGATTCAAAAAATTCACTATCACTTTTTCAGTCACTGGAGAATGTACACGCGATTTCTGGGTAAATCATCTTCTACTGGAAAAAGTCGATACCGAAACGAGAATGGAGTGGATAGAGAACACCAGAAAAGCGGCATAGACCGGTTAAGTTTAAGATACTCGTTAAGCAGGATTATCGCGCAGGCCAACATCCAAAAACGATGAAAACACCTTTGTTGCTCAGAGAGTAGCTTGTCAGCACAGTCACCTGGACTTAAATAAGAAAGGAAGTTAACTTCGACAAGCCAAAGTTTGTATATCCTTGCAGTTATAATTATTAAATTTAATTCTAAATTCTAAAAAATACAAAAAATTGTATTCCGAATAGGATAAGATAATATGTCAAAAAACACCGAAGCTATAATTTGTTTCATATTATTTTCCCACCAATTTTCCGATCGTTCCTATGGCAGCTATATAATATAGTCATTTGATTTTGATAAAATTAAATTCGGAAATCAGAACTAATTACAAAATTGTATTTCCAAGCGTAGAAGGTTATATGTTAAAAAACACCAAAGATATAATTTTTTTTATTTTTTTTCCGAATATTCCTATGGGATATATAGTTGTCCGATCCGGCTGGTTCCGACTTCTATACTACCTGCAAAAGATATAAGACTTTGGGAAAGTTTCAGCCCGAAAGCTTTAAAACTGAGAGACTAGTTTGCGTAGAAACGGACGGACAGACTGACAGACGGGCAGACGGACAGGCGGACAAGCCTAGATCGACTCGTCTAGTGATGCTGATCAAGAATATATATACTTTATGGGGTCGAAAACGTCTCCTTCACTGCGTTGCAAACTTCTGACTGAAATCATAATACCCTCTGCAAGGGTATAAAAAAGCACACCGTCCACAGCATTCGGGTACGTACAAAACGCATACAGCTTGCATCAAGCATCGCAGCTTGCCGGGCCGGATAACGTTATTTCTTCACGGGATAACATAGAAGCCGATGCACTGAAGATTTACGATGGACTTTATTACCAGACACTAGTTCCAACACTTCTTCACCAGTAAACATTTTATTGGTCACCTACCAAATAGGGTCTATTTTCACAGGTGAGAAAACATATGACACCTACGAAAAACTTTTTTACAATATACTCGATTTTCGAATGTGACAATACCATTCTTCCACGCTTATGAGTACTGTTGAGGTTAATGCTTCGCGATATCGCGTTTCTATGAGATAGATGACATCACTGAGCAAAGTCACAAAGATCCATCGCACGAGAAGGTAGAACACCGACACATTCCAAAGATTCGGACGGAATGTACATTATTGAATTGCCTTTTAAACACGACAATCCAGACTTTGGGGATAGCCAGTAGGGAGCTGTATCACGCTTCCAGGCTGTAGAGCGTCGTCTACTGTAGAATCGAGAATTGCTATTACAATATGGAAGATTAGTGAGCGATTAAACTAGTTTGTAGCCATAATGCACTGGTTCCTAGTAGAGTTGGTCCTTTAGATCACAAAAAAGAAGTCAAAAAAATGTTTTTATGAATACAATTTATAAAAAAATGTTAAGGGACATTACCTTTAATCCATGTTTTTATTTATTTTCAAGTTGCGCTTCACCAATATAACTTGCAAATATAATGTCACCCTCTAATATTGACGAATAAATGAATATGCTTCATTAAATATATTGTTAGCTACAATTCGGCAAACCTTGAAAATCCATTTTAAAGTTACAGTCTAAACGAATCAAACCAGATATATTTGGACAAAATCTAATCACAAGTAGATTTTATTTTGATTTTTTAAATTTTGAAAGTGCCCGAAAATTGAATTTCAGTATTGATCAACGCAAGGGGGTTCATGTTATTCCCTCAGAAGGTGTTGTAAACTTTTTGATGTTGTTAGAAATATCAAAAAAAAAACTATGTAAACAAACAAACATATACAAACTAAAATAATAATAATTAAGAGTACATATACCTAAAATGGTGTAAAAAGATTAGTAAATCTCTTTTTTATATCTTTAACGTTTAAAAAAAATTCACTATACTGTCTAAGGGAATAACATGAACCTTTTTTGCTTAAACTGGTGTTATCAGAGCTTGGGTCATATGCGCAAGCTACGGATCAGTCATTCAGAACATTCTACATGCCTCACCACCCAGTGATAGGGAAGACCGCCAACGGGGTCAACGTTTTATGCGTATGTGGCTTGTAACCCATGTAGATAGCACCTGCGGTGTGTCACGTCTGGAACTCTGCGGCGCGCTGCTGGTCTCGAGCCACGAGGCTATCACATACACGCCTGGTGCGATTCCACAATTGTTCTATCGTGGTTGTCGCACACTCTGTAAGCCTTTAAGAATACATTTATCGAATACCGTACTTCGGAGATCCTGCATGTCATACCCCGCAGCGCACGGCTCAAACAATAAACCTGCCGACTGTGCGTCGAGGGGTATGTTGGCAACCAAACCATGGAATAAACCAAGCTGGCTACACCACAACGATTTCTTCTTGGGAAAGCTGCAGAGCGAAAGCAACCTCAACTCTATTCTGGACAAGCTCTTAACGGACGGGCTTAAATCGACAACACTGTCCAGTCGAGTCGAATCTAAAGCTCAGCCATCCCTCAATAAGTGCCAATCGCCCATAGTTTCTTCTTGGGCGAACTTGTGCTCTCCGTCATCGTTCACTAACAGTATTGGATAAATGACGCAAGCAATGTGGTACGAAATACTACGGTTGCCTGCCATTAATCTTTCCGTCAAAGCTACAGGACAGCTTATTACCGTTTTTCGACTAACTTCCTGTAGTATATATTGTCTAAATTTTAATCCGATGTAACGGAATTTAATATATGTATTTCCATTCCGTTATACAGGGGTGGTGAAAATGAATTTTTTATGATTTTTTGAAAATGTTTAGAAACATGAATTTGAGCCATATTTTTCTTTTTTTCGTACAGTTTTTTCCGACATTGTCACCTTCAAAAATATTTTTAGTTCCAATTGTGTGTAAAATATAGCTCAGCCACTGTAAAAAATTGACTGTTCTTCCTTAAACATTGCACTGTTTATTTTTTACGTGTTTATACTTACATAAATATTCTACTGCAGTCCACTCTAACTTTTTTTCTCGGCCTACTATTACCGATTAATTATTTATAAAATTAAAAACAAAGTTACAATATCCACAAATTTACTCCGCCAAATCGTCTAAAATTAAATTGGGCAGGTGACAAAACAAACGCACCGACAAACAAACATAAGCGAAGTCTTCACTTTTCCCGGAAACATTTGTTTAATTTCAACGCTATTCCGCCATTCATAGGGTGCGAATTGTATGAAATCTTTTTCTAACCACTTCACATGGTTGATTAAAATGTGCAAAAAGTTGATTCAAAAATTAATTTTTTTTTTCGTTGAGCTTAACACTTTGCAAAACGTCCTTAAAGTATGTTTAAAAATTATTCATACGACATGTATACCAACCATAACTTTTTTCAAAAAGATTGATTTCCTCTCCGCAACTTTGTCAACCCCCGTATGTCAATATGAATACAAAATTGACGACAAATACCGAACTGTTTTTGAAGAGAAAACTAAAGTCAGAACTAGACACAACGGGGTTTCCATCCAAGTCGGGGCCACCTTTATAAAAATAGTATATGTGATCAACCTCAACAGTGCGTATGAGTTATAAACCTTGTAACCAAATCGCAGATCCTACAAGGTGAGTTCCAATGTAAACAGGACTTTTAAAAAAAAAGACAGAACAAATAGTTTTTCGGCAAAATCAATTTATTTTATTCAAAATAGTCTCCTTCTGCTTTAATACAGCGTTTTGTAAGGTCCAAAAGCATGTCGAACGAGTGTTTTAGCTCGTTGCCCGGTATGGCCGCCAGTATGCCGGTGCAAGCCTTTTAAATGGCCTCTACGTCTGCATAACGCTTTCCTTTCATCGGCATATGCATTTTTCCGAAAAGGTAGAAGTCGCACGGTGCCATATCAGGTGAATACGGGGAGTGGTTGATGGTTAAAATGTGATTTTTGGTCAAATAGTCGGACACAATCGTCGATCAATGAGACGGCGCATTATCGTGCAACAAACGCCAACTTCCATCTTCGCGATATTCGGGCCGAACGCGTCGAATACGGCGCACCAAACGCTTCAAAACTCCAAGGTAGAATACCGCGTTAACGTTTTGGCCGGGTGGAACAAATTCTTAGTGGACAATTCCCTTGGAATCATAAAAACAAATCAGCATTGTCTTCACTTTTGACTTCTCCAGGCGCGATTTTTTGGGTTTCGGCTCGTCCGTCATTTATGTCCTCACGACCACTTTGAAAACGTTGAAACCACTCGTGCACTCTGCTACGGGATAGGCAATCATCGCCATAAACTTGTTTCATCAATTGAAACGTTTCGGTAAAAGTTTTACCAATTTTAAAACAAAATTTAATGTTGGCTCTTTGTTCGAAGCTCATTTTCGCACCGATGACAAAAACATACTGACACTTAAAACGCAATAACCTCACTTCCAATAGATAAAATGTCATGAAATTTTAACTGAAAGTCGATAAACGATAGCAGATTCTAACGCATTAGTTGACATATAGACTGCGCCACTAGAGGGCGCTAGATTCAAAAAGTCCTGTTTACTTTGGAACTCACCTTGTATGTGTATACAACTGGTGGTCGATTCCCCATTTGTGGAGTTGTGCCTTGAACTTGTGGCTTGTAAACTCTACGCCGTTATCGGAGATCAGCTTTTTGGGAGACCCACCACTTTTTATTATTCTCTCCCGCATGGCTTCGATAACTGCTTCTGACGCCGCTTTTCCTACTGCCGCCAGCTCCACCCATTTAGAAAACTGATCTATAAGGACCATTAACATCGTGTTCACATGAGTTGATCCCGGTAACGGACCCACAAAGTCTACGCATATGGTTTTCCATGGTGCATGTGTGTTTTCAGTTAGCATTTCCCCAGGTGATTGTTGTTGTGATACCTTGTCAGATGTCACATTGTCCCGCGTAGCGTCTGATTTCACGGTACTTACCTCTTCAGTAATAATTTTATTCATTTTTATTGCTGGGTCTTTTCTTTGATCCAGTCTACTTCTTCGAACGCTTCATCCTGTATTACTCTGGAGAGTGCGTCTGCCACCACATTAAATGTTCCCTTCCTGTATAGCACTTCAAATGAGTAAGGTTGCATTGTCAGTGTAAGTACGTATTCCTCTATGTCGCCTTGTGAATACGTAAATCGCCATGTAGATCTGAATAGTAGAAGTCCATTAATTTGATTTCTTGGTTTCAATATTTATTTGATTGGAGCAGTGAAAGTGCCGCTTCAACCTCTCAAGAGTTTCCGATTTTACAATTACTTCTTAGGAGCTAAGGAAAATTAAGTCTTGTAACTGCGCTCCCAACAGCGGCAGCGGAGAGACGGTTATATATTCTTAAGTATATAGCTATGCTCGCTTAGGCTTGAGCGCTAGGGTATATGCACATACACTTGAGTTCATATCCATGTGAGGCTCGCGAGTCACAATTATAGAGGCAATTTTCTTGAATGGCTATGGCCGTGGTAACCACCAATATAATGGTCAATACCAAAATAACTATAACTAACTAACTAAACCAACCAGACCAATTACACAAATAGAGGTCGTGGAAGTTATAGAGGCAATAATGGAAATAACACCAATAATACTAATAGCAACAACACACAAAGACAAAACAATGTCAAGTTAAGCAAAATGCTGAAACAACGCCGGAAAACCAATAAATGCCTTTAAGATACAAACAAACATAAAACAAACGGTTCACACTATTAACCTTAACTTCAATTTTTTCGTTTCACTGCGGAATGGAGATATGCAAGCAGCAAATCGAGATTGAAATGCGCCACCTACCGGCGGTAGACAGATTTAAGCGTTATGGGCGTTAGAGTGGGCGTGGCAAACTTTTTTTTTGGGTAAATCGATAGGTATTGACGAGACTAATACATTTCAGTTAAAATTTTGTATCTAAAAATTGTGGGCGCCACAGGCTTGTGCGCTTTGTGCGCGTTAGAGTGGGCGTGGCATATTCGCGTAACAAACTTGCGCTGCGTACATGGCTACGGAATCTAAATGTGAGATCCCAATTCTCTATCTTTGATATTTTCCGAGATATCCGCGTTCATACTTACGATTTTTTGAAGTTTGTGGGCGTGGCAAACTTTTTTTTGGGTCAATCGATAGGTATTGATGAGAACTATACATTTCAGTTAAAATTATTATTCTAGCATCAAAACTGCAGGAGCCATAGTCTTGGGCGGTTTGTGGGCGTTAGAGTGGGCGTGGCACATTGCTGAAACAAACTCAGAAATCGGCATGCCAAATCTCAATAGCCTACCTCTTATAGTTTCCGAGATCTCAGCGTTCATCCGGACAGACAGACAGATGGACAGACGGTCAGACGGACAGACGGACATGGCAAGATCGACTCGGCTAGTGATCCTGATCAAGAATATATATACTTTATGGGGTCGGAAACGCTTCCTTCTGCCTGTTACATACTTACCGACGAATCTAGTATACCCTTTTACTCTACGAGTAACGGGTATAAATATAATTGTCACATAGACTTGAAACCAGAAAACGATTGGCTTTACTAAGACCCAACAATCTCGATCACACAATATACATTCCAATTCCAATCAAACCCTTCAAAACAATTTGACAGTTGTACCAGCAAGGTTTGAAGTTGTTCGAAAAATTGCTATGAACGCAGCAACCGGGTATATATTTATACCAAACTATGAAATCCAAAACGGAGTATTCATTGCATACTTTATTGCAGATTCAAAAAATACATTTGTTCGAATTTTAAGCACTACAGAAAAAAACGAAATTATCCACTTAAACGAATTAAAAAAAAAATCCATTAGATGACGACGACATAGTAAAAACAAAAAAAAATTTAAACAATACTGAAATTTAAATAAAATGAATAAAAACTTCTCTGCCCAATTTAAAACAATACTTAATGAATTATGCACAAAATACATGAACATATTTGGAATAGAAACCGAATCGATATCGACAAATAATAATAAATAAGGATGAAAGATGATGAACAAGTTTATATTAGAAACCATTGAATTCCTCACAGTCAAAAAGAAGAAGTTGACAAAAAAGTTGATAAATTAGTCAAAGATAAAATCATAGAACCTTCAGTCTCAGAATATAACAGTCCGTTATTAACTGTACCAAATAAATCACAACCCAATTCAACTGATAAAAGATGGCATTTAGGAATAGACTACCCATAAATCAATAAGAAAATCGTATCCGATAAATTCCCGTTACCAAGAATAGACGATATTCTCGATCAACTAGGCAGAGCTAAATACTTTTTATACTTAGATTTGATGTCAGGATTTCATTAAAATGAACTCTAAGAAAACTCTCGGAGCATAACGTCATTTTCCACGAGCAATAACTCTTATCGTTTCATGCGATTACCTTATGGCTTACAAATAGCTCCAAATTCCTTTCAAAGAATGATGACAATTGCATTTTTAGGTATAGAACCTTCATATATGGATGACACGATTGTCATCGGTTGTTCAGAAAAGCTTATGATTAAAACCCTTACAAAGAAAAGTGCTGACAAAGGTATTCTACCAGAAAACAATAAAAATATTATGTCATAGACAAATACCCAGTCCCAATGGACGCAGATAGCGTTAGAAGGTTTGTTGCACTCTGCAAGAATTACCGAAGATTCATTAAAAATGTTTCCGGTTTTTCACGCCCCATCACATGTAAAAAGAATGTGAAATTCGAATGGACAAATCAATGTCAAAAAGCCTTCGAGGACTTAAAATCCCAACCTAATATGAATTTAACCTAAACTTTATATGATACCCAACTTTGTAAATTTAATGATTTCCTTTGTTAGTATTACTTTCCTCGTATTAAACATATTATAAACATGAACTGCAAAATTTTTTTTATGGATGCTTACATCGAGGAAGATCATTTTTTTTTATTATCCTTTATTATCTAAACAGACTAAAAATACGTACAAGCAACAAGAATGATTGCGCGGTATCACCACAAGGTGATGGCAATGGTAGCCACCTAGGCTGTAGCTTCTCTCCTCTCCTTCTGGATGCGACGCAGCGTTCGCAGTACACTCGCTGTGTAGGCTGCCGTCGCTTCCCAGTTCACCTCGTTCAGCAGCATGAGGGGCACAAAAGCTTCTGGCCGAACTCTTGCCCCGGTGGTCTTCATCAGAATTTGGTAATCGTAGCCAAGCCGGCGACATTCAAATAGGACATGCTGAGCGTCCTCAACAATCCCACTGCCGCAGTCTGGGCAACCGTCCTCCGTGTCGTGTCCGAAGCCCTTAAGGAAGCTTCGGAAGGAACCATGGGAACTCAGCGCCTGTCCATGCTTCCTTTTTACCCATGCCTCTATGCTGGGGATGAGCTGGTGCGTCCAGCGTCTGGAGTTGTCCCAGGCTGCCTGCCAGTTGTCGACGCTCTGCATCCGGGCACTCCTCTTAACCTCGGTCTTGGTTCTGTGGTCCGCCTGTTCGCCTGCTAGAGCCGCGCGAATCTCCTTGGCCTCCCGCACCAGTTCACATAGGGAAACTAGGCACTCGCTATTCTGACGGCACACGTGGAGTTGACCCGTCGCATGTAGCTGCTAATAGCCGTGGCCTCGGCCCACATCGGAGCAGCGTACAACAATTGCGACTTGACAACGGTCGCGAAGAGCCTACGTCTGTCCTGCTTCAGTAACCTGGTGTTCAGCAGGATCCTGCAGAGCGATCCTGTGGTCTCGCTTTCCTTTTTATTTACATGCTCCAAGTGTTCGCGATAGGAGAGGCGGGTGTCCAGCATGACTCCCAGGTACCTTATGGCACGCTGAGATGATATCGGTGTCCTTCCGATCTGGATATGCGACTCCGACTCCACTGCTTTCCTGCTTGATATCAGCACTGCTTCTGATTTATGTGAGGCAGCTGCTTCCACGGCAGAAAATTCCTTGGCCACCACAACCAGCGCGACATCATCTGCAAAGCCAACTATATTGGTGCTGCTCGACAGTAAGAGCTTTAGAACTCCGTCATACACCGTGTTCCAAGGCCCCAGAGGGCCCAGTAGCGAGCCCAGGGAAACACCGGCTATCACCTCGTATGCCCTGGGGCCCAAAAAGGATTCTAGGACCAGCTCCCTTTTGCTGAGGTAGCTGTGCACTACATTCAGCAGGTATTTCTGTATGTTGAAGGACAGTAGTGCCTCCAGTGTCCTCCCCCAATCGGCTGAGTTCAATGCGTTCTGTATACCCAGCGTGACCACTAGACAATACATCTTCGTCCCACCTTTCCATCTGGTACCAGCGATGGCTTTAGCAGCAATGTTGGTGACCCTGTCTATCGCGTCCAGTGTCGTTTTCCCATTCAGAAAATCGTATTGGTTGGAAGAGAGTCCACCGGCACCCTCCATAGCAGCTATAAGTCTCGTTGCTATGACCCTTTCGAAGACCTTGCCTAAAGTGTCCAGCAGGCAGAT
Source organism: Drosophila subpulchrella (assembly GCF_014743375.2). Lineage (NCBI taxonomy): Eukaryota > Metazoa > Arthropoda > Insecta > Diptera > Drosophilidae > Drosophila > Drosophila subpulchrella. The sequence continues at coordinate 684,800 of NW_023665574.1, forward strand.
GGGTCTATAAGAAGAGGCTTCTCTCGCTAGCTTGGCTGGCTTTGACAGGAGCACGAGCTTTTGGCGTTTCCACCTGTCGGGGAAGGACCCTTCCAGCAGGCACGTGTTGTAGAGCAATGCTACCGCATCTGGGTGGACGGATAGCAGGGTCTTCACTGCACTGTTCGGGACCAAATCCAGCCCAGGTGTCTTCCTGTTCTTCAAGTTTCTTGCCACAGATAATAGTTCCGTCTCCGAGACCGGACATATCGGGGGACGGAATGGGGCGACCTTCTGGAAACAGCACTGGGACGATACCTTCCAGAACCGCCGGGTCAGAAGGCGACCTATTGCCGGCACTTACACGATTGACCACCGTCTTATAGGCTCTTCCCCATTGGTCGTTTTCCAGCTCGTCGCAGAGCTTGAGGTAGCTTTCCCTCTTGCTGTTCCGTATCGCCACTTTGAGTGCCTTCTTTGCACTCCTGAAGCTCGAGTTGCAGGCTGAGAGGTTTGCTGTGCCTCTCGCCCTTTGGACCAACCTCCTGGCACGAAGGCAAGTCCTGAGCAAGCTAGTGATTTCCTCACTCCACCAGTACTCTAGCGGGTGGTGCTTCCGATAGGTCTTACGCTGCTGCATGCTTTGGTCACAGGCTTCCTCCAGTATAGCTGCCAACTTGTTCGCTGCTTCATCTGCCGAGTCCAACTCAGAGACAGCCTAGCCTTCCTGAGCACTGGCAAAGGTCTGCGGCCTAAAGGTGTCCTGGCGGTAGGCTTTCCTTGGCCCGGTCGTCGGCTGACTTTGGCATTCTGTCAGCAGAATGGCCTCATGGTCGCTGGCCGTGAACACCACGCCTATCCTCCACCGTGTGCTACGGGCTATGGAACTGCTCGCGATCGATAGGTCGATGATTGCACCGGCCCCAGCTCTGTTGCAGGTGTGCTGGGAGCCCTTGTTCAACAGGACGATGTCCAGAGACGCAATAGCGTCCCCTGGCGTTGGTATAAGGGGAGCCCCATTCTTCGGCCCAGGCATTAAAGTCCTCTCCGATCACCACGTTGCTCCGTCCTATCAGGTCGCTGTTCAGTTCGTCCAGGATCCTGCTAAAGGTCGACAGTTATAGACTGGAGGCCACGTAGTAGCTGTAGAGCCATGTGCCGCCTACGTTCGCTCTGACGAACCCCTCTGCTTCCATTGAATCCCGCATGAGTGGTGCACCCACTCCGCAGAGCCACAGTGCCGCTTTCCTTGTGCGATCCGTGACCCAATCGTTACGGCTTTCCACTCTGTAGGGGTCAACTGGGTCAACCCTGTTCGCGCACCGTCTGCTTCAGGAGGTCCTGCGCGGCCCTGCAGTGGTTCAGGTTTATCTGGATCAACTGCATATCGGTCAAAGTTTCCCTGTCCCACTGGTTGTGGCTGAGCAGAATCTGCTTCCTGCCTGGTTCCTGGTCTCCTTCTTTCCTGCCGCAGAGCAGATGAAGCATGAATGCTCCTTGCTGCACTTGGCTGCCTTGTGCCCATGTTCACCACAGAAATCGCTCCTATCCACTAAGCTCTTGCAGTTCACTGCAGTATGCCCGGGTTCCAAGCATTTGAAGCACTTTGGGGGGCCTGTTCTTTCCCGGATCCTGCAGATGGTCCATCTAATCCGCACCTCGCCACGATGAAGCAAGGCTTTCCCCAGGGAGTAGGGCAAACTGATCACTGCCGACTGTGACTCCGCGTAGCCTCGGCGCAGCCTCCGGACTCTGATACGCTCCGTATCGATGCCATACTGGGTCGCAATCGCAGCGCTGATTTCCGGCTCCGACGCGATGGAGTCGATGTTTCGTATCTCCAAAACGAGCAGTCGCACTGACGCTGCGCCTAGCACCCTCGCCATGGCATCGTTTGCGCTGCAGCATCTTTCCTCAAGACAGGCGTTGTCTGCTGTTCCTTGTCGGCGCTCTGCAAGCTTCGATAGCATTTCGCGCACATTCTCCCTGATGCTGTCGTCCTTGCTGCCCTATCTGTTCGCCTCTAGTATGCTCGTGTGAAGCGTCTTTATGCGCACGAACGTCTCCCTCGTGGCGACAGTTATATGGCGCGCCGTCTTGTCCATCATATTGGTGGATATCTTCTGCAGAAGCTTACCCAGCTCCAGGTAGGTTGCCTCGTGGGAGGCCTTGCTCCTTTTGGCCGGCGTTGTCCTCTGCAAGTTTGCTGGGCTTGCAGGATCATGCGTCCTCTTAGGGGTTTCCTTAACTTTCTCAGTGTCTGCGATCAGCTCATCAACTTGGGTTGACGAAGATGGCGGCGATCGGGCAAGATTGTTGCCCTTTCTAAATGCCGCTGCAACTCCATCGGTCCCCTTCCCTCGGATGGCGGGGAGATCTTGCCACCACTGATCTGCCCACGAAAGGGTTTTCAGCCTCCTCTACTCAGGCTTCCCGGTTAGCTCTAGGGAGGCTCCCGCGCTGGCCACAGATTTCCCCTTGGCTTACGATGGGGGATATACCGCCCCTTTTCGGTCGCCAGTGCCCCTTTTGATAGGCACCATCGCGACGGACGAGTTTTTTAACACTGTAAACAGCTGTTTTTGTTGTTTACAGTGATGGAGGAAAAAACGCGCGGGTGGCAGCTTGTGGATGCTGTGCGCATGAGAAAGACTTTCGTGGTCAAAGACTCTCACTCGATGGGCGCGGGAGAGGATCCCCCTGGCCCGCGAACCGACAGCAGCCGCATCAATCCAAGACTTGGGGATACGTTTGGAAGGCCCGCCGGAACAGTGCCCTGGTACGTACCTCTAGTCCCGGAGTGTCTCACACTATACTACACTACACTGACTTTAAACGAGTCCACTTCGGAGCACTCTCAACTATGCAACCACACGCAGCAATCGGTGCTTATCACTCAGTCGAGGAATAAGATTAGGAGTTAGGCGTGTGTCGAAGGGATCACCAACCTGTATCAGGTTATGCGGCTTCGGTGATCATGATAGGGTGGGCAATGTCAGTGGCAAATAACATCCTCGCTGCTGACACCGACACACACACATCAGCTGCTGCCATTCCATCTAGGCAGCACCCTTCTTTTCAGTTATTCTCTCCCTCTTTGTCACTATCTTAGTGCTGTCCCCCAACAATTAACCCCAAAGTCATTTCGCACGCAAATTCAAATAGGAATGTTGTATATACATATGCGAGCAAGTAGCACTGTGGATCAAATTGGAAACCCACTCCCTTCACCGACGAAACAAGAGCCGGAACCGCCCTACGTGAAGCTACAACCACCATCTTTGGTTGCTGTTAGAATCATTCGTGATATGCTACAACGTCGTCGACGACGCTCTCTGCTGCTGCTGTCAGTCTTGGGGGCAAGAGGGTATGGCGATTTCCACTGCCGACATGGCACTTGGCCTTACTGCTGCAGGATTGGCCCAAATTCTCGTGAGCAAGACAGCTTGTTCAGTATTGATTTATTAGGAGCGCGCGGAGCCGCTTCTGAGCCGGGAGCCGGAGGAATCGTTGACATTTCCTTAGCGCGTGCACCTCTCGGTAATCGAAGCACCTGTACCCGTTGGTTATGCGTGGCCGATCGTGATGGGTTGTGGTTGGCGCCATCGTCAACAAAGTGTGGGAGCGTGTAAACAAAGGTTAATTGTTATGGATGATGCGTATGATCGTGACATGTATGAGGACTGACGACGCAGGATGACATGAACTTAGGACTAGTAAGACTGTCTGTTAGTCGCTAATTCTGGTAAAAAAGAAAAGCCGAATCATTCGGAGTTGGAGGCATCCACCGGGTTGGTCGTCGGATGATGCCACGTGTAGTAAGAACATCTGCCACTCGGATATTTCCATCTGCGCCTGGGCACACAAGTTGGATCCGCCCAAGACGGTGGTAAGTTGTCCTCTTTTAGCACCAACATGTCCCCCTTCTAAATGTCTCGCGTTGGAAACTGCCATTTTATCATTTTATGGAGCTCCTTTAAGTACTCTTTTTTCCAACGGAAGCAAAACTGCTGATGCAGGGCGTTTAGCCGCTGCCATCGGTTGAGAATGGAAATCGGGTTTTCTTTAATCTCGGACTCAGTCACGGAAAGGAGCGGTCCACCGACTAAGAAGTGCCCGGGACTGAGAGCTACGAGGTCACTGGGGTCTTCGGACATTGGAGAAATAGGCCTCGAGCTTTAACAGGACTCTTTTTTCGATAGGAGGGTAGCCAACTTTTCAGATGTGTACTTCCCGCCAGCCGTCTGCTTGTAGAAGTGTGTCTTAAAGCTCCCATAGCCCTTCCATATGAGGCGCGCCAGGAGGGTTGATGTGCCAGGTCACTTTTTGGAGACTGTACTTGGACAGGATCAAAGACCTCGTGGCTTCAATGAAGTCCTTGGATAAGGACGTGGAGGCTCCAACAAACGTTTTTTCGTTGTCAGAATGTATGTGGCGTGGCTGTCCACGTCGAGCGGAGAAACGCGAGAAAGCTGCCAGAAACTTCTCAGTGTTCATGTCTGATGTAGCTTCTAGATGGATAGCTCGGGTACTAAAAGGCACAAATACGCAGACATACCCCTTTGTTATCTTACACCCCCGGCTGACATAGTTTTTTATATTAAATGGTCCCGCAAAATCAATGCCGTGTGGGTAAATGGCCTGGAAAATGTAGATCTGGCACAGGGCAAGTCTCCCATCAGCTGAGTTTGCAACTTCTGTTTGTGAATGGAACACACTCGACAAGAATCAAGGTGTCTTTTACAAGATTCTTCAGCTTAGGGATCAAATACTTGGAGCGAATCAGTCGGATCATCAATTTATTACCCCCGTGCAAGGATATGCAATGGGTAAAGAGGACCAAAAGTTTTGCAAAAATACACCTTGCCGAAATGATGTCTGGATGTTTCTCATCATAGCTTAGCATCTCAGACGTTCGTAAACGCCCGCTTGCTCTTAAGGCACCGTAGCTGTCGACAAAAGGGTTTAAATTGGGATAGTGATGAAGACTGGAATATTTTGCCTTTTGCTTAAGGCCTTGCATTCTATTGAAAACTCATTAAGCTGATTGAGCACAATCAGCTTCTCTTAAACGTCAGAAAACTCTGCGGCAGTGAGTTCTGCCTTTATGTAGACATCTTGCTTGCGAGAACGCGTAAAGCCATCTTAAATGCTGAAAAACGCTCTAAAATGTCAGTTTTCGGGGGTGCAATAGCGATGTAGATTTTTTTGGGCTTTGTTCGAGTTCTGTTTCGAGCTGGACCGATGAATTTAATGGCCACTGCCACTGGTTGTGAAGCAGCCACTTGGGCTTGTGCCACCAGAGGTTGCTGTCCTTGAGCTCATGGACTGAGACGCCTCTGTTGGCCAGATCAGCTGGGTTTTCTTCCAATTTTACATAAAGCCACTGTTCTCTGTTTTTGCGACTCTGTTGGCAAGCACTATTTACAACAGCGAGTACCACAGTTCTAAACGCAGTATGGAAAGGGACTTTACCGGAGCAACTCGGGCTTTGGATGAAAGCAAGTGGCTGAAGCAGTCATCACTCGTTTCGACGCGAACAAAGATGGCAGTTCCATAGATCAAACAATTTGGCTATTCTGACATCCATCGGCAGAAAAAGGAAACTGTTAGATGTCGTGTGCCAACGGATTCGAACGAACTCTGGGGAGTTTTTGCTATACTGGCGTCTTCCAACTCCAGGAAGTCGGCCCTAATCAAGTGTTGTTTTGGAATACCTTGTGAAAGTTTCTCCTCGTTTGAGGTCCACTTGCGCAGCGGAAAGCCTGCACTCTCAAGGGCACCGCGGAGCTCTTTGATGGCTGAAACAGCGGACTTCTGCGTGTGGTGGCCAGCTAGAACATCATTGACATACATAAAGTTAGAAATTAAGCCACTTGCCAAAGGATATTGGTACACCTTGGGCCAGTTGTTGGGGCACAGTTAACTCCGAAAGTGACAGTGTCGAGCTCATAATCACAGAGTTTTCCCTCTTTATCGCGGAACAGGATTCTTTGGAAACGTGTATAATCGGAATGGAAGAGAATATGCCGATACATCTTGGTGATGTCAGCATTAAAGACGTATTTAAAGAAACGCCGTTTGAAGACCTAGGTGGTGAAATCAGATTGCAGTACCAGACCTGTATGAAGGATATCATTTAAGCTGTACCCGTTTGACGATTTATTGGAGGCGTTAAACACGACGCGAACCTTTGTGGTGGTACTGTATGGCTTGAAAACCGCGTGGTGTGGCAAGTAAAAATTGCTCGAGTCGTCATTTGGAGAGATTAGGTGCATATGACCTAAATCTGAATACTCCTGAATAACTGAGTCATACTGATCCTTCAAGGGGGAGTTTTCACTCAACCGTACTTCATTCCTAAGGAATTGCGCCAGTGCGATGGACCTTGAACGTCCCAGGCTTATTTTGTTAGGTTCTTTAAAGGGCAAAGAAACCACATACCTCCCTTCTTTATCCCTTGTGGTGGTTTGCTGGAAGTTATCTTCACACACCGAGCTGGATTCCTTACCCGGCTTCACTGGAACATCCTCCACCTCCCAGAACTTGGTAAGGATGCCGTCTAGTTCAGATTCGGTGACAGACAACCGTGCTGAGAAGGAAGAATCCAAAGAATCCACCCGAATATGGTCTCTTGGCCAAGGAGTGTTCCGCAAACATTTGAAAGGAAGCCGCCTAAAATAATCGATGGAAGGATATCGGCGCCTGTGAGCACGTCAATTTGCGAACTCTGGTAGAAACTCGGATCTGCTAATTGGTTGGGGGAGGTCCCTCAACGACCCTTCGGGTATCGTATAGGATGGGAGATTTCCGGCTAAATGTGGTAACACATATGCGTAGGCTTCAATTTGGACTTGTGGCTTAATGGGGGAGCCTATATGGAATTGACAGCGCATAGAAGGTTGGGCAGCAACAGTTTGATTTACTCCCAAAACTTGAGCATGTATGGATTTATAGGTGAACTTAATTAGGTTGAATAACCGTTCTGATATAAAGGTCGACTCGGATCCGGAGTAAATTAAGGCACGTGTTGAGTACCTAATGCCCAAGTGGCAGATCTCTATGAGCGCTGTATTAAGGAGGACTCCTTGCATATTCACGGCGTGGTACGTATAAATTATGCGTACTTGTGAAGTCTTTCATATTTCAATATTTCAAACAGAGTTTCTGTTATTTAATACACTGCTCCCGGTCGGCAACCGACATACAAGTATTTAGGAACTAATTACACAGACGGATAGGATGGTTCTCCCTTGGAAAAAAATTACACGACTGTGGATTTACGGTGACCCTATTCTCAAAGTTATGGATAATCTGCGGCCCTCTTTTTAGGACGCGGGGCTTTGGATTGAGCGGTCAAAGTATGCTAAAATTCTTCAATTGCCTCAAGGGTTCAATGACGACCTGGTAAGAAGGTTTTTAATTCTTCCCACCCTGAAATCTCCACTTCGCATAACAAACTTGCGCTGCGTACAAGGCTACGTAATCTAAAACTGAGATCCCAATTCTCTATCTTTGATAGTTTCCGAGATATCCCTGTTCATAATCGATTTAGCGTCGCTTGTGAACAGATGTGTTTACTTTTGTGCTCTGAGTTTTTGTCTTTATCGGTGATTTTTTGCGAGTTTCTTGTGTTTGTTTTTTAACAAAGCTTAGCCTAATAGTTTGTGTTAGTGTTTTTGACTTGATCCCTCTTTAAACGGGTATGTGGTTATAGATATTTTAACATTTCTATTAGATTTGTTTAATCTCCAAGCTTTGTTAGTGTAATTTTACACTCACTAATCTTGCTAAAACTCTTTTATTCCCACTCTCTCTCCCGCTCTATATTACAACTGTAATTTAAACTCTCTTGGAACCTGCCGATTTTCTGGTAGATTTTTGGAGTGCTTTTCTCTTATTCTCTCTCTCTTGCTTGCTTTACATTGTAACTGTTCGTGCGTAAAGTTGTCAGTGTCCCACAAGCAACGCTCAGTCGAAGATTTATTCTCTCGTGCTCTCTTACATTTTAACTAAAACGCGATCCCGCGCTCTTATTTTTTTTCGTGTTTTGTGCCTTTGTGGTTTTGGAATTTGATCCCAGTGCCAAATTTACTTAAGGTATTTTTCATATTTTATTTTATTTTTATTTCATCTCCTAAAATGGCTCTTGTCTGCTGTAAGAAAAATTGTACTCTTTCGGCTTCGACTAAAGACCCTTTTATTTTCTGCTGGCTCTGCGAATCGATGATGCACGTTAAATGCGCAGGATTTACTGGCAGAGTCAAAGACTTCATTGATCTGAATTCTGGTCTCATGTGGTCATGTGGATCCTGCAAGGAAATGGTTGTTGAGATGAGCGGCTTTATGAAGCAGACCCGAGACAGCCTTTTGAATCTCTCAGGTGCTTTTAAACAGCTCAATGAGGGGTTCAATTCTGTTTGTGCCCAATTTAATAATAAAAAATTACTAACTGAGTCGCCTAAACGCAAAAAAGCCAGCTTAGCGGCAGTTAACACGGTCACGGTATCCTCCCCTAATCCGAACTTGGTAGCTGCAGCAGTTTCTGTCGACACTGGGGTAAGGGAACCAACTGCGCCTAGGGATACAGCTGATTCAGGTGGAGTCACTGTTTCTCGAAGTCTGGTGGTAAAAAAATCTTCAGTGCCGGCTACGGTGCCGACCGTACCTATAGGTACAGTAGGAACCGATTCTGGCTCTCAGCTTAGTGTGGTTCAATCTGCTGCTGGGGGACGTAAGAAACTGTCAGTTGTTCCTCATAGGAAGCAATTATTTGTTTCTAGGTTCACCCCAGATACTACATCTGAGGATGTTTTGGAATTTATACGTGAAAAATTCCCATCCGAGAATATTTCAGTTGAACAATTTCAATTTTCATACGCTCGTAGTATATCCTCTTTTAAAATATTTGCACCGCCTGATGTGTTTAAGGTACTACTTTCTGAAAGCTTTTGGCTTAATGATGATTTAGTAATAAAAGAATTTGTTCCCAATAAACCGAGAACAAATAACAGACCCTCCACTGCGCCAAAAAACTAAAAAGTTTATTTTTGGCTTATCAAAATGTTAGGGGACTAAATATGAAGCTACCCAAGCTTTATGTTGACTCCTCTGCATTTACTGCAGATATTTTGGCTTTTACGGAAACTTGGCTGAAACCAGAGATATCTGACTCTGAAGTTCTGTCAAATAACTTTAATGCCTATAGGACCGATAGCTCCTCACGTAGGGGAGGCGGTGTGCTGATTGCCGTTACCACTAGCCTCACATCTGAAAAAATTTACTTTGATACCCATAACGAAATTGAATTCGTTAGTGTGAAAGTTTCCTTGCAATCCATATCTATTTTTGTAACATGTTCCTATATTCCACCTGGCTCTGATTTAATAATTTATGAGCACCATCTGTCTGCCATAAAATCTGTTCTATCCCTTCTTTCTAACAGAGACCTTTTGATTGTTTTGGGTGACTTTAATCTCCCTGATATCTCTTGGTCTTCTCCTACTGACTCACTTGTCGCTATACCTCTATCCGCCCATGATTTTGTAGATGGTCTTCTAGAATTATCGTTACAGCAAGTAAGCTTTATACGGAATTCATTAAATAGACAACTAGATCTCGTGTTTGTTTCAGACCCGTCTGAAGTCACGGTATCTAGAATTGACGCTCTTGTTGTACCTGAAGACCGATATCATCCAACAATGGAATTGACAATCTGCCTCCCATGCGTTGATACCCTCTCTCCTTTAGTTCCTCAAACTAAAATGAGATGTTTTCTAAAATGTGACTATAAAAAACTTAACGATATGATTTCTCAATATAATTGGACAGAATTGTACAATTGTATGGATATTGAAAGTGCCACTGAACTCTTCTATATAGTGTTAAATACTTTTTTTAATGAATGCGTTCCTGATAGGCTTCCTTCAAAGCTAAACAGGCCTCCTTGGTTTACCAATGCGCTTCAAAGACTTAAAAACCTTAAAACAAACACCTATAAAAAGTATAAAAAATCGGGTAAGCCATCTGATTTTTCGAAATATGTGGTGGCTCGATCGGACTTTAATGTTCTCAATAGTCATTGCTATTCTATGTATTTAAGTCGATGTAAATTCGAATTTTCAAATGATCCGAAGCAGTTTTATAACTTTGTTAATGCCAAGCGTAAGTCGTCGGCATTGCCTTCATCTGTACGTTTTAACTCAATGGAGGCATCGACGGATTCTGAAATTGCTGATTTATTTGCCGAGTTTTTCCAAACTACTTATAGTTCGGTTGCTTGGTCAAATTCTAACTACCCTAATCCCTTAAATAGGGCAAACTGTATTTTTACCCCTGAAATTACGGAAAGTTCTCTCATAAGAGACTTAGCAACAACAACGCCAACTTATTCTCCCGGTCCAGATGGACTCCCCGGGTGTGTGCTTAAGTTTTGTGCGTCAACCATATGTAAACCGATTCTTAAACTTTTTAATTTGTCTTTTTCATCATCAGTTTTTCCTACTATCTGGAAGGACTCTTTTATCATTCCACTTCACAAAAAGGGTGCGAAGGCGGATGCCCAGAATTATAGAGGTATTTCCAAATTGTCGGCAATTCCTAAAGCATTTGAACGTATTATTACTTCTCATTTGCAACATTTATGTTCCTCGCTAATATCACCGTGTCAGCATGGTTTTGTTAAGCGAAGATCGACCACCACCAACCTTCTTGAATTGTCATCTATTGTAATAAATGGATTTAAGAAAAAAATGCAGACTGACGTTATATATACAGATTTTAGTAAGGCCTTTGACTCTGTCAACCACTCTCTTCTATTATTCAAATTAAATCAGCTTGGGTTTCCATGTAAGCTATTAACTTGGATTTCAAGTTATTTGAATGGTAGGACTCAGAGGGTTATATTCAAGAACGCTGTTTCAAAATTGATCTACGTGACATCTGGAGTGCCTCAGGGTAGTCATTTGGGTCCTTTGCTGTTTACTTCGTTTATTAACGATCTTCCCTCTACCATAAAACATTCTCGTGTACTAATGTATGCTGATGACGTTAAGCTTTGTTTGTCATATAACGATATAGCGTCGGGTTCCAACTTACAGTCAGATATTGTTTGTTTTCAGGGATGGTGTGAGTATAACCTTTTAAATTTGAACTGCCTTAAATGCAACGTTATGACTTGCCACGATGTACATCAAATTTTTGTCTGCACGAGCCCTTTCGCGTTCTATGTAATAATTATAACAATCTTTACCATTTAATTTGCACATCATCTTCTATCCCGGTATTAAAAACTAATATTTTAACTCATTTGCTTCATTCTTAGTTGCTTCTTTTATTTTCATTTGTGTCCCGTCTCTATTTGTTTTTTGTATCTTCCTCGCGAAATCGCATTTTTGCCCAAATTTATAGAAGGGCCCCGCGCGTAACAAGCACGTGCTTTGTGTCGTTGGGCCACTTGTTTGTACTGCTCGTAGTGCATCAACGTCCATCATATATATTTACGATTTTTTGAAGTTTGTGGTCGGTTTGCGGGCGTGGCAAACTTTTTTTGGGTCAATCGATAGGTATTGATAAGAGCAATACATTTCAGTTAAAATTTTTATTCTAGCATCAAAACTGTAGGAACCACAGTTTTGAGCGGATTGTGGGCGTTAGAGTGGGCGTGGCACTCTGTTGAAACAAACTTACGCTGCGTAAGAAGACCTGGAATCTGCACGCCAAATCTCAATAGCCTAGCTCTTACTCTACGAGTAACGGGTATAATAATGCAACAATAGACCTTGCCTCTCCGCTCGCTTTCGAGTTGAGGTGGAACAACTTTTAAACGCCAGAAAGCCTCGGATTTGGGACACATGGCGGAAAAAAGGTCTCGAAACGTCGGCCAATGACTAAAGTCGCCACTGAAAATTTCTGTCTATTGGAGGTACGGGGCATCCACTAGGCAGAGGCACCGCTGTAGAAGGTTCAGAAATCGGTTGATCGCTAGCTCTTTCAATTGTTTCGTTTAGTATTGCAGCGCATCGTTCAAAGACAGAGTAACAGTAGTCATACTTGGCTTGCAAAACTGTTATCGTGTCTGTACTATTTAATACAGAAAGAACCTCAGAGCGCGTCTCGTACTCTTTCTCTACCTTGTCCCAGAGAGCCTGTATCTGCTGAAGTCTGACCTTATTAGTGTGAATAGGCGAAGGTGGGTCTGCTGGGGTATTGACCCTGGCTTCGAATTGACTAACCCTATCGGTTACAGTCACAAATTTTGTCAAAGCAGATTCAGCTTCAGCCTCAACCATTTTCGCAGTTGATCTCGTGACTTGCAGAAATAAAACTGGCTGTGATGCAGCCATTCTCACGGGTTTTAAAGGAGTTAAGGACTTTTCGCTTGTTGTCCTGGAAGGACGGCTGACCTTTATGGATGGAGTTAAGCTTTTACTAGGTTCTGCCTTTTGAGTGGGCGGTGACGACTCGCTTTCGGCTTTGGCCCGGCTGGATGTTAAAGCTGTTGGGATGGTTAACTGAACTTTTGGTTCCTCACCTTCACCAGTTTTCATAGTTGGCTCGAGTAGGAGCCTGAAATTACACTGACGGGAAAAGACTAGGGACGTGGATGCTGTCGCTGTTTAATGCGTTTCGGCTTAACGTTTTGGAAGTTGGAATAACACAAATTTGTCAGGGGGTACGATATATTACTTGACTGGAATGTGAATATATGAACTGAACCAGAAGGAATGGATGCGGAACGTGTGGAATCGGAGCGCTGATTGAGATTTTACATTACTTTTGGATGAAACACTTCGACATAATTGAATTTAATTATTGAAGATATATAATATAATAATACAAAGATGTAAGTGGATGCGATATATTATAGTGCTGGAATGTGAAATGAATGTATACGCTTGGAGGATATATATTAAAACAAATTATATGTTCGCTTGAGCTTTATATTCATTTTTTGCTGAAACAATTCGAAATAATTAAATTTGTTTTTATTTTTAAGCTTATTGAGTTTCTTGTTATCGAAGTAGCAAACGCAGTGCAGTGTGAACGGCCTGACTTAGCCTGTATGCGACGTGTTGCAGTACGGAATGCCCGGAACACCTTGTGTGATGTAAATATAGGAAAACAACCTCCCAATAATTTAAAACCTTCTGAAATATCAGCTAAGTGACTATTGGGTTGTGTTTTCCATTCGTGATACAGTGAAAAAAACTGGTTGCCGCCACCCTCAGACTCGCTGGAAAATTGGGTCTTTGCACGGTGGATGGTTGCTGACAAAACGTACATGCATATACATATATATGTATAAGTATATGTTAGGCTTTTATTTAATTTTTTTGTATTTTAATTTTGTTAAATTGAGCGGAATGTGCCAATAGTGTTGTGCAGATTATGCTTCCGCTTGAAATGGAGGCCTTGACGGTGGAACGGCCAGTTTGGTGGAACGGGGATGTGTGCTGATTGTATATATTTACATGAGTCGTTCTTCGCCCGAATAAAAAATTAGGAGATTTTTTATATTTATTGGTTATTCTTTATTATAACGTTGGAAAAAGACTAACTGTATGTTATAAAATTGGTTAGCATGAAACCTCGGTTTGTGTCTTAGAATTTACAGTGACGCAATCGCATGTGGATGATGTGATCTCCACTTCTTTGTTTATGTTTACATAATTCGGTCTTATTAGATTTTACGATCTTTGAGAAACAACTCATCCTAATATAAAATTGCTAGCATCAGTAGTTAATTAAAACCTTTTTTCAAAATCTGGACAAATCAGTATGTGATCGTTTATGATAAGTTGTTTTAATTTATTGAATGCTGCAATAAATGTATCATCTTTGAATGTTACTTTAGAACCAGCTTTTAAACATTTAGTTAAAGGCTTTGATATGTCTGCGAAGTTTGCAATGAATTTTCTGTAGTAACCGCAAAGACCAAGAAATGATTTTGTTTCTTTTTGAGTTTTGGGAATTGGAAATTTTTTGATTGCCTTAACCTTTTCTGGATTTGGCATTACACCGTTTGGTCCAACTATGTGTCCCAAAAATTCTGTTTCTTTTTTCAAAAATTCACATTGGTCTAGTTGTAAATTTAGATTAGCGTTTTTAAGTTTTTCAAAAACAATTTTTAATGAACAAAGGTGTTCGTCAAGGGACGTAGAGAAAAAAATTATATCGTCCAAGTATACAAGGCAATGCTTTTTTATTAATTCGCGAAGGACATTGTTCATGCATCGCTGAAAAGTTGCAGGTGCATTTTTTAATCTAAATGGCATTCGTGTGTACTCGTAGTGCCCGGTGGAAAACGCTGTTTTGTTTATGGAATTTGTGTCCACTTCGATCTGGTGGAAACCTTTGGCCAAATCAATGGTGGTAAAATATTGACACCGTCCTAGCTTGGCTAGTATTTCGTTCATATTGGAAATGGAAAATTTATCAGTAGTAGTTGTCACGAACTAATTTTCATGGTCTGCTCGCTAGGAGATTCGTGCGGCTAGCTCAATAGATTGTGTGTTCGTCCCACCAAATTTATATAAATGTGACCGCCCAGTAGCTCAGTGAGAAAGCACAGATTTCACGGGTTGTAGTGGGTTTATTGCGGGTATATTAATACAAATATCTTGGTACCTTGGTTGACCTTGACTCGACACTTGTGGCCTGCGGTACTTCCGACGGTCCTGGTTGTCTCGAAGACCTCTCGCCTTGTTGACTCGGTGCTCCAGTCCTGAAGTTCCGTGAAGATCCTTGCGGCTTCCTAAAGATGCTGGCTCGCCGCTCGTCCCTGACGCGTTGTCTCGGTGACTGCTTGTAGCGACTCGGACTCGCGAGGGGGATCAGCCGTACGGGCTTAGGGAAGCCTCACCGTTCTCAGATTAGGGTGAACAAAGGCTGCGCTCTCCAGGATCACTTCTATCGACACACCGCCGCCTGTCCCTTGCTCTGTCCCGGATGGTCCCGCTGGGGTTTCTGCTCAGTCCGCGCGGACAGTCAAGGCGGAACGCCAGGAAGCTGCCTCGCGCTTTACGTCGCTTCCACGCCTAGTGTAAACGAACGTTCCACCCTAGCCTCACCCTTCTGCCTATGGTCCGGGACGTTTCCACGTGGCTCGCTGTGGCTGTCGTGATGTGGTGGCTGCCTTGCTGCTGACGCTATCTTGCGCACTGCTCCTGGCGGTGCTGGCTGCGCGGCTGGACGTTGCGTGGCTTTTGGTACTCGGGGTTCGGGCAAGCCGCTCTGGGACCTCGCAAGTCGAAACCGTAGGGCTCTCCTGGACAACTGCACTCGAGACCGTACCGATTGACCGCTCTCCCTTCTGGCTTGTTATACTCTCTCCAGGCGTAACGCCAGGACTTTGTTGATAGGGTTAATCGACCGCCTTGACCAATCCGTGTGATGCCCTCTGGACCTCAGCTACCTGCGTCTTAATTCGGAGATTCCTAGTATCCCAGTCCCGAACGTCTCGACGTAGCAATCTTGCTCCTCGTAGGCTCCCACGGCACTGCTTCTCCGACGATTCGACTTGCTGTTGCTTCCTTGTAAATTATCTGGTTGTTTGATTGTTCACCTTGGTATCATGACGGTTTGACTCCTCGTGATCGACTGATACAGCTGCCAGCGCTCTGCGACCTTATATAGGGCCTCCGGGAACCGTTATTTCCCTTTTGCGCACGGCCCGCTGGATCTTTCCACTCCGGGTCCAAAGTCCGTGACTCCTGGTTGACCCACTTGTCCTTCACGTACCGCTTCCAACCGATGTTCTGCCCGCTGCTGTCGTCCCGCTGATTCCCCTGATGCTTGCGGCACGTCTGTGTGCCGCTCCACTGCCGAGATGTGGCGCTTCTTCTCCCGGTCCAAAGTCCACGGGAGAGTCCAAATTACGGTGGAGTCCCGTTATCCCCACATGGCACTCTTGTTCTGCCCCGCAAAATCTCCTTATCCGCTCCTTGGTCTCCAAACTCTCTTGATCTCCATCCTCTCCTCACCGCGCCGTTACTACACGAATTCGCCGCGTATCTGGTAAGCGGCCGGCCATCTGCTGCTGCTGCTACTTATATTTGTGGGGAGTTATTCAACTCCTCACATAGTGATCTCACTTAAGCCCCTATAGTCTACTACAAGTCTAAATTTTTGTTTACTTGAAGCATTGATCTTTTTTGGAACTATCGACAATGGACTGCAATAAGGTGATTGACTGTGCCTAATTATTCCTTGCCATAACATATCCTGTATTTGAGACTCAACTTAAAGCACTCAATGAAAAAGGATACCCATACGGTTTTTTATAAATTGGATTTTCATAATGAGTTTTTATTTCATGCTTAACAACATTCGTAAAGGGCAAATTTTCACCATCACGATATTTAATGGTTAATTAATTTTAATAATTTAACTTTTTCTTCTTCATTTAAGTGTTCGTAACTATAATTTTTTCGCTTTGCTAATTCATTTTGAACAGCATAATTTATTTCATCAGTATAGTTTTTAGATTTTAGCAATGCCTCAAAATCATTTATTTGTGTTGGCTAATGTTTTTGTGTAAAAAAATGTAGTGCGATTATTTAAATAATCAATATTTTCCTGGTTTGCCTCTAGTAACTTTCGTCCATTAGTATGTGATAATTGGAAGAAAAGTCGTGAATATAAAATATTTGTTCTTGAGTAAATAAACTTTTGTGTGCAACTTTTATAAATTCATTTAGTTCATAATGACCTGTCATATATCGTATAATTGTCGGATCTTTATGTATGCTCCCGTTAAGAAAATTCTTTTTCATTAAGTTAATTGATGAACCGGTATCGACGAGGCAACGATAATTATGATTACTTATAGTTATTTCTATGTATGTAATTGGTCCGAGGCTTGCATTGGAAAATTTTCATTTTCATCATAAACATCATCTTCTTTGTACTCTTTATTTTGTTGATAATTTTCGTCTACTTGCATTCTTGATTCTCCACTCTCGTTTGTGTTCGGTTGGGTTCAGAGACCGACCGTCCACTTGGCCGTTGGCTTTGATTCATTGTATTATTTTGCTGTCCCTGAATTACATTTCTTCGAAACTCTTGGTAACTTTTCCTATTTTGGTCAAAAGTATTATTTCTGTTATTTGATTTGAACCTATAATTTTGTGGAACCATTCTTTTGGGTTGATTGGGGTGTGATGAATTGAAAGAGCTGGGCCAGGGTAGGGGTTACGTGTATAATTTGTTTGTTGTTGCTTTTGAATTTTATTAACATTGATATGTTTTAAATTGTCATTTTCTTCGTATAGCCCTTCTTGCTGAGCCGCTTGTTTCAGTTTAAGTACTGTTGAAATATCGCTTCTTGCTTATGTCATAAAAATTCTGTCAGGAAATTTTCGTTGTATTAGGTTTTTTGTAGTCCTTAACATTGCTTCTGTGTACAATATTAATTCATTTGGATTTCAATCAAGTTCTAATTTGTTGCTGATAACTAACTGTTTAATCTCGATCTCATTACAACAAATTATTGGGTTACTTTGAAAATTAGTATTGTATAATCGCCTTAATAGTTCCTCCACTGGGGTATGCGTTTTGTACTCGTCGATCAGTTGTTGACTTGTAGAACTTGCAGAATCCTCTGAGCATCACCGGTGATTTGAAGATCAATTGCTCCAAATACAACGCTTGTCTGTCGATCATTGGTTGTAGGATAGAGACGCAAAAGGTAGTTAACTCTTCTGACAATGGTACCTACGGTATATGGATCTCCTTCAAACGTTGGAATATTCCGGATCTTGGACAAAAGCTGATTAAAGCTTTGCTCCGTCAAGGGGTTGGGTGCCACACCAATTTGCGGTTGCCCTTGAGCTGGTGGTTGTTGGTCCATTTTATCACTGACCGAATTGGATTTATTCTGTAGTCGATTGAAATTTAATTTCTTATTATATTTTTTCAGTGCCTTTAATTTGCCCTTAGGTTCTTTTGAGGATCTTTTAGTTGCACTTCCGAGCTAGTCGATTAAATTGCTTACTTGTGGGCAATTCCACGCGCTGATCAGGATATCCTAGTAGTTTAGAAATATCCTTTTAATTGGTCAGTAAGCTCCCGACTTAGTTTTTACATGAGTCGCCATTTACATGAGTTGTTCTTCGCCCGAATAAAAAAAAGGAGATTTTTTATATTTATTGGTTATTCTTTATTAGAACGTTGGAAAACTGTATGTTACAGAATTGGTTAGCATGAAACCTCGGCTTGCGTCTTAGAATTTACTGTTAGTGCATTAGGTGACGCAATCGCCACTTCTTTGTTTATGTTTACATAATTCGGTCTTACTAGGTTTTGCGATCTTATTGGATTTTCACGTTTATGGAATTACGTCATTGTTGACGTTCGGACTTAAACAATTTTCTTTGTTTGTTTGCATTGCGGGATCTCAAGCATCTGTAACGATTTTAATCAAAGCCGAAATTGGCGATTCTGTTTGTTTGTGAACGGTTTTGTTTTTTGAACTGGTGGCCGTTGAGAAATCGTAGTGTAGATACGTCACTATATATATATATGTCGATTCATTTTGTGGAACTTGCGCGGAATGTGCCACTTGTGGTGTGCAGATTATGCTTCCGATCGGAAAGATCAAAAACAAATATATAAAAATATATATATTTTTGCACAAAATGGAGGCCTTAACGGTGGAGCGGGGTTGTGTGGAAAAAAAGAATATATATTTTATCGCAAGTGGAAAAAGCTTTGGAATTACTTAGCTTGTGGAAAATGATGAAAAGAAATCCGGCTCGAAAGACCAAATTATGTGGCCGGTCCGTGCCAAGAATTGTCCAAGTTTTTCCCAAAGATATAAAACAGAGGGTTGAGTTTCCTTGCTTCGTGTTTCACTTTTTGTTCTTAAATGGCCTAACATGGCGTAAGCCTAACTGATCTATAAGGATCAGTAGCATTGTGTTCCCCTGAGTTGATGTCGGTAACGGGCCTACAAAGTCTACGCATATGGTGTCCTATGGTGCCTGTGTGTTTTCAGTTAGGATTTTCCCGGCCGATTGTTGCTGTGATACCTTGTATCGTTGGCAGGTATCACGCTGTCTCGCGTAGCGTTTAATATCACGGAACATACCTCTTTAGTAATAATTTGTCATTATTCATTTTTAATGCTGGGTCTTCTCCCACTGCAAGTAGTTTCTCTTTGATCCAGTCGTCTTCTTCGATCTCGAATGGAGCGCGCTTCTTCCTGTATTAGTCTGAAGAGGGCGTCTGCCACCACATTAAATGTTCCCTTCCTGTAACGCACTTCAAATGAGTAAGG
Source organism: Drosophila subpulchrella (assembly GCF_014743375.2). Classification (NCBI taxonomy): domain Eukaryota; kingdom Metazoa; phylum Arthropoda; class Insecta; order Diptera; family Drosophilidae; genus Drosophila; species Drosophila subpulchrella. Next base: position 704,058 of record NW_023665574.1, read on the forward strand.
TTGCATTGCTAGTGTCCACCTTAGTATCCGTCATGACGTACTTTCTATAGAACAAAGCAATTTCAGGGCTAAGCGGTCGGTTACGACGACGAATTTGTACCCTTCTCGGTAAATCCTCATCTTTTGGGTGCCCAAAAGTGTTTCCAGGCATACTTTCTCCATTGCGGAGTAGTTTTGTTCCGTTTTTGACAGTTTCTTGCTGGCGTAGGCATTCACATGCTCGCCGTCTACGCATTCTCGCGTCAAGACGGCTGCTAATCCGCAGTCGGTTGCATCGGTTTGTAAGGCGAATGTCTTTGCAAAAATTCGGGCATGACAGTACTGGTGCTTTTGTGAGTGCCTGTTTAAAACCATTTTGCTGCTATTTTTTCCGGGTCCGTGTGTATTCCCCTTCGTGCTGACAATGCGTCCCAGGTATTTCAGCTTTTCCTTGAAAAAGTGGCATTTTCCCGATTTTTGATCAGATTTGCTTTTCGAAGTCTTCGTATTACCTTCCGCAATTTAAACAGGTGTTCTTTTTTTGTCCGTCCGATGATCACGATGTCGTCTAGATATGCAAATGCGAACGGGTCCATTTCTGGTCCTATTACTGAGTCCAGAGCTCTCTGACATGTGGCTGGTGCGGTGTGGAGGTTGAAGAGCATTACCTTCCATTGCAGTAGTCCTCGGCCCGGGACGGTGAATGCTGTGTATTGCTTACTCTGTTCCTCCATTGGTATTTGCCAGTATCCACTTTTAAGATCCAGTGTGCTTTTAAGATTTTGTGTTCAAGATGTGATCCACCCTTGGTACCTGATATACATCCCGGTCTGAATACTCATTAAGCTGTGTGTAGTCTATGCATAGTCTCCACTGTTTGTTTTTCTTTTCTACCATTACGACTTTTAAGCTGTAAGCGGATCGGGAGGGTTCTAAGAGTCCTTGTGACAATAGTTCTTCCACCTGTTCATTGATAACGGCTTGCATATCGCTGTTTAATCGGTCGGTCATGTTTCATGAAAATCCGACTCTGCTATATGGCTGATCATTAGATCTAGCTCCGTTCTAAGCGCCTGTTGGACCTCTTCCTCCGTGATGTGTGCTGCTATCGATCCTACACCATGTCTCTTCGTTTTTTTTTCCTTTGCTGACGTGCTTTTCTCCCTCCTATTTTCGTTATGATGCCTCCGCATTGTAGGGTCACGTTGCGTTGGTTTAAGAAGTCTATTCCTAGCAGAAGGTTTCCGATAAGCCCGTCCAGAATGACCAGGGTTATTGTTTTCTTCTGCTTTCCTTGCTCTATGGGAAGGTCTATTGCTTCTGACACCATTCTGTTTGTACTGTCTGCAAGTCTGACGGCCTCCTCCACTTCTTTTTGCTGTCCATGCCTGGTAAGCCTGTTTGCCAATGCTCTACTGATTAAACTCCTGGTAGCAGCGGTGTTTATTGCTCCGCTTATCCTCGTATTGCATAATTTTACGTCTGCCAGGACCCGTCGACCATTAAACCTTATCCTTCTTGCGGGCGGCCTGTCGGCGGTGTTGACCCTGGGTGCCCGCTCTGATTCCCTGGTCCTGCGAAGTTTCCCGATGCATTGTTCTGGCGGCAGCAGTGTATGGTTCGGATTCCGTCTTGTCCACATACCCAGCAGAAAAGTCTTGGAAGGTTACCGCAGCCCCATGCGATATGAACTGTCAGCTTTTATTTTGAGCATCTGATGTTCATCCTGAAGGGGCTTACTATGCCCTGACTATATATTTATATGTTGTTGCAGTTTGTTGTCTGAATTGGCTAGTGTTTCCATGGGTTCTCTCTAATTGTCTCGCTTCCTTGTCTTGTAGTGCCTCAAAGTCCTCTGCTAGTTGGAGATATTGCGCAAAGCTCCGACATTCCCCGCGCTTCGCGTAAGGTTTGAACTCGGTTTAACTGTTCCAATATGTCCACTCCAGATTTTGCTCCTCGTTAAGCCTAGTGAACCGCTTGATTTTCGGACGTTTCCTTATGTTGTCCTTCGCTGTTTCCTCAATGCCTTGGAATCAAAGCGTGATTTCTTCCAACGCACTTTCCTCATGGTCCGATGGCCTATGATACTCTAGGAACTCTATTTTAAAGCTTTTCTAGGTTGGCATTTGCGTTGGGTGTGTGTGCCACCAATCTAATGAGCAGCCTCTTAGCTGAATTTCCATTGCTCCCGATGTATGACTTAATTCGATCACATATGCCATTGTTAATTCCTCCGTCCTGCTTATGAACTCCATCGGATCCTGATCCTTTGTATTACGTTGTACTGCTGCGTCGATCAGATTGTTGTATACATCGTGCTCATGTGTCTACGTTTGTTGTGCTATTCCTTCCCATTTCCGGAACCTGTAGGGTTAATAGATTGATCTCCTGTTTATCCGTCTCGATCGTCTCCTGTTCCTGGTACTTCTTTAGTGTTGGCCCGAGAGTTGGGCTTCTGGCATGTTTTATTGACTGGTAGAGTTGACGTTGCTGTATTTCCTTACTTACTGTGCTTATGAATTCCGACATTGATATCGGTTTCCGTTGTGCTTCTTATGGTTTTGATGATCCCGTGAAGTCTGGGACGTGCTTCGGAGTGTCGATGTAGTGCGTTCGTCGTAGTCTCGCGGATCGTGAGCTCTGTACTTGCACATGGTCGTGCACTAGTGCGTTGAGTCAGTGTATTTGTCAGGGCATCGTTGTGTTCGTCTGCCACTGGTCTGTGTTGTCTCCGGGTCGGGAGCCGGAGATGTCACGTCCTCGATGTCTTACTCGATCGACCGCCGGAGAACAAGTTACCCATACTGGCTTGGGTGCCTTTTTTATACTGTCCCCGGCCGATAACTTGTTATCGGGTTCCCAGGGCTGTTGGTGTGACCGGCTGCCCCATGAGTTGGCTCGCGTTTAAGTATGGTGATGGATTGGCGAACCAGTGTGACCAGGCGGCTTGGGACTTGGCGCGCGTTAAAATATGGTCACCGATTGGTGAATCGGTGTGACCAGGAAGTTCGTAGGTTGTCGCGCGCTCAAATAGTTTAACTTTTGTCGTTGATGGTTATTTATTTTGAGTGTTACTTTACATTGTGACGGTATGGTGCCACAGTTGTATTTTGTCAGAATGCGGTCACACTTACCGGCTTCGCTATTCCCTAATGCTAGAGAGCGAGACAGAAAGATCTGGAGGCCATGACGTCACAAGGGACGAAGCGGAGTAGGAAGATATTGGGGGACCTGGTTAAGGAGGCTTAATTTCCAAAAACGAATTGCATGCAGTTATTAGCGGGTGTGACTTAAGACAATGAACCACCTTTTTAAAAATCACTTTGGCCAAATTTCTCGGCTGAGGAACTTGTGAGATGGTTCCAAGGTCGCCTAGCTGTGGACGGAAGCCCCAGTAAATAAACAGTCCCGGACAGCCAGCGGGTATATTGCTACGAAGCAATACCGACGATGCGAATTGTACACAACCCACTCCCAACACAAAAAAAAGGCCTGCGAAAAGGCAGCGATCCCTCGAATTACCCGGACCATCGGCGAAGAGATCTAATATCCAGCCATCGGTCTCGATCGCCAAAATCACGAAGGACCGTGTCCTACCCGGCCTCATTAACAAGGGAAATCCAGAGGGCAGGATTCCCAGGAACATTTGCCTGCGCATCTTACGGCATGGTGCAACCCGCACCTCCCTACAAAGGACTGGAAAGTCGTCAAGGTGGAGGAGCATGAAGGGGATGTCAACCAGGCGGTGTTGGTCCTAAACATGGAGTCAGTTGCTCCAATCGAAACTGCTCGAGGAGTGCTGAACTTCGGGTTTAGTGCAATCCACATCAAGGTGTACAAGGGCGACTCCAACGCCGCTAGCAGCTTTGCCGGCAACCCAGCCGAGCAGGAGCTTGCTGAGGAGTTGGAGGCACCTGGTGGGCCGGAAGACGGCTACTCTACTGATTCGTCGCTGAGCAGAGAGCTGCGAGCGCTCGGACCGGCTATCGAGGACGTGGACCTTAGCGATACAGGTGTGTCTCGGATCCCTCCGAACTTATTTAACGAGACGTGTTCCGCACTGAAGGGATTACTGCCACGGCATTCTAATATACCCACAAGTGAGTATATAACGCACGGGTCTAGATTAAGCGCCAAACCAACGCCCTGGACTAGCAGCTATAGCTATGTACATAGCAACCACCCCAGTAGCAATTCAAGTACCTACTTGTCGGGCAAGCACTTCCCCTTGCGTAGGGGCGAGATCTATCTATAATCTCTACTGTTCTGTGGGTCACAGCTCCCGAGTTGTGTAACGTAATATCCACGTCGAGCCCGGAGACTCTACCCGCGATTTAGGTGTCAACCACAGCCAGTCTTGGAGCTGCTCAACCCGTGGTACCGAAAATACAGGCTCGGTAGGCCTCACCCCTTCAGCTCCGACAAGCTCGGATGGGCCAACCATTGCCATATTAGTCGCCTCCTACGACAAGCTATGACACGCTGTGGCAGTATTCTTCGCCGCTTCCACACGGCAAGAGAGACTATGGACTAGCGTCCCAGCGCCTGTGGTTCATCTCTCATTGCAGCCATCCTACGCCTTGTAAAGGCAGCTCCGGCGAAAACTCCTGGGAGATGCATCCGTTCTGGGGTCTCAACTACTCCTGTAACAATCCATCTTCCCTGTTCACTAACGATTCCAAGGGCATCCAGGTCGCGCAAGTCGTGGTACAGTTGGCATTCACACACTATGTGGAGCCAGTCCTCCCTCACTTGTCCACATGAGCATGCGGTAGTGCTACTGAGGGTCCTGCCATGCAGAAACCCGTTCATCGACCCGTGTCCAGTGAGCAAGAAGCCAGCTCGCAGGGTAAAGACAAAGTCTTTTCTGTTGTAAATGAACGCTGCCTCGGGGAAGAATTGGCGAGTAACGAAACCGTGATCCGCTCGATCCCATCTGAGTTGCCACTCATTTAGCAGACGTTCGTCCAGTAGAGCTTACTGTGCCTTCCAGTCCAACGCGGACAAATCCTGTCCGTGGAGCGAGTCGTTGTCATCTAGTAGGACACCTTTCCTCAGTTTGAATTTGATTGCAGCACGATGAGCATCAAGATCTAGGGGAGGAGCTCCAGCAAGCACCTGTAGTGCCACCGTGGATACGGTGCGGCATTCAGGGAGGCATCCTAAGAGAATGGTTTTCTGGCACGATGTTAAAAGTTTAAAGGACCTACCCACACTCGCAGCCTTGTACCAAACTGAGGCACAAAATAATGCACAGGGCACCATTAGTCCGCGATAAATCGTTCTCTTCGCTCGAGAACTGAGCCCCCAGTCGACACGAAGCACTCGTGCTAGCACTGCGGCAACTCCAGCCAACCGATCACGAACTGCCGCGATATGTGGGAGATAGGTCAACCGCTCGCCCTCTGTGATGCCTAGGTACCTGCAGCTAGTGACGTACGTAGATCTTCTAGTGTGTGAAAATTTTCCTTTCAGCAACATGATCGCAGTCTTGCTGGCTGACACGCTTACTCCAACTTCAGAGCCCCAGGTTCCTACGATGCTCATAAGTTGTTCTCCTTTTCGCTCAAGTTCGGTTCGGCTATTCCCTTCAACAAACCGCAAAAGGTCGTCAGCATATGCGCTCAGAGCACAAAGTGGCTCTAGGCGCTGAAGCAGTTATCCATCTGCCGGTTCCAAATGAATGGTCCGCTAATAGACCCTTGTGGGAAGCCCCGTGTAACCGACACTGTAGCTGCTTCGTATTTTCCGACAATACTTGCGCTTCGACCAGAGAAATAACTTCTCCATAAGCCAATCTCCCGGCAGCCAACCTCGATGAGTCGATTCAGCACCGCGCTCCACTCCACGTTGTCGAAAGCACCTTTAAAATCCACAAAGATTCCAAGTACGCGCATCGAACGGCTGTTCGCCACTGTGTTTTTGGCGTGCATCCTCGCGTCCTCCACGCAGCGTCCAGGCTGAAAGCCGAATTGCCATCTCCAACCATTCGGCAGTACTTCCTTCAATCTATTCACCATAAGTCCCTCGAGAACCTTTCCATCCATGCCCGGAGATCGCCGGCTTTTCAGCCTTGCGACACATGTTGCCACCTCGGTGCCACTCCGGCGAGCTGCCTGCATCCTACGCCTCAGTCTCCGGACCTATTGGCGTTTGGTACTCAGTTCAGGATTCCACCATATTACGTTTCCCATTGCTGCAGGTATCTTGCGCCCTATCACCCTGTCGCACACTTCGTGTACGATGGAGCGAAGAGCAGACACCCGGTCGTCCAACGGCGATTCCTCCAGTTCCTCAAGGCCCTGTGCTGCACTCCTTAACTCTACACTGAATCTTCGCCTTGCATTGGAGAGCTTCCATTGCGGTACCGGAGCTAGGCGCTCTAGTAATGATGTTGTGGTCACTAAGATCCCAGAAGTCAACTCTCCACTCGAATGCTGCCCATACTCGCGCTGCTTCGTTGGCGAAAGTCATGTCGATATCACTTCTAGAGCGGTGATTATCGAACGTGAACACCTGGCTGGCCGTATTCAGCACACTGGCACCGCTTGCAATTATTCAATCGTTCATGATCTGCCCCCGTTCGCGGTTCAGGCGGTTTCCAGAGTTATCTGGAAATTTGCTGAGCCACATTGGAGATACCGCGTTGGCATCAAGTCCGAGGATCGTCGGCGTCCTGCCGGCTAACAGCAGAACCGTGTCCAGGTATTCAGTGTAGGGCTCCAGAGCAGCTAGATGTTGGCAGTGTACGGAGGCCAGAAAGATTGTGCCATGTCTTCCTGTGACACTCACGCACACTGCATAGTCTGTCGTCAAGACCTCGATGGGCATGCAGATCGCGGATGGGCCGTCCACGACGATGGCAGCTTTCCTCCTCTTGTCTTCGAAGATCCTCATTCCTGCAGGCAGTCCAGTGAGTCGGTTGGTCGCGTCCACATAGGGCTCCTGCACCAGCGCGAAGAGGTGGCCAGCATCCCTCATCCGCTTAGCAAGCTCGATGTCGGCGCAACGGAATCTCGCACAGTTTGCTTGGATGAAGCTAAACATGATTAATGTCTAGCTTGCACCCTGGCCAGCAGCGCGCCGTATATCGGGCAGCCACCTGAAAGCATATAATGCCCCGAGGGCAACCCTTTATGACGGAAGTTACGGCAGTCCACCGCATTTCCGCACTTAGCCGCCCACACTGGCGGCAGACCTGTTTTTCTCGGGGGGCACCGACACTCACTGACCTTATGGTCGAAACCAAGGCACCGGTGGCACGCGTAGGTGCGCACCTGAGAGCGGCATCGGTAGGAGAACCACTTTATGTAGACTCTCCCCCCTTCGAGAACGGCCAGCGCCTAGTCATCGACCTCCAACGTAACGTTAACTGTGGCGCCGTTAGCAGCTGACCAGAGCTTGGTCGCCAGGACTACCGCCTTCTGAAACTCCTTGAGCGTCATCTCCTCAAAGTTCTTCTCCTTCAGCTCCATCATGAACTCATGCGGTCCCACGGAGGCGTCCACGTCCTGAACCGTCACACGGGGCTTCGTGGCAGTATTTTTCGTCACCTTGAGGCCCACCTCTGCGAACTTTGCGGAAGTAACGACTTTCGACATCTCCACCTGCGAAGGCGTGCGAATAATTGCGCCACCGCGCTTAAGCTCTCGCACCTCGTGATCCTTGCGGATCTTATCCGCGATTTGCCTGCCTGACAGGGCCGGGTTGTCGCACGCAACGACTGCCGACCAGGTCTCACGGATCTTCCGCGGTGCGGCTACAAGGGCAAGGGGGCAACAGTGGCAGCAGGTGGAGCAACGTGGTGCGCGCCCCTAGCAGCGGTGGCTTCATTTGAGGCATTTTAGTCGGTCCTCCAACACCCCAATGCGGACCATCAGGGTTCCGACGAGCTCCTCGTACCGGTTTGCCACTATCTGGACCTTGGCGCTTACGGTAGGGCTTTCGTTCGCAGTCATAAACATCCGCCCAATCTGCCAGCGGATATCACCCATCACTGCAGCGACTGCACCGTTCCCTCCCCACTCCCTGTCCGAGAAGGATTGGACACGGCTTGCTGGTGCGACGAAGGTCCCTTTTACAGCGGCAGCTTCGGCAGAGACAGCGGCTGGATCAGCGGCGGGGTCAGCGGCGGGGTCAGCGGCGGGGTCAGCTGCGGGGTCGCGGCAGTCTCAATGGTCTTTACTTCTCGTTGTCCCTTAACGCGCGATGCTTCTTTCGATGAAGCCCCAGTACGCCCCTTGGAGCGCCTTCTTTCACCACCGGGCGCAGCAACCTTCCCTTTAAGCACCTTCGCGGATGATGACGATGGTGGCTCGTCCCAATCCTTATCCGCCTCAACAATACTGGCCCCCGACTCTTCATCAAGCGCAATCATTTTAGGCTTCGGGTTGTCCCGCTGCTTGCTTCTGCTGCGCTTCCCGTCGGGGCGAGCCACATAACTCCCCGGGCGCATTTCGCCCTCGATCCACGAATCCTCCCCCTCCGACATTCTCTTGGTGGTGTCAAAAATGGGCCCCAAAAACACACTCACCCAATTTTTTCTGAAGCTCAGCCGGCTTTTCAGCTCGGGTCCGATTTTGCAAAAATAAAATAAATCAGCCAAAATTCAAGTAATTGTTCAAAGAACGAAATCGCAAATTCCGCTGCTTCTCGAGTATGTACGACTATGCGAACAGCACCACTCGATCGCGTAGCCAGACCACGGAGTCCGAAACTATTTACGCCAATTTAACCACTCCGAAAACGCAGAAATCGACTTTTCAAAAATAAGGAAAAAGCAAACAGGTATGCACACGAGAACGATTTGAAACCGACCTCAGCGATACAGAGGAGGCCGACGTCACTGTGGTGGAGGTTGCAGCTGTAGATGTCACGAAGACTTCTACAAATAAACCTGCACCACAGTAAAGCAGCGTCTGCTGCACTTCTGCATCGCCTGACCGAAGGCGGAGCCGACCTAGTCCTTGTACAGGAACCTTGGGTAGTAGGAGGCAAGGTTGCTAGACTAGGAACAAAGGAATACAACCTTATGTTTGACCACAAAGAAGGTAAAATTCGAACCTGCATATTAGCCAAAAGGCATCTTATTATATTTCTGCGTCACAATTACAGCTACGGAGACAACACCGCAGTAAGCCTGGAGCTGCAAAGTGGCTCTATAAGGGTCCTATCGGCCTACTTGGCCTTCGAAAAGGAAAACCCCCCAGATGCGCTGGTCAGAGGACTGGCAGAAGAATGCGAAAAGCTCAGGAAAGGTTTGGTAATAGGCTGTGACGCCAACGCCCATCACACCCAGTGGGGTTGCCCAAACAATAACGACAGAACCTATTCTTATGCAATAGGGGCTATGTCCCTACCTTCATAACTAAAACTTGCCAAACTATCATAGATCTAACATTGGTATCAGACTCACTCGGAGGCGCAGTCAAAAACTGGGCAGTCCCTGACGAGCACTCCTTTTTGGACCATAGATTCATAGAAACCGTATTGTCCCTTGATTCGCCTTGGCGGTCAGCTTCGCTAACCCCAGACGAGCCGACTGCCACAGGTACAAAGAAGAAGAAAGAACCCACAGGAGCTGGACGGAACAGTAAATAAATTCTCAGAGGCATGCAACACTGCCTTTAAAGTTGCATGCCCCACAGGGAAACCAAAGGGAAGGAAAAAACCCCCTGGTGGACCCAACAACTATCAATCCTCAGAACCAACTGCAGATGCCTGTTTAATAGAGCAAAGGCGGGAAATGAGGACACCAACTGGCAGAACTACAAGTATGAACTAGCCTCTTACAAAAAGGCCATCAGAAGAGCAAAACGAACTGCATGGCAGACCTTCTGCTCTGACATAGAAAAAACGACTTATGGCGCAAGGCTCCGGAAAATACTCTCTTAGACAGCCGCGCCTCTGGGCTATCTTCAGAAAGCAAACGGATTATGGTCAGACTCCAGTAGAGAGTCCTTGGACCTGCTCCTAGACGCTCACTTCCCGGGGAGCCAACAAACAGGCCATCCTCCTGAAAGAGGAGCAGGAGAGGGAATCGAATTAGATCCACTCCTATCAGACCGCAACATGAAATGGTCCATTCATAGTTTCAAACCATACAGATCGCCGGGACAGGACGGGATAACACCGGCTCACATCCAGCAAGCAGGACATATAGCCATAAACTGGTTGAAGAAAATCTTCCAATCCATCCTGGCGGTAGGAGAACTACCAACAGCATGGCATGAAAGGAAGGTGTTTTTCATTCCCAAGGCAGGGAAGGCCACTCACACCACAGCAAAGGATTTTAGGCCAATAAGCCTAACATCATTCCTACTTAAGAGCTTTGAAAGAATGATAAGCCTACAAATAATGGCCACCATAGACCCGACACAAATATCAGAGGCACAACACGCTTGTACCAAAGGTAAGTCAACCGAATCGGCGCTACACTTGGTGGTAAGCAGCATCACTCAGCATCAAGGAATACACACTGATCGCCATCCTGGACATAGAGGGAGCCTTCGATATTGTGCTTCCCACTGCAATAACAGAATCTCCCAAAGAACTAGGGGTTGAGCCGACAATGGTGGGGTTGATCCATAAATTGCTGATAAGCAAAATGGTCACAGCCACACTAGGGACCTCTACCCAGACTAGACTAGTGAACAGAGGCACCCCGCAAGGAGGTGTACTATCACCCCTCCTGTGAAATATCGCAGTAAATAAACTACTGCGGATTCTGGAAGGAGGAGGTTGTAAGGTTGCGGCATACGCAGACGACTTCGCCATCATCTTTAATGGAAAGTATCCATAAACACTTTGCCATCTTATGACCGCTGAACTTAAAATACTATCGGGATGGACGATAGAGAACGGCTTAAATAAATCTTAAGTAAATCCCTCGAAAACGGAACTTGTTCTATTTAAACATAGATTCAAAATTCTACAACTCGACCCACCCATTCTAAGTAATTGTAATCTCTCTTCTAGCGATCACGCCAGATTTAGAATTAGAGAAGCGCCTCAAATGGGGCTTAAATAACCAAGAGAGAACCAAGAAAGCGACCATTGCACTTTACTCTGTAAAAAAGCAATTGGGCTAAGATGGGGCATGTCCCCTAGAATAGTCAACTGGATATACACAGCGGTAGTCAAGCCAATCCTACTATACGGAGTGGCTCTGTGGTGGACCGCTCTGCACAAACAATGCATACTGACTCCTCTAAACAAAGTACAGCGAATGGCGGCTTTGTGTATTAGTGGAGCCCTTCGAACCACCCCGAATGAAGCGCTGAATGCGATACTGAACCTTCCTTGCCTGGACTTAGCAGGCATGTAAAGGGCCAAATCGGCAGCTATTCGACTGAGGGATACAGGACAGTGGAAAGCCCAATTTTATGGCCATGCTAAAACTCTCCAGCATGATAAATCGATTCCAAAGATCACGGATCTATGCAAATGCATTGAATATAGTCACACACCCTTTGAGGCCCTGATTCCACATAGAGAGGAATGGGAGCAGGGCCGACCGGGCAATACGGACGCAATCTGTTTCTATACAGATGGCTCCAAATTAGAAGGACACGCTGCCGGAGGTGTATACTCCGAACAATTATATATCAGGAAATCATTTAGGCTCCCGGAGCACTGTAGCGTCTTTCAGGCGGAGGCCCACGCTATAAAAGGAGCACTAACCTGTTTAGGGAACTTAAGCCTACAAAGAGGACACCTAAACATATATAGTGACAGCCAAGCGGCTATTAAATCGATCTACTCGACAAACACCAACTCCCGTACAATAGCAGACTGTCGCAGATCTCTCCAGGAGATCAGTTTACTATCAGCCTAATATGGGTTCCGGGTCACCGCGATATCGTTGGCAACTGCATAGCGGACGAGTTAGCCAGGCAGGGCACCATCAAGCCTCTCCTCCCAGGAAAGGAGAACGTCGTTATGCCCATGGCAACTTGCAAGCTAAGTATAAAAAACTTCGTTAACAAACTAGCCAACACCCATTGGCAAAACGCACCACAGTGTCGTATCTCTCACCAGACATGGCTTGGGAGAAACAACAAAAAAACCTCGAAATTACTCAAATTCAGACGCACAGAGTGTGGCATGTTGATTCGAGCCCCTGGCTTGTTGGCACAAATGCCGGAAGGCTAAAAGCCCCGCAAAATGATTTCTGCACAAGCTGCAGGGATGAGGAAGAAGAGGAAACGGTAGAACACCTCTTCTGCTTCTGCCCAGCCCTATGCAGACTAAGACTGAAACACTCAAGAAGTCCTTTCATCGACGGTCTTAAAGAAATTTCGGAAATAAATCTCAAAAACATTAGTGCCTTTATAAAATCTTCCGGGTGGAAGACATGCTGCTCAGCTTAACACAGGTGTAAACTACTAGATACGGGACCTTAGAGAAGGAAAAACGAGATCATGCGGTATCACAATGGACCCATAGAGGTTTCAGTGTGTCGGACCATAGTCCGACAGCCGCCCTAACCTAACCTATAAATTAATTATAACAAATAATGATGGCAATTTCACTTTGAGAATAACAAAATTTGTTTATAATTTGAAATTAGTTTTACTCTTTGACGTAATGTGTTAAATATGTTAAAGGATTTCAGTGGGTATTTTAAAGAATTTGTATGTTTGTGTCTTAGTGAAGTAGACACTTCTGAGTCACGACGCGGGACAAGTGGGTAGTGAGCACCTGTGGCAGGCACGGGGTGGTAGGATGATGGTAGGATGATCGCGTCACGACAATGGTAATTATGGCTATTGCGATGCTGGACCACAGGAGTGGGAAAGCGCTGAGGCTAAGCTAACGTAGGTTAGCTGCTAGTTGAGATAGTGTAGTATTACGAGCTAGAGGGTTGATCTGCGGAATCATAAGTTGCTTTGATAACTGATTTATTTTTATACATGCTTATATACTTCTTGGAACACGATAGTTTAGTGAAATGAATAGTGAAATAAGTTGTAAATAATAGGTCAGTGAATTTTGATTAAGATAACGTGTAGACACGTACGATGAATAAGTGAAACGGCGACTTATGGCATACAATGTGCTGACCAGCAATTCTCATCTACAGTCGGTACTGTTCCCAACTTGGCTACTGCCTGATTTGTTGGATGCTGGTCATGCTGAGCACCTTTGGGTACGCACAATCTTCCCCCCGATTGAGGGCTACCCTCAATTAAGGCGCTATGTCGGTCAGCCCTTGACTGAATTGTATAGGTAGCTGCTAAAAAATCATTGACCATGGCGGATTCTTCCTTCAGCTGCGGAGGTTTATATTTATGTTTAAAGTCCTCCATGTCTTCTGGCCGCTGCTAAACGCTCCCTTTTGCGACAAAGATGGCATTGTTGTCGGGACTGAAATTGTGCCCTCGTAGAAATTATTATATGGCATGTCTATAGTATAGTCGACTTCCTACAATAAAGCTTAGATATTAATTGGTTGCCTTCAAAAATTCAGAGTTCTTGTAGTTTTTTAGTTTATGAGAAGACGGTTCTATTTTAATCGTAAATTCTCTTGCAGTATGTATTTTAGTTAGCTGCAAGGAACCGTTATTTTTAGCTTTGATTCTCGTTCTGATGAGTCAGTTTCAGAAGTTTTTGATTGGCGACTTGTATCATCAGGCTCTAGTGTTTGATGATCCATCTACGCTTAGTTAGTTAAATGGATCCTTTCTTCGGTTTATAAGGTCCTTGTGGATATAGATCAGCCCCTCAGTTCAAGTAAATGGGTCCAGGTTACCGAAAGTCAGGACCTGCTAACGGCTGTTCCTTGGCAATATTAAGATCGGTTGTAATCGGTAATGAGGGTCGATTTGTAATGACTGTGGGAATGATAAATACCTCACTCGTGTTTTAAAATCTGTTGTACATGATTAAAGCATTAGTATCGGACTAGTTGCTGTTGTTATATCCTCCCTCCGATTCCAGATATCCTTGAGATAAGATTCACCTCAGATCCGGAATCTATTACAGCGCGACATGTTTTTGGTTGTTCACCGGTTGGCCAAAGTAATGATACCTAGGCGGTTGCAAGCAGAACATATACTCAGGGATTGTCGAAGTCTGTGGTGGTTGCAATGCCGCACACTGGATTGATTGTTAGTCCTTTGTGTAGCAGTGAATGATCGCGCTGCGGGCAGACTCCACACGTGACCAGTGATGCACAGTTCTCCACCTTATGAGTTGTAGCCTAGCAAATTGTTCATTCTCCTACTTGAAAAACACCTTGGTGCCGCGTTTTGGTATAAATTTCCTAAAAAAGGCCGCACGCTATGAATTGGTGTGGTCTTAGGTGACAAATCTGGCAGTTCACTTCGTTGTGAACTGTCTGATGATGGAGCGTGGTTGTAGGCTGTACGTTTATTGTCTGCAGCACGTTAGTGTACTTCTTAACACTGAAATTTTCCGTTGGTGCATCCGCTAAATTTTAAGTGCAGCCAGAGTCTGTTCTTATAGTTTTCTTCTGCCGCTTTGGTACCTGGCCTTTAGTCGTTGCCAAAGAAGTGGAGAAACCGGGCACAGCCGAGGTATTCGCCATCAAATTCAGGAATACTTTTTCAGTTTCTGATTAGCATTCGTTATAGGAAGACGTGTTTTCTTTTCGCTATGAATTCTTATTAGTACTCCGAATGCAATGCTAAAGTTGGAGCAGCGTAGCCTCGCGGTTCTGAGGCGGTCCGTTGCTCATCAATTTGTCGGTCAGCGTAAAAAAGTGGTGAAACCATTGGCTCCAGCTTTTTCAATTGGTCGTCAAACCAACCATGCAGACCTGGTACCCCCCGGACCAGTTTCCACTGCCGCCAGGAACCATGCACAGAATCACAGGAACAAGAGGCTAATAGTTGGTCAGGCTCCTAGTTGTGAACAACTCGAAGTTGTGCCGAGAAATAAATTCCTTCATATTGGTAGATTCAGAGCGCACGTAAAATCTGATTATGTGTGTGAATTTGTTGCAAATAAGCTAGGCATGGAAACCGCCACCATAATCTGCAAGCCTTTGGTCAAAAATGGTGTAGATGTTGCCACATTGAAATTCGTCAATTTTAAATACCTGAGCAGCACTTTCAGACTGTTTAGTGATGCATTCTGGCCCAAACCAATCGAAGTCAGTCTATTCATCCACAGGGATGGGCCGATTGTTGATGGACTCCGCTGGTTTCGATATCGCTAGCTGCTACCATTACTAACTCATACGCCGCTCCCAGTGCCCTCTTAAGTATTGGGCGCTCGTCATTGCCAAATCAAAAACATCATCAGCTGGATTCTTCGTTTTCTGTTTTGTCCGAAACACTCTCTAGAGAGGCGCTTTCACCAGATTCCATCAAGATTCCACTCATCACAATCAAAGCAACAACAACATCAGCTGGAGTTGTCGTTGTCTGTTTCGCCGGACGGTCGTCAAACGCTCTCTGGAGAGTTGCTCTCATCATGTTTCATCAAGATTCCCGCTCTAAGCACGCTCTTCGGAGTTGTGCGCTCATCACCGTCAAACAAACAACAACGTCAGCTGGAGTTGTCGTTGTCTGTTTTGCGCGACATTCGTCAAACGCTCACCGGTGAGGCGCTCTCATAATATTTCATCAAGATTCCCGCTCTAAGGGCGTTCTTTGGAGTTGTGCGCTCATTACAATTGAACCAACAACAACGTCAGCTGGAGTTGTCGTTGTCTGATTTGTGTTACGTTCGTCTAATGCTCACAAAAACCCAACGGCTTGAACTTTCGAAATTTGCTTTGAGTGATACTCTTGGTCACAATAATATTACCTTATTAGCCCTCTCCTCTCTGAAATGGCTTGGATTTCTCATCGACTGCTTTGTGTGGCTCTTCTCGATGGCTGCATCAACAACAACATTGCCCTTCTCTTCTCAACTTGTATAGACATGCTCTTTAAACGGCGCCATTGCCATCCCTCCTAAGAACTAGTTGCACTTTACTAAAAGTATTTAGCAAACTTCAGGAATGCATCGATCCTAGTCTGCATGATAAAATTCGTATCAAAGTCACTACATTACTGAAGGCGATATGCGGGCCTACAACATTGGGAACACAAGATTAAATACTTCCTAGGGCATTGGACTATGATGCCTTAAATGCGAATCCGGAGATTGTTGATCGTGCTATTGTGAGTACAGCCCCACTAAAAGTTTATTTTCAAAATATCTCTGGAATGCGGACAAAGGCGGAGCAAGTATACCTTGCCTCATCTCAATGCGAGTTTGATGTTATAGTTTTAGTTGAAACTTGGCTCAACATAAGATTTTAGTCAAATGAATTCTTCGACTCCAGTTTTTACCATTTGTTCCGCAAAGACAGAGATAGCACTAAGACCCACTGTGCTAGAGGGGGTGCTGTAATTGTTGCTGTTTGCTGCAATTTGCGCTGCTTGGCAATTGGTCTTCTCATTGAAGATACCCTTCTTGATTAAGTTGCGGTGTCGATAATTGAAGAATCGGAAACGCTGCAAATTGTGGTGTCATACATACCACTGAATGGTTCATATGAACTATATACAATTTTCGACTTAGTATTCGTTACATCAACCACACGAGATTATTTTCATCGATAATATTTTTAGTATGGGCTTAATTCAAGTCAATAATATATTCAATAACTTACATAGATTTTTTTTTTTTTTACACGATTTTAGCTGTTATTTTAAACATCATTAAGAACAATGCTCGAAAAAGGGTCCACAGTTCATTTAAGTTTCCTTGGTATACGAAAGGTTTGAAAAAGCTTTAAAATCTTAAATTCTATAAAAGGTTTTAAGTTACACAGGATACACAGGAGAATATCATTGGTCAACCTCTACAACTGCGGCAGCAATTCTTGGATCTAAGTGTGATGTTAGACTCAAAATTTAAGATCGCAGCACACTTCGATTACATCATGGCCAGAGCCTATGCCATGTTTGGATTTGTGAAACGGAACGCATCTCTATTCACTCCCTACACCAGACTTGCGCTTTATATTGCATTTGTCCGATCTAAACTAGAATATGCAGCTCTTACTTGGAACCCCTTCACTAAAACTCATGAAAATAGAATAGGACGAATACTGTATCAATTTCTGAAATTCGCTTTGTTGCCGCTAAGGTTGTTAGACCCTGTCCTTTCATATCACCAGCAATGTAGGCTTGTTCACCTACCATCTCTTGCGCATCGTAGAAGTATCCTCGTCATTTGCTTCATCTCTGATTTGGGAATGGTAGTATCGACTGTCCGGAACTACTCTCGAAAGTTTGATTCCACGCTCCGTCTACACAACTTTTGAATTTTGATCCCTTTTTTCTCGAGCTGCCTCGGACAAATTATTCTCAAAATGAGCCCCCCTATAGGGCTTTTATGAGCCTAACGTACTTCCAGTTAATATGCAATTGGACTACTTCTCAAAAAAACCACTTTGTAAGCATGGGTTAGTGAATTATTTTGTAAATTTAAGTACGTAAGATAAGATGTTTGAATTGTATGTCCTCGAATATCAGATACCTGTTACTCAGCTACAGGAACCAAAGGGAGATGGAGATATGCGAGCAACAAAGCGAGATTGGAATGCGCAACCTACACGCGATCTCAATATATGGTTATGTGGGCGGTAGACAGTTTTAAGCGTTATGGGCGTTGGAGTGGGCGTGGCAAACTTTTTTTTGGGTCAATCGATAGGTATTTATGAGACTAATAAATTTCAGATAAAATTTTGTATCTAGCATGAAAATTGTGGGCGCCTCAGGTTTGTGCGGTTTGCGGGCGTTAGAATCTGCATGGGATACGTTTTTTGGATCAATTGATGGGTATTGACGAGACTAACACATTACAGTTAAAATTTTTTTGCTAGCATGAAAATTGTTGGTTCCACAGGCTTGGGCGGCTTTTTTTTGGATCAATAGATACGTAAAAAAAAAAAAAAAAAATTCGCGACCGCTAAAGAGAGCGGACGTGTCTTGTGCGAGCTCCGCGAAAAGTGCAAGAAAGTTGATAAATTAAATGCAAACAAAACACAAAAAACTAAACTGGTTAATTTCGAATAAGCGAAAAGACGCTAAAACCAAAGAAATTTAGGTTTCAACACACAAAACCGGTGTAATGACTTTGACTAGCACATACATTGTTTCATCTTATAAAATTAAATAAGTGCCACGCTAATAAAAGCTCAATGAGCTACGAACAGAATAAAGAGCGACTCAGCTCCGCGAGCCGAAGAGACGGTTACTTTTCGTATGTCTCAACGCGTGATAGCGAAGTGCAAAAAACGACCCTACTGTCGGTCGACAGCCAAAGAGCACGATCTTGCTCACCTTGCTTACTTACGGCTACCCCTACTCCGACGGCGTGGAGTCAACAATGCAAAACCCCCCACCATCAGTTTCGACCCCTGGCGCACCAACAACATGCAACGGTAAAACTTCTGCATCCGCACTAAATTTGTCAGCAACAACTACAGGTACGGCAAAAAAAACCAACAACAACCACAGCTACGACTATTATTTCGGAATCGACTGCAACCGCAGCTCTAAATACAACGGCAACAAAAACCACGACAACAAATCAAAACCAAAACAAAATTCAGCAAGCGGGTCCGGCCATACAGACCGGACTAGATCGGTACATCTATATCAAGCGTAAGCTTAGCCCGCAGAACACCGCGGTAGGTAACAAGGCAAAGATAAACCGTGTCCAAATAGAAGATAAATTACCCGGGAGATCCAACAGCAATAGATTTGCGCTTCTAGCAGAAAATGAACCAGAACGGGCTCAGGAGACCCAACCAAAACCTAAGCCCCCACCAATTTACATTAGGGAGAAAATCTCGAACGCCCTGGTCAACAAAATTGTTGCGCTGACCGGGGACGGAAACTTTCATGTTGTTCCGGTCACAAAAGGGGATATCCATGAAACCAAGCTTCAGACCAAATCTGAAGAACAGTTCCGAGCAGTATCCAAATACCTGGAGGAAGCTAGGAATAGCTACTACACGTACCAACTAAAAAGCAGCAAGGGCCTGCAAGTGGTACTAAAAGGATTCGAGCCCGACGTAACCGCCAAGGAAGTTATCGATGCTCTCAAGGAAAAAGGGTTTTCTGCAAAGAACGTCAGTAACATTATAAACAGGAAAAAAGAGCCGCAACCACTCTTCAGGGTCGAACTGGAGCCAGACAGCAGAGTCTTGAAGAAAAATGAAGTGCACCCCATTTATAACCTGCAATACTTATTGCACCGAAGAATTAACGTGGAAGAGCCACATAAAAAGAACGGCCCAGTGCAATGCACAAATTGTCAGGAGTATGGACACACCATGGCATACTGTTCGCTTCGAACAGTCTGTGTAGCTTGTGGAGACTTACACAATTCGGCTAACTGCCCTGCCAACAAAGAAGACCCCAAAAAGAAAAAATCCGTTAATTGCTAAGGTAACCACACGGCAAACTACATGGGCTGTCCGATCTACAAGGAGATGAAGAACCGCATGCGAAAAGTGATAGCAACGCGCCATCAGAATACCCAAAATGCGTACACTTACTCGCGTACGACGCCGGAAGTATTTTTCGGCACGGCTGCAAGATCATCATTTGGTCAACTAAATACCCAGAAGGGATTCTCATACGCCGATGCCCTTCGATCGGGGACGGAAAACCCACTCCAGTCTAATCTAGGAAACGCTCAGCAGATCCAAGTACAGTCGCAAAGCACTCTGGAAACTATGATGGTCACCATGCAACAAAGTATGATGGAACTCATGTCATTCATGAAAACGACCATGCAAACACTGGTTCAAAACCAGAACATGGTGATACAGCTACTTGTAGCTAAGCAGTCCAAATAATCAGATGGCAAATCTACGAACAACCATGTGGAACGCCAATGGCGTTTCACGGCACAACCTTGAAGTAACACAGTTCCTGAATGAAAACCATATCGACATTATGCTACTGGTAGAGACGCACCTCACAAACAAATACAACTTCCAAATAAGAGGCTACACTTTCTACCGCACAGACCATCCAGATGGTAAAGCCCACGGCGGAACCGGCACCCTAATCAGGGAACGCATCAAGCACCACTTTCACCAAAGGTTTTCAACTAATTTCTTGCAAGCCACGTCTATCAAAGTGCAGTCAGGCAACGGAAACATCACCATAGCCGCTGTCTACTGCCCGCCTCGCTTTACAATTTCTGAAGGACAATTCATGGACTTCTACAACTTGCTTGGAGATCGCTTTATAGCTGCAGGGGACTATAATGCCAAACACGCGCACTGGGAATCATGCCTTGTGACTCCCAAAGGAAGGCAATTATACAATGCAATCATAAAACCGAATAACAAATTAGACTATGTTTTTTCTCCTGGCAGCCCCACATACTGGCCAACAGGCCCCAGGAAAGTTCCAGACCTAATAGACTTTGCGGTGACAAAAAAGCGCCAAAGCGCTTTCGGACCTGTCGTCAGACCATTCGCCAGTGCTAATAACTCTTCTTCAAAGCACAAAAACCACAGACCACCCCCTCAGGCTGACGTCGCACAGAACCAACTGGTTAAAATATAAAAAGTATGTAAGCTCACACATCAAATTAACCCCTCACTTCAACATCGAAGCGGACATCGACTGCTCTACCGATGCTCTTGAAGAAGTATTCGTGGAGGCAGCCACTATCTCAACACCACAAGGCAGGGACGTGCAAACCAACCACTTCAAAACTAATCTGCAAATTGAACGGTTAGTCCTAGAAAAGAGGCGCCTGCGACGTGCCTGGCAAACCAACAGATCGCCGTCATCAAAACAACTGCTCAAGGAAGCCACTCGCACACTAAATCGAGCTCTAAAGCAAGAAACAGAAAATGCACAGCTGCAGTACATTAAAAAACTTTCGCCAACCAGTACAAAACATCCTCTGTGGAGGGCTCACCCAAATCTGAGCTCTCCAATCGAAACAGTCACTCCGATAAGAAACTCATCTGGCATCTAGGTCCGCAGCGACGAAGATAGAGCCGAAACTTTTGCTTTACATCTCAGAAACGTCTTCCAGCCGAACTCTGCCACTGGTTCATTTTTCCTACCACAAATCGAACCTGAATCTATTTCCCTACCACCACTGTTTCAGCCAAAGGAGATCGCGACAGTCATTGGTGAACTGAAACCGAAAAAGGCCCCTGGCGGTGACCAAATAACCCCAAAAATGTTAATAGAACTTCCAAACTCTGCCATTGAGGTTATTTGTAAGCTCTTCAATGGGATTATAACTCTCGGCTACTATCCGAAAAAATGGAAAAAATCTATCATCATTATGATACCGAAGCCCGGAAAAGACCACACAATTCCGTCATCCTACAGACCAATTAGTTTATTATCGTGTCTGTCTAAGCTGTTCGAAAAATGCCTTCTAACTCGCATAACACCATATCTAGGAGCACACAATGTTATCCCTGCTCATCAATTTGGATTTCGTCAAAGCCATGGAACAATCGAACAAGTTAACAGAATAACATCAGAAATACGCACAGTCCTTGAGCATCGGGAATACTGCAGCGCAATATTCCTCGATGTATCTCAAGCCTTCGATC
Organism: Drosophila subpulchrella; assembly: GCF_014743375.2. Lineage (NCBI taxonomy): Eukaryota > Metazoa > Arthropoda > Insecta > Diptera > Drosophilidae > Drosophila > Drosophila subpulchrella. Next base: position 725,611 of record NW_023665574.1, read on the forward strand.
GAGTATGGCTAGGTGGCCTCATGCACAAAATCAAAACACACTTGCCTGATTACACTCACAAGCTTCTTGAGTCGTATCTATACAACAGGACCTTCGCAGTAAGGTGCAATACAACAACATCCGACGACTACATTAACAAAGCCGGAGTCCCGCAAGGAAGCGCGCTAGGGCCTACTCTTTTCCTCCTATACACAGCGGATATTCCCACGAACGAGCAGCTAACAACATCTACGTTCGCTGACGACACCGTAATTTTAAGTCGCTCGAGGTGCCCAGGCCGAGCCACAACACAGCTAGCAAACCACCTCCTCGTAGTAGAGAGGTGGCTATCTGATTGGCGGATTAAAATAAATGAACAAAAATGTAAACACATAACGTTTACTCTCAACAGGCAAACATGCCCTCCACTATTATTGAATAATACGCAGATTCCCCAAGTCAACGATGTAACGTATCTCGGCGTCCACCTTGACAGACGACTAACCTGGAGAAGACACATCGAACGCAAGAAAGTACATCTAAAACTAAAGGCCAGCAGCTTCTACTGCGTCTAGACTACAAGGTTTTGCTCTACAACTCCACTCTCAAGCCCATCTGGAAATACGGCTCCCAGCTATGGGGAAACGCCAGCAGAAGCAACATAGACATTATACAGCGCGTTCAATCGAAAATCCTGCGAACTATCACTGGGGCACCATGGGATATTCGCAACCAAAACATCCACAGGAACCTAAGCATTCCTACCGTAAAAGATGAAATAGACAAACAAAAAGCGTCCTACAACGAAAAACTCTCTGTGCACCCCAATCGCCTCGCAAGAGGCTTGACTTGGGTTTCCAGCCGATCCCGTCTACAACGCAACGACCTGCCAAGCCAGCTATAACTTTCGGGCCCCTTTAGCACAACAGCAGTCATATGACTGTGAGATAGATTAATTAGTCTAAGATTTGATACACTTATTGTTAGTATCCAAAGGGAGAAGATTCAATAAATAAATAGCAAAGCATTTAAAAAAAAAAAAAAAATATATATACGTATTGACGAGCTAATAAATTTCAGTTAAAATTTGGATCTAGCATGAAAAATGTGGGCGTTACTGGCTTAGGTTACGGAATCTAAATCTGAAATCCCAATTTTGTATCTTTGATAGTTTTAGGAAGTTTGTGGAAGGCCTGTGGGAGTTAAAGTGGGCGTGGCAAACTTTTTTGGGTCAATCGATAGGTATTGATAAGAACAATACATAACAGTTAACAACTTTATTCTAGCATCAAAACTGTAGGAGCTTGTGGGCGTTAGAGTGGGCGTGGCACACTGCTAAAACTTGCGCTGCGCAAGAAGCTCAGGAATCTGAATGTCAAATCCCAATAGCCTAGCTCTTATGGTTTCCGAGATCTCAGCGTTCATACGGACAGACGGACGTCGCTCAGAGGGCCCTTGCAATTGCACATACACCTACAAGGCTGATACTCGCCGCTGGAAAGTTTATAGAAGTTTATAGAATTGTAGGATACTGCAAGAATATTTATATATGTACGTTTATAAGAAAGGAATCGTGTTCCGACACACTTACTTCCTTTTTAAATCCTGTGCGATGAGATCTTGACGCTACGGATCCTGGGCCTTGGAAAATATATTATTGGATATATATAAATAAATATACGTGCACCAAAATACGGCTGTTCTTAAGTATACCAATTTACAATTTAAGCACAAAATATATATATACATTATGCCAGAGGCATGCGACTTCTTCAACGGCTGGTGGAGAGACTCGTCTTCTCTAATTGTTCATCATGATTCGCACTTTGTCTACCGATTCGGTTGATTTAAACGTACTTCAATGCATTTTGAATACATGCAATGTTTTTTTTTTGATATTCACTTGTTCTTCAATTGTATTATTTGAGGCTATTATGCAGAAGTCCACCTTAGCTTTGATTGGCTCGATTAACAAATTTAAATTGCATCACTACTTTCCCTGAAGTATGGTATTATTCACCAAGCCTCTGAACGGATGGCTCCTACAGCTGAACAATTTTCAGGAGCATGGGGGATCACGGGTACTGCGGTGACAAAAATCACAGTATGTCGGATGTCGTCCTTATTGTTGATCCTCTCCATGTTCTTTGATTAAAGTTTCGGTCGTGGTCCTCAAGGACTGTTGGATAGGGTGGCTGGTCCTGGTGGCAGAAGACTTCATGGACGACTGCCCCTGGAAAAGTCGCCTTTCCTCGGTGCTGCCGGCTTCCGTCAGCAAAACACCCGAATGGTTTCCCCCTTTTCCCTGATTGTCTGAGGTCTTTTATAGCAGACTAGAGCTTTTACTTCGCTCCCGGTATGGATCGGACTTATTAGGTGTTCCCACCTAGGATTACTAATTCTCGATATCCGCTATCCCAAGATCAACGGCTCGCTGTTGCACTTTTCCAGCTATCGTTGTTCTGGCCACGCGACACCCGTGAATTGCCGAATTGCATGATCTGCCTTTACCAGTTTGAGTCTGGTTAGTCAAATGCACCCCTCCCCCCGACTCAAGATTCGTCGTTGTTTCTTTCTTTAATCCCGTTAGTCTTTGGGCATACCCATCTCCAGTGGGTAAAGCCACTTGCTGGACTTCATCATCTAGGTCACAAAACTGTTGCCAGAGATTGTTCAACTGGGTGAGCTTATGGGAATAATAGTACTCTCGGTGGCGTCGCTCGACAGAAACCTTGCAATAATTCTTTATGAGCTGTTGAATTTGTACTTGTAGCTCATTTTGATTGACTAGTATGTGTGACTAGTATCCTCTATGAATGAAGTTCACATAATGTGTGACGTTAAAACTCGTGTTTTGGGAATCGGAGAATCCGGCGAAGCCAGATAATGCTGTGATTCCTGTAAAGCTGGACGATGCTCGGTATCCTGTGAAACTGTATAAGCTCTGGTTCCCAACTTGGGTGATTCATCCTGCGAAGCTGGATAAAGCTGAGTATCCTGTGAAGCTGGATTACGCAGAGTGTGAACTTAACGGCACTTCTCACCCGAGAGAGGTTCAGCCTTTGGTTGGAAGGGGTTTGCTGGAGTGTGATCCCTCGTTGGTAAATAATCACGTCGAGGTCACCAATGTTTGTGTCTAACCGAAGTAGACACTTCTGGGACGAGTGGGTAATGAACACTTGTCGCAAGCACGGGGACGCTTTGCTGGCAGGATGATCGCGTCACGACAATATTAACGATGGTTACTGCGAGGTCGGACCACAGGCGATGAGGGAACTTCGCTGAGGTTGAGCTAACGTAGGTTAGCTGCTTGTCAAGATAAGGCAGTATTACGAGCTCTATACCCGTGGGTAGAAAGAAGAACTGCGGTGTTATAAGTTGCGTTAATAACCGATTTATTCTAGAAACATGCTTATATACTACTTAAAACACGGAAGTTAAGTGCAATGAATAGAGAAATAAGTTGTATTCTAAAATAAGTCAGTGAATTTTGATTATGATAACAGTTTGCGTACATTTTGTATTTTGAAAGTATGCGGTAGCATTAAACGGCTTGGGAATTTCCATATGCTAGAGAGCGAGACAACAAGATGTGGAGGCCACGACGTCACAAGGGCAAAATGGAATAGGAAAAAAGTTTATAAAAAAAGTTTTATGCAGGTATTTTCGTGTATGCGTTAACATTATGAACAGGACATTTTTTAAGCCACTTTGCCAAAACCTTTAACAGAGAAATGGTGAAAGAAAAAATTGAGAGAAATAACATGGAATTTTGTGGCTGTTGGGGTTGCTTATTGTGCCAATTTACACTTAACAAAAAAAAAATTATGTATTTGTTAGATTTTTAAGTCAAACCGGTTTTGCTGTAGGAGCTACGTGACATTTTTTTATTGCTCTTTATATGCTTAATTTAATTATAATAAATAATGTAGGCCACTGGTGTTAGGTAAGCCCGTGAAACTATTTGTATACCCCTGCAGATGGTAATTTGATTTCAGTCAGAAGTTTGCAACGCCGTGAAAGAGACGTTTCCGACCACATAAAGTATATACATTCTTAATCAGCATCACTAGACGAGTCGATCTAGCCATGAAGGTCCGTCCGTCCGTTTCTACGCAAACTAGTCTCTCAGCTTTAAAGCTATCGGGCTGAAAAGTCTTATATCTTTTACAGGTAGTACATTAGTCGGAATCAGCCGAATCGGACAACTATATCTTATAGCTCATATAGTAATAATAGGAAAAAAATTTAAAAAAAATATATCCTTAGTGTTTTCTAACTTATATCCTCCTACGCTTGGAAATAAAATTTTTTTATTAGTTCTGAATTTGGAATTTAATTTTATCAAAATCGGACGACTATATCATATAGCTGCCATAGGAACGATCGAAAAATTGGTGGGAAAATAATATGAAACAAATTATAGCCACGGTGTTTTTTGACATATTATCGTTTTCTATTGGGAATATCATTTTTTGTATTTTTAAGAGTTTCGAATTAAATTTAATAATAATAATTGCAAATGTCGGCTTGCCGAAGCTAACTTCCTTTCTTGTTTTTGCTTAATTTCATTAAAATTGTATATACTTATATATATATGCATACAGCCAGTTTTTCCAACCCTATTTCGATTAACTTTCTGTACTGGTATTAGGCAGTGTGCAAATTAATAATTTCACTTGCGAATAATTTAAAAAAATTTATTTTTTATTTACTAAGTTACAACTTTACAACAACCTTAATACCGACTTTTATTCTACTGTTCACAATGTATCTTCTATTGAACCGATCTTCTCGGATGCAAAAACGGACTGCCTGGCCAAGGGCCGATTATCTGATAAACAAACCTCGGTTTAAGAGAATTGGGGAGCTCATTAAGAGTTGGACAAGGGTTGGTCTCAAGAGAGTCGGGAAATCGGATGAGCAAATTCTCTGCTTGATTGCTAAACGGATTACGGTTCCCAGCTAAGAAATTGCTTACGACTTGGGTAAGGCGGCTGGGCGCTCGAGCTTGAAGGCGTTCTCAGCTAAGAATTGTATATGAAGACTTTGTTCATAAATTGGGTAAGGAGGCCGGGATGATGAGCTGGATAACTCTCCCCCTTCTAAATTGAATCGTCCCGATTCATTGGAAGTGTCGGATAAACTGAATTTAGATGATTTGTCAATTCGACTATAATTTCATCCTCAGTGGTATTTTCATTTTCGGACATATTATTTTCGGGGGTTATGTCAATATGAATTTGCCGTGATTTGAATATTAGAAATTTTTTGAATTTAAATACAAGCGTGATAATTACATATATTAAAGTTAATATGATCAGTATTAACGTTAATGGAATTTGTGTATGTTTAATTTGAATAAATGGGTTTAATATGTTAATGTTATCGAATTAAAGTTCCGAATCATTTGAGATAAGATTTTCGGATACTAAAAAATCATTATACTGTTTAGCAGTGATATATTCTATTATCTTATGGTCAAGATTAGAGTAGGGTATATTATTTATTGTAGTAGTTAAAAATGACCCATCTAAGTGAGTATCATTAACAGTATTATAACCATTTATAAAACTGGCTCCTTCTTGGATTACGTCTATTTATACCCGTTACTCGTAGAGTAAAAGGGTATACTAGATTCGTCGGAAAGTATGTAACAGGCAGAAGGAAGCGTTTCCGACCCCATAAAGTATATATATTCTTGGTCAGGATCACTAGCCGAGTCGATCTAGCCATGTCCGTCTGTCCGTATGAACTCTGAGATCTCGGAAACTATAAGAGCTACAATACTGGGATTAGGCGTGCAGATTCCTGAGATTCCTGCGCAGCGCAAGTTTGTTTCAGAAGAGTGCCACGCCCACTATAACGCCCACAAACCGCCCAAAACTGTGGCTCCTACAGTTTTGATGCTAGAACAAAAATTTTAACTGAAATGTATTGTTCTCATCAATACCTACCGATTGACGCCCACAAACCGCCCACAAACTTCAAAAAATCGTAAATATGAACGAGGATATCTCGGAAAATATCAAGGATAGAGAAACGGGATTTCAGATTAAGATTCCGTAGGCTTGAGCGCAGCGCAAGTTTGTTACGCAAATATGCCACGCCCACTCTAACGCCCACAAACCGCCCAAATCTGTGGCGCCCACAATTTTCATGCTAGATAAAAAATTTTAACTGAAATGTATTGGTCTCGTCAATACCTATCGATTGATTTAAAAAAAAGTTTGCCACGCCCACAAACCGCCCAAGCCTGTGGCGCCCACAATTTTCGTGCTAGATACAAAATTTTAACTGAAATGTATTGGTCTCATCAATACCTATCGTTTAATTTAAAAACAAGAAAGAACGCTATAGTCGAGTGCCTCGACTATCAGATACCCGTTACTCAGCTTAAGGGACCAAAGGGAAATGGAAATAAGCAAGCAGCAAAGCAAGACTGAAATGCGCCACCTACCGGAGGTAGACAGATTTAAGCGTTATGGGCTTTAGGGTGGGCGTGGCAAATTTTTTTTTGGTCAATCGATAGGTATTGACGAGACCGATACAGTTCAGTTAAAATTTTGTATCTAGCATGAAAATTGTGGGCGCCACAGGCTTGGGCGGTTTGTGGGCGTTAGAGTGGGCGTGGCATATTCGCGTATCAAAATTGCGCTGCGTACAAAGCTACGGAATCTAAATCTGAAATCCTGATTCTATATCTTTGATAGTTTCCGAGATATCCACGTTCATATTTACGATTTTTTGAAGTTTGGGGGCGGTTTGTGGGCGATAAAGTGGGCGTGGCAAACTTTTTTTTACTCAATCGATAGGTATTGATGAGAACAATACATTTCAGTTAAAATTTTTATTCTAGCATCAAAACTGTAGGAGCCACAGTTTTGGGCGGTTTGTGGGCGTAAAAGTGGGCGTGGCACTCTACTGAAACAAACTTGCGCTGCGTAAGAAGCTCAGAAATCTGCACGCCAAATCTCAATAGCCTAGCTCTCATAGTTTCCAAGATCTCAGCGTTCATCCGGACAGACAGACGGACAGACGGACAGACGGACAGACGGACAGACGGACAGACGGACAGACGGACAGACGGACAGACGGACAGACGGACATGGCTAGATCGACTCGGCTAGTGATCCTGATCAAGAATATATATACTTTATGGGGTCGGAAACGCTTCCTTCTGCCTGTTACATACTTTCCGACGAATCTAGTATACCCTTTTACTCTACGAGTAACGGGTATAAAAACTTTGCCACGCCCACTCTAACGCCCACAACGCTTAAATCTGTCTAGCGCCGGTAGGTGGCGCATTTGCTGCTAGCATATTTTCCTTTGGTCCCTTTAGCTGAGTAACGGGTATTTGATAGTCGAGGTACTCGACTATAGCGTTCTTCCTTGTTTTTTATTATATTCCCTGATTTTATTACAAAGGGATTTTTCTCCATTTAGTAGCCTAGTAAAACAAGTACTTTCTGGGCTTAAAGTGCCATAATTATTAAATATTTCTGTCTTAAAATAAGAAATTACATAATATCTATTGTTACATTTAGCGTTAGATTATCAATTAACAGTTTTCCATCATTGTGTGAGATGGATCTTGCGTTATACACTTCGCAACGGTTTGTTATGATGGGGTATTTTATATATATATTACAATTAATTCTTGGAATATGGCGATTTTAAATTTTGATATATCTAATATGTCAGTAATTACTACAGGTTTCTGTTCGTGCTTATATATTTCTTGGATTTCTTCAGCGTTTAGAATTTTAGTGTTGAAAACATCTATTTTTGCTAATGTAATTGTATCCATTAAATTCATCAGATCGTTAGTGAGTAAGCGAAGACGGTGTTTTCTGAATGGAAATTCTTGGTTTGAAAGAACTGTTTGAAGATTCTCAGATAAAGTTTTTATTTCTTTAAATAATTTAGAATTAATAACGAATTGATTGTTATTGTTTTGGATTAAATCATCAATTTTATTTTGGACTGTTATCAAATCATCATGATCGTGAGTCCCTGCTATCATTTTCCAAAGGGTGCCTAATTCATTGATTCCTCTTTTTGCCCTACTTGGTAAAATTTGTGAGAGAAGCATTTTAATAATATCTAAATCACTTTAAATTCTGATTACTTTTATTTATGTGTGTTGATTCGAGTTTTATTATGTCTTTATAAAAACTTAAATTAGTTATATGAAATAGGTCAGTGTATGAATCATAAATGAGAATGTCTTTTGTATCCTTGTAGAGGAAAACTCATGGTTCGTGTAATCCATTATTTCGGAATTGGTGGCCGGTACTATCAATTATGCAAATATTATTAAATTCATTTTCTGTAATTTAAGACAAACTGTGTTTAAGATTTGATGTTATCTTTATAAATCGTACGATTTCTATTATTTATGATAACCTTATTAGGTAAATTCTCCTTAACTACTTGTTTTTTTATATCTAGAGTTAAGCTTATTCCTTTCCCCGTGTTTTTTCTCATAAATGACTTCCCCTGCGAGATAGTCCTTTTCCTTTCTACCTTTCTTCTGAGAACTTAACATTTTCTCTTGTGCCTGTCTTAATAACTGTGGAATTGTATCATGTTCGATTTTATTGTATAATATACCGTACGGTCGTTGGTTGGTAATGGAATGTATAGTCATGTTATATTTCTGAGCTGCTCTAATTATAACTTTAGAATAATCGACTAAGTTAAGTTCATCTTTAATGCAACGAGCAATTTCTGTAAGGGTTGAATGAGCCCTTTTTATCTGTCCATTGGACGTACTATGGCAAGGATCCACGAAATATAAAATAATACCGCATCTTTGTGCGAAGGATTTAAATTGTGTTGACGAAAAACTAGGCTCGTTATCCATCATTAAAGTTTTAGCAAGTGGAAAATGTTGCAATATTTCTGTAATTTTGGTTTCTATATTGAGTTTATTTTGGATCTCCTTCAAAACTAAGAATTTTGAATATGAATCAAAACAAGTAATGAACATTAAATTCTGAGCGTAAAAATGTCGATATGCAGATTTTCTCCTTATTTATTTGGGATGGGTGCTTGACCAATAGGAATTAGTACTGGGTGTCTATTATATTTGTTACTATTACAAATTGTACAGTTTTTTATGTACTCCTGTACTTTTTTGTTCAAATTTGGCCAATAGTAAGTCTGCTAATTTGTTTGTAATTTTCGTCCAGTTACCTGTGTGCTCTACAATGAGTTTCTTCGATTATTAATGCTCTGTCTTCAGGGTTTTCTACATCTTGTACGAATATTTTTGTATATAGGAATTTATTTGTGAAATTTTCTTTGAGTGGATTTTGAATTTTGTATAAGTCTTCTTAGGTACAATGAACACCAATAGTTACATTAGGAGGAATATATAAATAGTTTCGCAAATTTTTAAATGCGCAAACTATTGCTAAAAGTTCTATCTTATTGGTTGCATATATTTGTTCGGCTTTACTTAGAGTTTTTGAAATAAAGGTTTTTGGTTTTCCTTCCTGAGAAAAAACAGCACCAATAGCTAGATCGGACGCATCGGTCGTTAAAGTGAATTTTTTATTATAATCAGGTTGTACCAATTCGATTTGTGCAATTAAATGATCTTTGAGCTCGTTAAAAGCTCTTATAGCTGAATCATCTAACTGTATGAAAGTTTTACGGGACATTTTTTTGGATACTTTACCAATTTGACCTTCCAAATACTTTGTCAGAGGTTTTGCAATTTTTGCATAGTTTTGCACAAATTTTCTGTAATAGCCGGTAAGGCCTAGGAAGCTTCTAAGCTCTCTAATGTTTTTTGGAATTGGATATTTTAAGATTGTAGATATTTTTTCGGGGTCTGTTTTTATTACAATGTGGAAAACAACGTAACCCAGAAATGTGGTTTCTAATTTGAAGAACTTTGATTTTCCAATTGAAATTTTTATATTTGCGTTCAGCAATATATTAATTATGACGATTAAGTCCTTGTTCTATTGTTTTAGAAAATATAATAATGTCATCCATATAAACATGGCATGTTTTTTCCTACTTGTTCCCTCAAAATGTCATGCATTGCGAGTTGGAATATTCTGGGAGCGTTCGTTAGCCCAAATGGCATTCTCAAGAATTCATATTTTCCATTATTTATAGAAAATGAAGTTTTTTCGATGTCTGTCTCTTTCATGAGGATCTGGTGAAACCCAGACTCCAAGTCGATCGTGGAAAAGTATTTAGCTTTCCCAAGGTTTGACAAAATCACCGAAGGATCTTGCATTGGATATCTGTCCGGAATGGTGTTTTCATTTAGTTTTTTACAGTCTATAACTAATCTGAGTTTTGCTGTACCATCTTCATTAAAACCCTTTTTGGTACCACTAAAACTGGAGAATTATAAGGGCTTTTCTTTTAATTTAATTCTTATAATTTCTTCTTTCATCATGCGACTAACTTCAGAGTTTACGAAATCTGAAGCTGATAAAGCATAGGGATACTGTTTGCTATAAATTGCTCTATCGTTTTCGGTGTTTATTTCACCGCGAATATCAGTCCTGAAAGGGACTTGCATGTTTATCTTCGAGTGCTCTTTATTGATAATATTTATTATCTCATTTTCCAAATTCATTCTTTGGTTTGCAATTGTTTCACTCATATTATTTATTTCATTGTTGTCGGATAATTCGACGACGGCGTGTTCAGGATTTTTGAATCCCAAACTAGAAATTTTGTCGGATACTTCAACGGCGGCGCGCTCAGGATTTTTGGATACTAAACTTGTTTTGCTTTGATTTGCCTCTTCAGACTCAGTTCTGATTTTGGCCTTTTCATCAAAGTATTTTCGTATAATAAATTCCTTTAATGGAAGAATGGTTTTTTTCTTTAGATAAGGAAATTTGGTTAAAGGAACTGTCATTATCATAAATCAATTTTTCTTCTTTGCCCCCATATCTTATTACTCCTTTTTCTGCGTCTATTACAGCTCCTATTTTTTTCAATAGGTTGTAACCTATTAGAAAGTCTGATTTTAAGCCATCTATTTCATTAAATGTGAAACGCGTATCGAAGAATATCCATTAACCGTAGATACTCTTTTATATATGGGAAGCTCGTTTTTGTTTTTGTTCTGATATAGCAGGAGGTTGCTCCTGTGTCAACTAAAATTTTAAGTTTTTATTTATCTTGCTATCATATCTTGTTAAGTATCTTCTTCGATATTATTTAATCGCATAGTTTTATTAGCAGGTTGGTTAACCGTACCTGTTGGTTCTCTTTTGTTCTGTGGATGATTTTGCGGAGTTGTTTGTGTCTCCTGCTTTTTATTTTGATTCCATTTACTCTGGTTATAGTTGTTCTTGCTATAATTGTTATAACCCTGATTTTACTTTTGCCTATTCTGAATCTGTAAAGATTCATCTACTTCCATTGGTTCTGGCTTGTTTTGTTGAGCTTTATTGGAATTCCATTGATTATGGGATGTATATTGAGGATTATACTGTCTGCCCTGATTCCAATTATGATTTTTATTCTGATTATAATTGTTTCTATTTTGGCTATCGTGTTGGTTAAACCTCAAATTGTAAGTATTCCTCTGATTACTATTATAGTTATTATGGTTACCTTGCCTGGGATTTTTTTTTGAGTTTTGGTACCCAAATAAATTTGACTCATAATTCTTGCGCTGTGATGATGTAAAGTTGTTTGCGATTTGGGCCCTCAAATTATTGCTTTCTAATTCTTGTACTATTACCATAGCGTTCGGTAAGTCTGGTGGATTCATAGAAAATATAACGTCTGAGATATGGCCGTTGAGGCCTGTTATGAATACCCTTAGTGCTATCTTTTTGTGGTTTTCGTTCATTTCAGCAGTTAATGGTATATTTCTGCCGTAAGTCATAATGGTTTTATTTATTAGAAGAGTTAGTTTTTTATTAACTAACCCATAATATTCCATTATGGACAGTTTCCCTTGACTTAGCACTCCTAAGTCTTGTTCAATTATATGGATTGGACGTGTTTCGCTAAAAACGAAGTCCAACCTTGCCAGTATGGCGTCAAAATTTAATACTGTCCCATTGTGTGTTAGGGCATCGTTTGCTGTACCAGTTATTTTGTTTCTTAAGATTGACAATGCAGAAAAGAATCTTTCACTACCTCTAGCATATTGCCCCATGGCTATTTCTGCTGATTCCCTCCAACTCACATATTTGTCATCTTCTCCTTTAAATTCCCTGACTGATTTGATAATTTCGAATGAAGTTTCACATTTAATATTTGGGTCAATGACTTCTACTTGAAAATCTTCAACCTTTTCATACCCGTTACTCGTAGAGTAAAATTTAACTGAAATGTATTGTTCTCATCAAGACCTATCGATTGACCCAAAAAAATTTTGCCACGCCCACTTGTACGCCCACAAACCGCCCACAAACTTCAAAAAATCGTAAATATGAACGTGGATATCTCGAAAACTATCAAAGATAGAGAATTGGGATCTCAGATTTAGATTCCGTAGCCTTGTGCGCAGCGCAAGTTTGTTACGCGAATATGCCACGCCCACTCTAACGCCCACAAACCGCCCAAACCTGTGGCGCCCACAATTTTCATGCTAGATACAAAGTTTTAACTGAACTGTATTGGTCTCGTCAATACCTATCGATTGACCCAAAAAAAAATTTGCCACGCCCACTCTAACGCCCATAACGCTTAAATCTGTCTTCCGCCGGTAGGTGGCGCATTTCAATCTCGCTTTGCTGCTTGCTTATCTCCATTTCCCTTTGGTCCCTTTAGCTGAGTAACGGGTATCTGATAGTCGAGGCACTCGACTATAGCGTTCTTCCTTGTTTATATTTTGATTTAGTTGTGCTTTTAAACTCACGATCTCATTTCTCAATGGATTCAACTCATTATTTACAGTATGTGTAATTAAATCGCTCACTTGGTTATTAGCTTGGCTGCTAGAAGCCATTGCAGGTTGGGGTAGAGGCATTATGAGAATTCTTTCAAAATCGTTAATTAGGTCTTCCACCTTGTTTGATTTTATTTAAAAATTTTGTTGCTTTTAGTACTTAAATAAAATATAAAAAAAATAAACAGTATACGCTCACTAATTGTCTTCTTTTCTTCCTGGGATTAATATGATGTCTTCTGTTTCCTTTGATGATCCTGCTGGGGTCGTCCTTCTTGGTTGTTTTAGCGAGGGATGGCCCTCAGCTCTTCCTTCAATTTATTTATTGGTTGTTAATTACTAGCGAGGGATTTGCCCTCAGCTCTTCCCTTGGTTTGTTTTCTGATCGTCACTGTTTAGCGAGGGATTGCCCTCAGCTCTTCCGTCTTGTTGAATTTGTATTTTTTAGATTTGTAATTGTATTTGGCTTTTGTTTCTCAGTTGATATTTTTTGTATCAACTTTCACTTTCACAGTTTTACAATTTAAGTTTAATTTTTTGAATTATTTTTTTGAGACCGTTTAGTTTTTTTGTTGAACAGCAGGTTTATTTTGCCGATTATTAATTAGCGGATTGTAAAGGGGATTATTTCATTTATTAATTTACTCCTTTGTTTTTAACACGAACTTTTAGTCGGTTGATTAGGTTTTTATTTGACCACGCAAGTTCCTTTTTACTTTAAAACCGTTAGTTATTTATTTTAAAGCACATAAAGAACAATTTAAGCGTGGCCCACGTTGGACGCCAATTAATTATTTAACTTGCAAATAATTTAAAAAAATTTATTTTTACTTTTTATTCTTTAAGTTACAACTATACAACTTTTCCTTAATACCGACTTTTATTCTACTGTTCACAATATTTCTTCTATTGAACCGACCTTCTCGGATTCAAAAACGGACTGCCTGGCCAAGGGCCGATTATCTGATAAACAAACCTCGGTTTAAGAAAATTGGGGAACTCATTAAGAGTTGGACAAGGGTTGGACTCAAGGGAGTCGAGAAATCGGATGATCAAATTCTCTGCTCGATTGCTTAATTGTTTACGACTTGGGAGAGGCGGCAGGGCGCTCGAGCTGGAAGGCGTTCTCAGCTAAGAATTGTATATGAAGAGTTTGTTTATAAATTGGGTAAGGAGGCTGGGATCATGAGCTGGATAACTTGCATACGTATATGGATATTTTCGCCAGTTCACAGTGGGTCAAGAGCACACAATAAATGTTCCTTCCAAGCAAACAAAATTAAAGTCCGTAATTCTTTCTATAAGTCCGACTATCCGATACAATAAATATTTATTGACTCTGCCTACCCGACAGTGTGACCGTATATATTTACAATCTCGACTGGTTCCTAAATTCCAATTGGATTTTAGCCCGTTTCCTTACTTCTGAATTAATATTCTAAATTATTTTACTTCATGGCAACACCAGTAAAATCCGCTTTAACCCGATTTATGGCCACAAATGGTCAAACGGTAAAGGCAGCATACGACATATGCTCCGAAAGCATTGTGGCTGCAGGCGAGAGCGCCGCAGACACGAAAACCATACTAAATTCTAAGTATTACCAAACGTACTCCACTTATGAAATGTTTGCCGCGCAGCTCATGCAACAAATCCTAAAAGGCTCCTCCCAAATACCTCAAGCTCCAGTAACTCCGTCCCCAAATTCCACGTCTTATAGCTGTCGGCTCCCTTCTATCGACACAGAGGTTTTCTCTGGCGATTATCTTCGCTGGCCGACTTTCTGGAACCTTTTCACGGCAATATACATAAACAATCCGAGTCTAAAGCCCGTTGAAAAATTATTCCACTTAAATTCAAAAACAAGTGGCGAAGCTTATTCCGTAGTTTCGCGATCCCCACTCACCAATGATGGCCTTCGCTCAGCCTGGAAAAACCGAACTGAACGTTTCGAAAATAAGCGATTGCAGGTGAACAGTCACCTGAAAAAACTTATCAATCTGCAATTGGGACCCTATCCTGGTTTATATGTGCTCGACAAAACTACCAAAGCTCACCCTCTCATTATGGGAGCAATTCATCCAAAATAATTCCTATTTGTTCCTATTTCTTGAGGCCGTCGATAGCTTCCGATCTGCCAGTTTCCTCCACGTCCAGTCTAAGGACACAAATCGAGTGGCAGAATTTCGAAAAATTATTTCCTTCAGCACAAGGTTAGTTCCGATACCCAAAGGCTGCGATCTGTGTTCGAAAAAGAACCATCCCATGCGTACATGTCCACGCTTCCTACAAATGACGGTAAACGATCGCCTAGCATATATCCAAAGGAAGCAAATGTACTCCAATTACTTTGCAAGCAGCCATCAATTCCGGGACTGCACATGCGCTCACAACTGTCTCACCTGCCATTGCCATGTGGTAGCGAAAGACCATATATCTACTATAACTAACAAAGACAGAAGTCTCCTGGCGTTTATGAAGCGTTGGTCAAGGGAGTTTGATGATCCATACACAACAAAGCTTTTGTATGTTTCTCTTGTTCGTCCGTCAAGGGAATATTGCTCTTGTATATGGTCACCTCAAATTAGCTGTTACCAAAATATGTTAGAGTCTGATCAAAAACAATTTCTTTTATTTGCTTTGAGAGGTTTAAACTGGGACACAGGAAGTCGATTGCCCTCTTATCATGCAAGGTTGCGACTGCTGGACTTACCAACCCTGAACCATCGTAAAAAGTGTCATGGAGTTATGTTTTTGCATAAATTAATTAATGGTGATGTCGA
Organism: Drosophila subpulchrella; assembly: GCF_014743375.2. Taxonomy (NCBI): domain Eukaryota; kingdom Metazoa; phylum Arthropoda; class Insecta; order Diptera; family Drosophilidae; genus Drosophila; species Drosophila subpulchrella. Next base: position 741,266 of record NW_023665574.1, read on the forward strand.
CTCTCCCTTCCTACTTAGTTCCCTCAACTGGAATGTACCCTGTAGAACAGTTCGTCGTTTTCGTCCGTTGTCCCTGCCAATTTGTAGATCCATGATCCTTTTCGGGTTCTTTGTGACGACTATAATGCACTGTGTCACGTCTTACTGTTTGATAGCCCTAATGCAACTAATTATGATAAACTTATGTATTTTCTATCTTCCAATAATTTGTAAATTTCTATGTTACTAGCCATTCTATGTGAGCATATATTTAGAACTGTCTATTGTTATGTCGTCTTTTTCCATGTCCGCGATTTCGTTTACTTGCCCAAATCGGATTAGGGCTCCGCGCGTAACAAGCATTGCTTGGTGTCGTAAGGGCCACTTGTTTGTACTGACCATAGTGCATCAACGTCCAAGAAGAATACTGCCACAGCGTGTCATAGCTTGTCGTAGGAGGCGACTAATATGGCAATGGTTGCCCCAACCGAGCTTGTCGGAGCTGAAGGGGTGAGGCCTACCGAGCCTGTAATTTCGGTACCACGGGTTGAGCAGCTCCAAGACTGCTCATTGAGGTTGGCCCCATTGTGGGAGTATCGTGGTGGATGCGGTTGACACCTAAATCGCGGATAGAGTCTCCGGGCTCGACGTGGATGTTGAGTTACACAACTCGGGTGCTGTGACCCACAGAACAGTAGAGATTATAGATAGATCTCGCCCCTACGCAAGGGGAAGTGCTTGCCCGACAAGTAAGTACTTGAACAGCCACTGGGGTGGTTGCTATGTACATAGCTATAGCTGCTAGTCCAGGGCGTTGGTTCGGCGCTTAATCTAGACCCGTGCATTATATACTCACTTGTGGGTATATTAGAATGCAGTGGCAGTAATCCCTTCAGTGCGGAACACGTCACGTTAAATAAGTTCGAAGGGATCCGATGCCAAGATCGGCATCATACATCGCTGCATCGAAACAGCGGTCCTACTACTCCGCTGATTCCATCCGACCCTCCAAGGCCAGTATCCGCCTCAGTTCCACACACCATTTTGTCCTATTCAACGCAAGTTTCCGTACAAAAAGTCCCCCTTAAGAATACTCCATTCGAATATTGGGTTCCATACCCCGCCTTGGATGGCAGACGTACTCGAGGTATTAAATACTACCAATGCCGAGTCTGCCAAAATATCCATCCTCTACAGAAGAGCCACCACTTTCTACGGCTAAGCCCCCAGAATCGGCTCCAGGAAGTACATATTCAGAAGTACTGCTCCAATTGCTTGGCTCACAATCATTCCAAGGACTCCTGCCGCAGTGGTCATCTCTGCCACAAGTGTGGAAAGGGCCACCACACTCTTCTACATACGGACGACCGATCTTCACTTCCAACATATTCCTGAGCCTACTATCCTGAGGTTCTTGCTACGGGTGTCCTCGCAAGGGAGTCGATCTAGCCATGTCCGTCCGTTTCTACGCAAACTAGTCTCTTAGTTTTAAAGCTATCAGGCTGAAACTTTCCCAAAAGTCTTATTTCTTTTGCAGGTAGTATATAAGTCGGAACCAGCCGGATCGGACAACTATATCTTATAGCTCCTATAGGAATAATTGGGAGAAAAATCTAAAAAAATTATACCTTTGGTGTTTTTTAACATATAACCTCCTAAGCGCGGAAATATCATTTTTTTATTAGTTTTAAATTTTTAATTAAATTTTTTCAAAATTGGACGACTTTATCATATAGCTGCCATAGGAACGATCGGAAAATTGTTGGGAAAATAATATGAATCAAATTATAGCTTCGGTGTTTTTTAGCATATAACCTCCTACGCTTGGGAATAAAATTTTTTAATTAGTTCTGAATTTCGAATTTAATTTTATTAAAATCGGACGACTATATCATATAGCTGCCATTGAAACGATCGGAAAATTTGTGGGAAAATAATATGAAACAAATTATAGCTTCGGTGTTTCTTGACATATTATCTTATATTATTTGGAATATCATTTTTTGTATTTTTAAACTTAATAATTATAACTGCAAGGGTATACAAACTTTGGCTTGCAGAAGTAAACTTTCTGTCTTGTTTTGGTTTAATATCTTTTAAATTGTATATACTAATTGAAAAAAAAGAAAACTTTTAAGTGTTATATCTTTTTTAAGTTATTAATTAATGCCACAAAAAATGGTCAAATTCCCTCATAGTGCAATTCTTGAGAATACGTGTGCATGTTATCCAGCTCATGATCCCGGCCTCCTTACCCAATTTATAAACAAAGTCTTCATATACAATTCTTAGCTGAGAACGCCTTCCAGCTCGAGCGCCCAGCCGCCTTACCCAAGTCGTAAGCAATTTCTTATAAACAATTCTTAGTTGGGAACCCCTTACTCAGCGTTCCCACAGAATCCCAATTAGCTCCCCCACTTCAATCGTAGTTCATTATTAAGATTCAATTGCGCCGCGGTCCTCCTAACATAAACTAAGCTGGGTCCAGCTAATGTAAACACACGCATCCGGTCAACACCCGGCGAGCCCCAAAACTGCAGCGTAATCCGTTAAGCAATCGAGCAGAGAATTTGATCATCCGATTTCTCGACTCCCTTGTCCCCTTCTCCAACCCTTGTCCAACTCTTAATGAGTTCCCCAATTTTCTTAAACCGAGGTTTGTTTATCAGATAATCGGCCCTTGGCCAGGCAGTCCGTTTTTGCATCCGAGAAGGTCGGTTCAATAAAAGAAATATTGTGAACAGTAGAATAAAAGCCGGTATTAAGGAAAAGTTGTATAGTTGTAACTTAAAGAAAAAAAAGTAAGAATAAATTTTTTTAAATTATTCGCAAGGTAAATAATTAATTGGCGCCCAACGTGGGCCACGCTTAAATTGTTCTATTTAAAAAGCTTTAAAATAAATAACTAACGGTTTTAAAGTAAAAAGGAACTTGCGTGGTCAAATAAAAATCTAATCAACCGACGAAAAGTTCGTGTTAAAAACAAAGGAGGAAATCAATAAATGAAATAATCCCCTTTGCTTACAACATTCCGCTAATTAATAATCGGCAAAATAAACCTGCTGTTCATCAAAAAAACTAAAAGGTCTCAAAAAAATAATTCACAAAATTAAACTAAAATTGTAAAACTGTGAAAGTGAAAGTTGATACAAAAACAAGGAAGAACGCTATAGTCGAGTACCTCGACTATCAGATACCCGTTACTCAGCTAAAGGGACCAAAGGAAAATGGAGATATGCAAGCAGCAAATGCGCCACCTACCGGCGGTAGACAGATTTAAGCGTTGTGGACGTTAGAGTGGGCGTGGGAAAGTTTTTTTTTAATCAATCGATAGGTATTGACGAGACTAATACATTTCAGTTAAAATTTTTTATCTAGCACGAAAATTGTGGGCACCACAGGCTTGGGCGGTTTGTAGGCGTTAGAGTGGGCGTGGCAAACTTTTTTTTAAACCAATCGATAGGTATTTAAGAGACCAATACATTTCAGTTAAAATTTTTTATCTAGCATAAAAATTGTGGGCGCCACAGATTTGGGCGGTTTGTGGGCGTTAGAGTGGGCGTGGCATATTCGCGTAACAAACTTGCGCTGCGCTCAAGCCTACCGAATCTAAATCTGAAATCCCGTTTCTCTATCTTTAATATTTTCCGAGATATCTGCGTTCATATTTACGATTTTTTGAAGTTTGTGGGCGGCTTGTGGGCGTTTAAGTGGGCGTGGCAAACTTTTTTTTAGGTCAATCGGTAGGTATTGATTAGAAGAATACATTTCAGTTAAAATTTTTGTTCTAGCATCAAAACTGTAGAAGCCACAGTTTTGGGCGGTTTGTGGGCGTTAGAGTGGGCGTGGCACTCTTCTGAAACAAACTTGCGCTGCGCAGGAATCTCAGGAATCTGCGTTCCTAATCCTAGTATTGTAGCTCTTATAGTTTCCGAGATCTCAGCGTTCATACGGACAGACGGACAGACGGACAGACGGACAGACGGACAGACGGACATGGCTAGATCGACTCGGCTAGTGATCCTGATCAAGAATATATATACTTTATGGGGTCGGAAACGCTTCCTTCTGCCTGTTACATACTTTCCGACGAATCTAGTATACCCTTTTACTCTACGAGTAACGGGTATAAATATCAACTGTAGTGTAAACGCATCTTTTATATTTTTAATATTCTTTATTTGTAATCAGGAGCAGCATTAGTGCCGCTTCCAACGTCAAATTGTTTCTGGTTTAACAATTTTCCTTAGGTTCTAAGTAAGCCCAAGTCTCGTAGCTGCGCTGCCTACAGTTGGACGGCAGGGAGACGGCTATGTATATCTTATGTATATCATGTGTATTTAATTATGCTCTCTTTAGCTGGAGCGCGAGGGTATATGTATGTACTTGAGTTTGGCTGAGCGGAAGCCGTGTGTAACAGAATGCTGACACTTGCACTTTCTGTGAGCGCGCCGATCGACTCATGTTTCGGCCACTTAGGTTTTTGACCGGACCTTTGTTTATGTAAACACTGCAACAAAGTGTTACAGTGCGTTTGCTTCTAGTTCTCTTGGTACAGTAGATATTCAATATATGTGCCTACTACATCTCCCTCCTTTTGAAAAATATCGTAATATTATGAAGTTATTTTATTAGTACATTTTACTTAAAGGAATAATTATTTTTTTTAAGGTTTTTTTTTTTAAATTTTTTTGACCTGTTTCATTTCTTAAAAGGACATGATCACCTACTGATATATCTATGTTTTTTATTTTTTGATCATATACTATCTTATTATTTTCCTTATTTTTTTTATCATTATTCTAGCTCTTTTGTATGCTACTTCTAATCTATATTTACTTTCCTTAGCATAGTCATCTATATTATATATAGGTTTTATATTTTCTATACTATTAAATTGTTTTGGTAAATTATTTGTTTTACCAAATACTAGCTCGTATGGGCAATAAGTATGTGCCATTGAAGGGGTCGTGTTGAAACAAAAAAATAAATATTGAAGCCATACGTCCCAATCAGTTTTATCAACCGATATATAAGAGCGTATGTATTCATTGAAAGTTCTATGACTTCGTTCTATTGTTCCTACTATCTGGTGGTGGTGTGCCGTAGATGTTATATTTTCAATTTTTAAGTATTTGCACAAGTCATTTATAATGGAATTCTTATATTCTGTACCCATGTTCGTAATGAACGTCTTCATTGGAGCGTACTACAGAATAAGTGATTCAAAAATTGCTTTAGCGACAGTGTTCGCGTTTTTATTTGGAACTGGTATGGCAACTAAATATTTAGTCAGGTCACATATTAGAGTGACTGCAACTCATTGCCATTTTCTGACTTTGGTAGTGGACCAATAGTGTCCACTATCACTCTGTCGAAAGCATTAATAGGCGTATCAGTTATTATTAATGGAGTCTTATTGTGCTTAGTTATTTTAGCTTTTTGGCATTTCTGACATTTTCGTATGTATTCAGTAATATCTCGAGTCATACCTTTCCAAAAATAATGTCTTTTGACCTTGGCCAAGGTTTTTGTAATGCCAGTATGACCTCCTTGTATTGGATCATCATGTAATTTAGACAGTATTGCTTCGTTCTCGTTTTGTTTTTCTATAAGGGCCACCGGCCACATGCAAGGTCACTACTTTACGTACTTCGTCACTGTTTATGACTTCATATACGTTGGGCTTAGAAGGTTTCTCTATAGATTGCGTAGGCACTTCTATTTGTTTGTTTTCCGCGCGGAATTTCTGTTTTTTTTTATATCTAAGAGTGACTTTCCTTATATTTCCAGTAATGTTTTGTAGATCTTTAATGGTTATTCTTAATAACACATCAGCTACATAATTGTCTTTTCCCCTTAGGTATTCAACGGTGAAATCATACTCTTCTAACTCTAGCCTCATACGTGTCAGTTTGGAACTCGGACTTATCATTGAAAATAGATATATTAATTGTCTGTGATCTGTTTTGATTGTGAAGTGATTTCCATAAATATATGGTCGAAAATTTAGTATTCCCCAGTGAATTGCAGCTAATTCCTGTACAGTTGTACACTTACTACTTTCTCCCTTAGTGAAAGCTCTTGATGCATATGCAATGGGAAGTTGGAGTCCGTTATGGTTTTGAGTTAAAACCGCTTCACACGCTTGTTTACTTGCATCAGTAATTATACAAAATTCTTTGCTGATATCGGAATATTGTAGCAAAGTAGGTTCCATGAGTTTTGTTTTTAAATATTGGAATGCGTTTTGGCAAAAGGAACATTCTGTTTACATAATATTGTTATGTGCCGTGAATATTCGGCGAAATTTTTTATGAAGCGTCTATAATAATTGCAAAATGCTACAAATCGTCTAGCGCTGTCCGCATTGTGCGGCGCAGGGTAATTCATAATGAAGTCACATTTCTTGTCGTCTGGAAGTATTCCTTTATCTGTGCATTTATGACCGAGAAAAGTCACCTCATGCATAAAAAATTAACATTTTTCTGGATGTAACTTTAGATTGTATTTCCTACATTTCTCAAAAACGTCTGTTAAGTTTTTAAGCATATGTTTCTCGGAACAACCTATAACTATTAAGTCATCCATATAAAGGAATGCTTGTGAAGGTTTTAATCCATAATATGCAATAGTCATCATTCTCTGAAATGAATTAGGCGCAATTTTTAATCCGAAAGATAATCGCGTGAAGCGATTCGAGCCATTGCTCGTTGAAAATGACATTATATCCCTTAAACTTTATTCGATTTCAATTTGATGAAATCCTGACATTAAGTCAAGGCATGAAAAATATTTTGCTCGTCCCAGTTGATCCAAAATATCACCAATTTTTGGGAGTGGACATTTATCGGACAGTAATTTTTTATTAATTTGACGATCGTCAATCACTAATCGCCATTTCTTTTGTTCTGAACCTGGGGATGGTTTTTTAGGAACAAGTAACAATGGGCTATTATATTCAGATACAGATGGTTCAACAATCCCGTCGGTGATCAATTTTCCGACTTGTTTCTGTATTTCGTTCACCTGACTGTGTGGGCTCCTGTAATTTTTTATATACACTGGTTCATCACTTTTAATCTCAGTTTATGTTTATAAAAATTATTCGTGCTTATTGGTTCGGTTTCCAATCCGAATATATCATTATATTGTGTGCATAGACTTGAAAGCTGTGATTTGAATTGTGGAGGACCATTTTTGAAAGTTGAGATAATACAGATTTTTCTCTATTTTCTAGATTAGTTTTGACTACATCGTAGTTCGAAAGTGATTCATAAGCTCAATTATTTGTACTGAATACTTGATCTTTATTTGTGGTATTGAGTAGTCTTATGAAAGCGTTTTTAGATGTTGCTATATTATTTAGTTGAATTTTTCTAATAACTTGGGATCTTGCTGGCAGAAGTATTGAGTTGTTGCCAGAATTGTATGTTATTGGAACATAAATTGGAAATTTTAAGTTATTAGGGGTGATTATAAGCCAATCTTCACATGACTTGAAGTCTAATTGACAGTTGTATTTTCTTATAAAATCGATTACTAAAATGCCATCACAACCCTGCAGTTCCACAATTGAGTTAGGCGCCTAATCGTCACGAAGCCGACTGCGACGTCGGCAGAGCAGCCAGCAACGCCGGCAGAGCTGAGCGCAACGGCGGCAAAGAGACGCGCTCTCAGTCGGCGTCCGCAAAGAGAACTCCCTCTCTCCCAATGTCTCAGCTGAAGAAATGCGTGTGAGGGCAAGGAGGCCCAGCAATTAAAATAGCTAGACTTTTGTGCACCCTTGCCTTTTGAATAATGCGAAATTTTTTCGTTAATGTTAAAACAACCAATTAAAATAATATGTTTGGGTTTTAAATTATTTGTATTTCTTAACAAAATGTATATGTTTATTAATATTATTTAATAATATGTAAAGTTTTAAAAATATATTTTTTTATAACGATTTGCATAGTCGGATATGTCTCTAAATACCCTGCTTCTAACTGCAAGATGCATAGACCAAACGGGACATGCCAAAAAAACAGAGCAACAACGGATTAGCGGAACCGTTGTTGTTGTTGCTTGTTGTCTTTCTGGAAGACACGCGGTTTTTTTCGACTTTTTCACTTGCGTTTACTTAAGTGAAGGAGTTAAAAGTTCAAGAAAACTGCGAGCAAACAACTTTGTTAAATTCAATTAATAGTGGCTTAAAAGTGAAATAGAATCAATTCCCAGGTAAGTCGTTCGCAGACCAATAATTTTGAAAACACTGAGAGTAAAAAACAAGATAATCTATATTTAAAATAAGGGAAATACAAGATTCCCAAAAAAACACGTGACGGAAAAAATAGCTGTGAAAAATATTAATTTTTGACGTGAAAAGCAACAAATTATGCATATAATAAACAAATAAAGAAATCTGTGAAAGCATTTAAAAATCTTATTGAGTGCAAAGTTTCTAGGGACAACAAATAAGAGATGTTTGTTTTTAAAACTTATGTTTGTGGTTAAAATTCGTTAAGAATTAATATTAATAATATTAAACCACAATTATTACTTTTGTATACGTAAGCAAACATGTCTACTGAAATATAAATCTCAAACATCTCTAATTTTCAGTCCCTGGAAAAGTGTTTTTTTTCCGCATCTGCAAAATAAATAAATGTTTTGATAAATAATAAAAAAAAATAAAAATAATAATTTATTACAACAAAATAAAATAAATCAAGTGACCGAAAACAAAAGTTTGCAAATTTCTTCTCGATATTTTTTTTAATTTTCTTATATTTTTAGACAAAGCTGATGGTAAATCTATAAAAAAAATGGAAGGCTAAGTCGATCCATTTTAAGCATATTATCCGGGGAACTTGTTCTGTCCCACAAGTTGGAGGAGGGCCAAAACAAGAAGAAGCTCAAAGTCTTCCCAAATTTCGTCCGCGCCTTGTTAAGTAAGTTTTTATTGGGGCCGAAAGTAACTATTATTTGAAAAGTTTAATTTTTAAAAGACTTCTGGGATTTTTACATTGAATACCAAAGATAACACATCTTTTATTATAAATAAAACTTACAAATAATGATTACTTTCGGTCACTCGTTTTTATTTTCGTCTCGTTCTATTTTCAAAACTAATTTTTCTTCTAATACTAGATGCAATCGCTCTGGTGGAGCCCTCGGAGCCTCCCGAAAAGGCACTGCAAAAAGCAATGAGGTGCGTCAAAAACCTAAGTTGGGCAAAAAAAAAGTCAACGCCGGCCCCAGATGCTGACGAACCGACGACTCCGATAACACCGGGAACCCCCGAGCTGAAATTTTAAATAAAAATAAATATTACAACTGAAATTATATTTGCTGCTAAGCGCTCAACGGGTGCCGAATGTGTGCCTTTTCTACTGCCTAATCCAGCGCTCAACGTGTGCCGAATGTGTGCCTTTTCTACTGCCTCATCCAGCGCTCAACGTGTGCCGAATGTGTGCCTTTTCTACTGCCTAATCGAGCGCTCAAAGGGGTGCTCAAAAAAGCGCCGAATGGGTTCTAGTTTTTGTGCACTGATGAACCCTAGGACATGCCCATGTTAATTTGAACACCTAATCCCATAAAAATTAGGCGCCTATTAGGCGCTGAGTGCTGAACATTTTGCAGTGATTGAGTGCCTAATCGGCGCCGAATGGTACTGCAGGGAAGGGATAGCGAAATGTAGATCCACGATATGAAAATCGTGTTGGATTATGTACTTAGTGGTCTGTATCTCAATAGAAGTTAACCCCTTGGATTTGGTGATTTTCCGCTAAACCAGCGGGTTTTTCCAAAAGTCATAGAACAAACGTTTTCTAATTCAAGCTACTTTATATACTCATAGGGTTTCCAAAACCCTAAAACTAAGATGGGATGCATACAAACCCACAAACAAAGAGACAAACATTTTCATTTTGGGAAGAAGAAGAAAAACTTGTTTTTTGAATTACTTTTGAATGAGGTGTCACTCGCGTATTCTCAGTAAAAATAAAACTAGCTAAACAGCCGGGGGCTTTTATCCCTACCGTATCCAGCAGCTCCAATTTTCTAAATTTTTACTTTTACACCTTCATCGCTTTTTCTCCCAAACAAATCTATATTTCGAAAGTCTTGGTATGCAATCTTCTTAGTTTTTGCGTTACCTTTCGATTGATGTATCACTCGTTACGATCGGACCATAATGGCAGATTTTCAATTCTGCGGCTATATATAGTAGTTGTCTGCGCACGCTCTCTTGCGCGCTTCGCCACTACGTGTACTGCCGTCCACAGTGATATGGCAGTTCACAGTGGTGGTTGTCGTTTTTAAGTTTTTCCTCGTTTTCCACAGTTTTTTTCGTTTAAAATCTTTTCTTAAGCACACTTTTCGTCGTTTTAACTTTTCACGTAGGTTGACCCCCATATTTGTGGGATTGGTTTTTCTGATTTAAATGAAAAGTCCCACTAATTGTAATTTTATTATAATATGTTTATTGTTTTATTTAAAAGGAATAGTGATAAGTAGTTCTATATATAGTTTTAGGTATTTAATAGGGATTTTAACAGCGTTTTGGATTATTACTCGCGTCGTTATTTTACTTCGTATATATTTTACGTCTTTCTTCTTCGTCTCTCTCGTTCATAGTGCTCGCCCAAGATTTCCTTTTTCACCTCTCCAATAAATAGTAATGCTGTTCATCTGTGGTGGCTTCGGCTTACAAGGATGCCAGACCTATTCCCACATATATAACCTGATATTTCAAAGTTTTTGGAGTGATTCGTAGTTATGTAGTTTAAAATTCTGTTCTATAAATTGGAATAAGAAATATTATTAATTGTGGCTGTACCAAAAAATGTTATTAGGAATACCCTGTTTAATGCGGAGGTTTTGGCAATATAATATTGGATAGTGTCTATTCTTTTATTTGTCTCTCCTATTTTCTTACAAATTGAATTCTCACCGCTAAATAATCGGGTAAACAAATTTTTTTCCTCCTTAAAGTGCAGTTATTACTTAAAATTAATTTCTCAAATATAGACTCCATGTGTCTGACCGAAGAAGACACTTCTGGGTTACGCCGCTTGACAAGGGGTTAGCAAGCACTTGTCGCAGGCACGGAAATGCTGTGATGGCAGGACGATGATTGCGTCACGACAACTTATAAACAACTTCAGGTTGCGAACTTCTTACTCAGCATCCTCAACTTAATTATATATATTTTTATTTATTTATTGCAGAACGTTGATGCCCATTTTAATTTCGGGCAAATACGGTTCGCGAGGAAGGAACATAGAACAAATAAAGACAGGACAAAACATAGATCAACTAAAACTAAAACAAATGAGCTAAGATTTTAGTTTTTAATACAGGAATAGAAGTTGAAGAACAAATAAAATGATATAGGGTGTTATAGTTATCAGAAAGAACGTGAAAGGGCTCGTGCTGACTAAAATTAGATGTACATCATGGCAAGTTAATAGTCTAACAGGCACATTGAAAGTTAGGCGGCTTACCAAATCTACGGAATCAATATCGCCTCTGATAAGATTATGCAAAAAAATAGTACCCAGCATAATTCTACGACTTACAAGAGTAGGCAAATTAATCAATAGCGATCTACTCGAGTAAGAAGGCAACCTGAAGGCAACCAGTTCAAACCACGTAAGGCAAAAAGAAGAAATTGTTTCTGTACCGACTCTATACGGTCAATGTGGACTTGACACTGAGGACTCAATACGGAAGAACAGTATTCTAAATTAGGAGGGACAAGGATGGTAAATAATAATTTGGTAGTGTATAAACCCAAGAAGCGCTGAATGCGATCTTGAACCTCCGTAGCCTGGACTTAGCAGGCATGGAAAGGGCCAAATCGGCAGCCATTCGACTGGGGGATACCGGGCAGTGGAAAGCCCAATTTTATGGTCATGCTAAAATTCTCCAGCATGATAAATCGATTCCGAAGAAAACGGATTTATGCAAATCCATTGAATATAGTCACACACCCTTTGAAGCCCTAATTCCAGATAGAGAGGAATGGGAGCAGGGCTGATCGGGCACGACGAGGAAGTCATTTAGGCTCCCGGACCACTGTATCGTCTTCCAAACGGAGGTCCACGCTATAAAAGAAGCACTTAACTGTTTAGGGAACATAAGCCTCCAAAGAGGACACCTAAATATTTAAAGTGACAGCCAAGCGGCTATTAAATCGATATATTCGACAAACACTAACTCCCGTACAATAACAGACGGTCACAGAACTCTCCACGAGATGGCTAGTCAGTTTACTATCTGCCTAATATGGGTTCCGGGTCACCGGGATATCGTAGGAAACTGCATAGCGGACGAGTTAGCCAGGCAGGGCAGCATCATGCCTATCCTCCCAGGAAAAGAGAATGTCGGCATGCCCATGGAAACTTGCAAGCTAAATATAAAAAACTATTTTAACAAACTAGCCAACACCCATTGGCAAAACGCACCACAGTGTCGTATCTCTCACCAGACATGGCCTGTGATAAACAGTAAAAAACTTCGGAACTACTCAAATTCAGCCGCACAAAAAGTGGCATGCTAGTTCGAGCTCTTACAGGCCACTGGCTCGTTGGCACACATGCCGGCAGGCTAAAAGCCCCAAAAAATGAATTCTGTAGAAGCTGCAGGGATGAACAAGAAGAGGAAACGGTAGAACACCTTCTCTGCTTCTGCCCAGCCCTATGCAGACTCAGGCTGAAACACTTAGGAAACCCCTTCATCAACGATCTTACCGAAATATCGGAGATTAATCTTAAAAACATAAGCCAATTTACGATATTCTCCGGGTGGAAGACATGCTTATCAACCTAACATTGGTTGAAACTTATAAGATATGGGACCCTTAACAAGAAAAAACGAGATCATGCGGTATCACAATGGACCCATAGAGGTCTAAGTGTGTCAGACTATAGTCCAGCAGCCGTTGTAACCTAACCTAACCTAGCCCATGAACACTCATAGCTTTATTCACAGTAGAGGTTATGTGGGAGTCAAAATTAAGTTTTTGATGCAGTAGAACACCTAAATCTTAAACTGAGTATATTTGGTCGAGGGACTTGTTCTGAAGAGAGCAACTCACGAGGGTGAGTAACGATAGGGGAAAGATCATTTATAAACAGAGTAAACAACAAAGGGCCTAAATGACTGCCCTGAGGCACTCCAGATGTCACGTTGATCATCTTGGAAACAGCGTTTTTGAATATAACCCTCTAAAATCTACCATTTCGTAGATGCCTCAATAGAGTTTAATCGTGTCGTTGATGGAAATGCTGAAGACTTTCGCTTAGCATTAACAGAGTTATAAAACTCCCCCGGATCCTTTGAAAACTCAATTTTTCATCGTTTCAAATACTTGAAATAGCATTGACTGTTAAGTACATTAAAATTATTACGAGCCACCACATACCTTGAAAAATCAGATGGCCTACCTGACTTCTTCTACTTTTTATAGAAATTTGTTGTCAGGTCTCTAAGTCTTTTCATTTCATTGGTAATCCAAGGAGGCAACTTAGGAGGAAGACTGTCAGGAACACATTCACTAAAAAAAGATTTTAGGACACTATAAAATAGTTCCGTAAAACTTTCAATATCCAAGCAATTATATACATTTGTCAAATTATATTGAAAAATTATGTTTTTGAGTTTTTTACAGTCACATTATCTTCTGCAGAATATAAACAAATATAAGCTTTCAATCAATTTCATTGCGGTTTTCCTTCTGCAGCTAATAAACAAAGCTCAGCCCACTTAAGGTAAACATAAACATCCGGCGAGCCCAACTCCGCAGCAGGCCGAATTTCGCAGAATAAACACTTTATTGAATTTCGCAATCTAATTACGAATTAGATAGCTAATTTTCTATTGCACAAAATGGATAATGCTTCTCTTATGCCTAGGTTTGATTATAAATCAAATTGAATCCAGCGTGAATTCGCTGTTCGGCTTGGTACTAATTCACAATTACAATAGTTATGTGACTAACTGTTAAGTTATAAAGGTAATAGTGAATAAAAGACAATCAAGTTGAAAAAAAAATTTGTATACCCTGGCAGAGGGTATAATGATTTCAGTCAAAAGTTTGCAACGCAGTGAAGGAGGCGTTCCGTCCTAATAATGTATATATATTTCTGATCAGTATCACTAGACAAGTCAAAATAATACAAAGACCGTTATATTTCGTTTATCTACGGTAGTAAATTCAAATGGAACATTATCTTTATAATTCTGTAATAAGTTTTTAGTTGTCCTAAAACTCAAAAGGTTCTGTACATACAATGCTGGTAACGACCAGCAAGCTTCCTTTCTGGTTTTTAGTACGAACAATTTAATTTGCGCCCACCGTGGTTATTCCAATAATAACTTTTTAAACAAATTAGTTTATTAAATTAAAAACAAAGGAATCCTTGCTGCTCAAACAACCTAACCGATAACATTAATATCAGTTATTTGCATCAAACATATAAAGGTAAAAATCAAGAAGTTAATTAATTCCCTTTTAAGCCGGTACGATACGCTTAAGGACACAGTTACTAACTTAACACCGAATCGTCCAAAATTAAACATTAAAAAAAGTGATAAAAATAAAAAGCAGTTCAAGGAGTTCAAACTCCTCAGTTCGAGAGTTAATAAAATAAAAAAATATCATATGAATTCAATCCATCAAATGTCACAAATCGCTTATTTAAGATCACAGTTAAATCCAAATATAAAAAAGTCATTGATTAACACATAAAAACTATTGATCAAATTATTACATGGTATGAGTCAAATGAGAGCATCGAATCTGTGCGAGAATTCAGTGGAGAAGAAGACAAATATATAATACATATATAACATATAAGTTATGGCCACTCATGGCCAGAGGGGGGAGGATTCTCCCCGATATTACCTAGTTAAGATCAGTCTCATTGCGGTTCCTTCTTTTGTGTTGGCTTCTTCGTCTTCTTCCTTCTAAGCCTTTTTAATTTAGTTAACGAATTTACTTTAAAATAAAACAGTAAACGTTCTTTAACGTTACAATTGGTTTTATTATTCAAAATGTTAAGTCTAGGCTGGTCAGGGGTACAAATGCAAGTGAAAACAAAATCATTCCTCGAGTCGCTGGTTGGCTTGAACGGTACCGCCCGTCAGCATAACGTTGGCAGAGCGGCTCCGGAAACCCGATGCCGATGGCAGCGGTTTTGGGTATTTTGCCCAATGCGTTGCTAAGCCCCATATGCTAACGCTGCATTTCCGTTAGGGCGCAGCGATGGGTAGGGGTAGCGGCGGCTATAGCTGAGGCAGCTAGCGGGCGGTCAGCGCTCTTGCATTGTCGCGCTGCTGCCGTTGCATTTCTCACGTTGACGTTCTGTCGTTGTGCTGTCGCTCTGACGCCGCCGCCGCTGCGTCGCTGTCGTTCTGACGTTGCTGTCGCTGCGTCGCTGACGTTGTCTCTGCTGCTGCATCGCTGCTGGTACCATAACTTAGCGGCTGCATTATTGTAGCCACTTGAAGTTATAGCCACTCGAATGTTTTGGTGTTGCTGGGTGGCCGAGAGGGGTGAGGGCAATGGGCCCTAGTTTGCGGGTGGCCGAGAGGGGTGATGAGAGATGGCATTGCCATCAGGTGTGTTGACGAATAGCTGCTGTAGTTCCGGTCGCCGATTGTGATCGTTTCGTTGTCAAACTGCACGACGTATGAGCCTTCCAAGTGGTGTTTCTTGACCCGAGTGGATAATGTTCCATTGAAGTTTGTCAAAAAAATTGTGCCGTCATCGATAAGTTCCACTGTTTCCTGGTTGGTCCTCAGGTAGTCACATTCGGCTTGGCCTCCTTTCAACAGTCTGGGTATGCAACTGTCCTCCTCCAATTTAAGCAGGTCCTTCTCTCGGCAGACTGTTGTGTTACCAATGGATACACAATTTCCGAGAAGGGCGTATGTTTCCAAGCTGTCCATCGCCAGTGTGGTATATTTTAGCACAACTTGTTTACCGTCAGATGTCGTTGGGTAGATCCTCATCAATCGGTACTTCCTGTCCACTACCTTGGGCATCGCTAGGATGTACACGACGATGCCTCCACGACGTTTTGATAAGGAAGGATGTCCACCTCTGCCAATATCATGTTGATTTCGTCGTGATCCAAGAGATTCGTGTTGACCACTCCAGTCTTTCCTAGTTGGCAGGCTCTCAGTATCTCGTTGACCTGGTCCGCTATTATAATTGCCTCGTGGAGGACGGCCGTCGTCACGTGGAAGTCCCCGTCTATTGCGTTGACTCTCCCGATAACATCGTTCAGCTTCTGGAGCGATTCGTGCGTTGAGTCAAACAACTTAGTGTTGATTCGAATCTGCTGGTTGTTGTTCCTTGTCAAGCTGTCCTCCTCTTTCAAGATGGCATTCCAATCCGATTTGTCCGGTGATCCCGCGACCCACTTCCAGGCTGATCCTAGCCAATCGATTGAGCGTTGTCTCCGTGTTGGTGCGCTATCCATGCGCGAGATTCCTTCCGAAGCATGCTGCAGATAGTGGCCAACTAAAGCGCCAATATGTTGATCGGTGATTATCATAGCCTCGTTTGCTACCTGGTCGATGAGTTGCTGCATGCGGCCTAGATTGATGACGTGAGCCAGTTTGAAGACGCCATTGGTCCTCCAGACGGTACCTTGTTGTAAGGGGACAACCGGTGCATCATATTTGAAAATATGGAGGGTTGCCGCCACGTAGATGGTAGACGCGCTTGTAGCGTCAAAAGAAGATTAGATGTACATGAAATTGCAGATTCTTATAATTAAATTGTCTATTTGTCTTAATCTTAATGTTCGTGTTGGTGTTTTTCTGTGTGTGTATTATTATTACTTGCGTATTTATTCTTATTTGTGTATAGCTATTACTAAAGGAATTTATTGTTCCCCTTTTCTGAGGGGTTTATATTTCTCATATCAATAAGTGTGTATCTTAGACTAGGTTTTTCTTAATTATATTTGTGAAGATATTAAATTGTTTGACTTGTTTGTGTTCGGGGAAGGTTAAGAGTTAGTGAAACGTTCAGTACGCATTTCCCTTTATGGTTTTTAGATGAATTTTTGCAAAGTGTTAAGATATTCTGTTGCTAGTCTCCCCTACCACATATGTCGAATAGTTAGATTTTCTTTTAGTTGTAGGTTCGTTTCAAAAAATTTTTTTAATTCCTTAAGTGTGATTTGTGAAAGATTTTTCCCGACCTCGTTTTAATAGTGACCTTTCGGTCATCCTGAACTTCTTCTGCCTTAAATCGTTGTTTTTCCTTTGTTTTTATTTGTTTATTGGCGACATACACTGTGTCGCCTGGTTCGTAGGAAATTGGGTCGCTTCTATTTTTATTGCGCCCATTGTTGGTTAAATTTTGCTTGTGCTCAATGAGCCCCCTAATGTCCTCAAAAGTTTGATGTTTAAAATCGGATAATCCCTGGTAATTTATTCTGGAAGTGCGGTTGAAAAAAATATCCACGGGCTTCCTATTCGTTACCGAGTGGACAGTGTTATTGCACCTGTCTACGACAATTGCGATAAGCTCGGTGGTTTTAAAGGTAGGATATTCTTCTTTTAGGCATCGATATATTTCCATGAAGGTAGAATGGAATCTTTCTACCTGACCGTTTACTTCGCTTTTCTGAGTTGGGGTGTGATAAAGTTCAATTCCCGATCCTTTGCCGATTCGAAAATGTTCAGTACGCTTGAAAAAAGAAAAACCAACCGACAATGTCAGCTCCACTGCAGATGATGAACACTCGCTTGAGGCAGAGGACAAAGTCAGCCCTAAACTAAAATCTTGCTTAAAAACTCCGAGCAAGACATTGGCAGATTGCAAGGACCAAAACGAGGAGACCAAGAAGTCCTCAGCTCGGCAGCGACGCCAGACAATCGCGTCCAGAGATGAATTAGCACACATAAGCCCACAACAGGATGAGACTAATAAGACACCAATCCGTACGCGACTCGCAATCACTTCTCGGGATGAGCTAGCTAAATCCAGCGCGGCAAAAGAGGAAACCAAAGAAGCTCCCAAAGATATAGTTTCGACACCCAAAAAAGTACTGCGCAGTCGTTCAAAATCCTGCTATATGGATCGTCCAGAAGAATAAGAGGAACCTCTAAGCAAAAAAGAAAAGAATCCCAAGAACAATGAATTTTCGAGTAACAGCTTCAAATAATTGGTGGTAACTCTAGAGGCTCCGCAAAAGTTGGAGACGTCTACCAAATCAAAAAACAAAAAAGTTGAAGGAAAAAAAAAAAAACCGACTCGCGGCAGACCCAAAAAATTACAGAGTCCAGAAGAGTTAAAGTCGTTACCGACTGAAGTCAAGGAATCTGAACCGATGGCTAAATCCAAAGTTTCTCCTTCTAAACAGGGCAATGATAAAGTTTATATTCCAGCTGGAAGCCTCTAAAAATAAAAAAAGCCCGCGCCTACTCAACCGATCGAAACCGATCTTCCTGACAAGTTTTCTCCAGCCAAAAGCAATGCATCTGGGAGACTGGCAGCCACATTCTTATCGCCCAGCGGAACGTTAAGGAGCAGAGCAGGCGAGGAATCAGCGCACCTGCGACAAGGTTACTTTTGCCGAGATGGAACGCTACAATAAAAAAACAGAAGAGTTAAATAATATTCAGAAGAGGCTCAGAAAAGTGCATTTCAATGATGATGTCGTGATACACTACATCGAGAAGGTCCAGGGTGCCCTGCCTTTTTTCCGGTTTATTGAAAAAATTGTATGGGACTCATCGTTTTGTGGGTTGCGCGTTTCTTTTAGTACCTCCTTCATTTCCTCCATTTTTAATATCGATAGATTCGAGTGCTTAATTTATTGGGATTTCAAGAGTTTATTTTTATTTTGGGTCGACGTGGGGGAAATAAGCAACAGTTTTATGAAAATTTATTTTTTGTTCTCTTTTGGGAATAATAATTTATGCGAAGACGTTTCACTCACCCTTATTATTTTCCTCCTCGTCTTGTGTTTGATTTTTTTTCCGTATTCGCTGCTTACAGGGTTATTAGTCTGAAATTAAATTTTAATTAGAATTTGTTTCTTGTTTTTTGTTTATTAAAGAAATTTTATGGGACTTGTCGTTTTGTGGGTTGTGCGTTTTTTTTCTTTTTTTTTTTTTTTAATAATTCTTTGTTTTTCCTTTTTGTGTATTGTGTTTATCGGCGCGGTGGTCCGTATTTGTCCTTTTTGGCGTTTCGCCTACTAAGGTACGGTTGCCACACAATCCACTGGGCAGCTTTCTTGAATGCATTCCACATTCATTAGCGTTTCCAGCAGATTGCAACACACACGCGGGAACTTTTGGTATACTTTATTTTTTTTGTTTACTTTATTGGTCTCGAAGACATTTTTAATAGTTTTCCGCTCGCAAATTAATTGCCGCAGCGGTTATCTTTATTTATTTTTTTAGATTTGCAATTTTTTTGCGCTCGCGAATAAGTTACCCATTGATATGGACTTATCGCCGCAGCGGGTTATTGCTCGTTTTTGTTATATAGGTATTTTGTGCCCGCGAATATGCCGCGCCACAAGGTGCGTGGACAAATCGCCGCGGCAGGTTTACCATCACATTAAATTAATCACAGTTTTTCTTTGCGCCCGTGGGGAGTGCCAACTCTGGACGGCAGCACCCCCACCGCGGCGGGTAGCTGTGTTTCGCACAAATTCTCATATTCTCGTTTTTTGTATAAATTTTTAACTTTTCAACCACACGCACAACACCACATTTTTTGTAATATTAAAAAAGACATTTTACTTTAAATTTTTGTTTAGCTTTTAAAGCTAACATTCTTAATTTTTTCTTTTTCATTTTTTTGAATTTTGGGGGTTCTTTTTGTCCGACTTTCGCGAGAAAGTGAACACTGTTCGGGCGCCAGTTATGGCCACTCATGGCCAGAGGGGGGAGGATTCTCCCCGATATTACCTAGTTAAGATCAGTCTCATTGCGGTTCCTTCTTTTGTGTTGGCTTCTTCGTCTTCTTCCTTCTAAGCCTTTTTAATTTAGTTAACGAATTTACTTTAAAATAAAACAGTAAACGTTCTTTAACGTTACAATTGGTTTTATTATTCAAAATGTTAAGTCTAGGCTGGTCAGGGGTACAAATGCAAGTGAAAACAAAATCATTCCTCGAGTCGCTGGTTAGCTTGAACGGTACCGCCCGTCAGCATAACGTTGGCAGAGCGGCTCCGGAAACCCGATGCCGATGGCAGCGGTTTTGGGTATTTTGCGCAATGCGTTGCTAAGCCCCATATGCTAACGCTGCATTTCCGTTAGGGCGCAGCGATGGGTAGGGGTAGCGGCGGCTATAGCTGAGGCAGCTAGCGGGCGGTCAGCGCTCTTGCATTGTCGCGCTGCTGCCGTTGCATTTCTCACGCTGACGTTCTGTCGTTGTGCTGTCGCTCTGACGCCGCCGCCGCTGCGTCGCTGTCGTTCTGACGTTGCTGTCGCTGCGTCGCTGACGTTGTCTCTGCTGCTGCATCGCTGCTGGTACCATAACTTAGCGGCTGCATTATTGTAGCCACTTGAAGTTATAGCCACTCGAATGTTTTGGTGTTGCTGGGTGGCCGAGAGGGGTGAGGGCAATGGGCCCTAGTTTGCGGGTGGCCGAGAGGGGTGATGAGAGAGATGCGGTGTAGGGTATCAGGGTCGAGAGGGGGTGAAGAGAAGGGGGCGTTTGGCCGGTGTTAACTTATATGTTAGTTGTCCCCGCTATGGGACAACATGTAAGAAGGAGTTCGAGATATTTTTAAGCGTTATCTATATGACGAAGTAAAATTAAAAGAAGAAGAAAAGAACTGTTAATAAACAAAATAATTATGACATACGGATGAAATAAACCAATTATCTGAGAAATGAATGAAAATCATAGAAAAAACAAGGAAGATCGCTATAGTCTAGTAGCTCGACTATCAGATACCCGTTACTCAGCTAAAGGGACCAAAGGGAAATGGAGATATGCAAGCAGCAAAGCGAGATTGAAATGCGCCACCTATCGGCGGTAGACAGATTTAAGCGTTATGGGCGTTAGAGTGGACGTGGCAAATTTCGGAAACGCTTCCTTCTGCATGTTACATACTTTCCGACGAATCTAGTATACCCTTTTACTCTACGAGTAACGGGTATAATCACTGAGGGTATTCATAACTGGCCTAAACTTCACATTGCAGACACCATCTTCTCAATGAACCCTCAAGATTTACCAAATGCAATGATAATCGTGCAAGAATTAAAAAGCAATAATATGAGGGATCTGATTGCTAATAATTTCTCAAACACTCACAAACAATTTTAAGATACACTTTCATCCGGTCAGAGAATGTCAAATAATAAGTCCAGGCAAAATATTAATTATAATCAGAAAAACAACAATTATCTATGATTTGATCAAGAAAACCTTTAGAAACCAGGCATCTAAACCAGAACCAATGGAGGTCGAAGAATCCATTCCATATGAAAATCGGTTTTATAATAATAATAAACATGGTTATAATTATTATAATAAAAACAAGGAAGAACGCTAAAGTCGAGTACCTCGACTATTAGATACCCGTTACTCAGCTAAAGGGACCAAAGGGAAATGGAGATATGCAAGCAGCAAAGTGAGATTGAAATGCGCCACCTATCGGCGGTAGACAGATTTTAGCGTTATTGGCGTTAGAGTGGGCGTGGCAAATTTTTTTTTCGGTCAATCGATAGGTATTGACAAGACCAATACAGTTCAGTTAAAATTTTGTATCTTGCATGAAAATTGTGGGCGCCACAGCCTTGGGCGGCTTGTGGGCGTTAGAGTGGGCGTGGCACATTCGCCTAACAAACTTGCGCTGCGCACAAGGCTACGGAATCTAAGTCTGAGATCCCAATTATCTATCCTTGATAGTTTCCGAGATATCTACGTTCATACTTACGATTTTTTGAAGTTTGTGGGCGTAAAAGTGGGCGTGGCAATCGATAGGTATTGATAAAAACAATACATTTCAGTTCAGATTTTTATTCTAGCATCAAAACTGTAGGAGCCACAGCTTTAGGCGGTTTGTGGGCGTTAGAGTGGGCGTGGCACTCTACTGAAACAAACTTGCGCTGCGTAAGAAGTTCAGGAATCTGCACGCTAAATCTGAATAGCCTAGCTCTCATAGTTTCCGAGATCTCAGCGTTCATCCGGACAGACGGACATGGCTAGATCGACTCGGCTAGTGATCCTGATCAAGAATATATATACTTTATGGGGTCGGAAACGCTTCCTTCTGCCTGTTACATACTTTCTGACGAATCTAGTATACCCTTTTACTCTACGAGTAACGGGTATAATAATCGTTATAATGAAAATGCTTGGCTGCAGTCATAAAACCTTTAAAAAGGAATCCAACTGAGACAACTAATTATCCAGTTAATAAAGCGATGAGAGTATATAATATTGATGAGGACCATTTTAAGACCTGACTCAGTAATGAGATAGAATGAGAAAAGATACATAAATAAAATAAAATATAAGAATTGCAACAGATTCGGTAGAAACTTTTTGCTATTTAAGACCGGGAATATGCACTAATAAAAATTTATAAAAGAGTATCATGTTTTCGTACCGAAGGGTGCTCAACATGAACAGCACACAACAAATCTAGCAGTAGCCAAGTTGGGAACAGTACCAGGCGCTCAGTAGCACACACTGCAGATTAGATTTGCTGAACAGCTTATTATACGTCTCACTAACTCACCGTCTTACCGACTCGTCGGTATACTGACCCGCCAATGCAGTCAGCACATTTTGCAGTGTCAACTACGCAAACCGCTACCGTAATTAAAATTCCCTGACCTACTCTATAATAAAGCTTATTTCACTAATCATTGTTTAGTTTCCGTCTTCCAAACACTATATAAACATGTATCAATTTAAGAATAAATCAGTTATCAACGCACCTCATAACTACGCGGTTTTACTTTCCACCTCCGGATATAGATCTCGTAATCCTACACTATCTCAACTAGCAGCTAACCAAGATAGCTCAACATCAACGCAGCTTAGACATCGCCTGTGGTCTGGCATCGCAGTAACCATCGTTACTATTGCCGAGACGCGATCGTCCTGCCAACAAAGCGTCCCCGTGCCAGCGACGTGTGCCATTTACCCATATGTCCCGCGGTGTGATCCAGAAGTGTCTACTTTGGTTAGGCACAAACATTGGTGACCCCGACATGATTCCGTCACATTACATCCATTCGCAAAGGAAACCAAAGCTTAATCCAGCTTTACAGGTTGCGCAGCTTGATCCAGCTTCACGAGATCCTCAGCTTAATCCAGCTTCACAGGACACACATCTTCATCCAGCTTCACAGGACACTTTATGCGGCTTCACAGGAATCTTCGTTTTTAAAACACACATTATGTCAACTTCATTCATAGAGGAAACACGTCACACATGAATGGATTTACACAATCAATAACTAGACAACCAAAATGAGCCAACAGCTCATAAAGAATTATGGCAAGGATTCGGTCAAACGATGCCGCCGAGACGGCTTTTATTCCGCTAAGCTAGATCTCTGGCAGCAGTTTTGCGATCTAGATGAAAAAGTCTAGCAAGCGGCACTGGAAGTGAATACGCTTCACGACTAGTAGCAGCTGGTCGAAAAATATCAAAAAATATTTCTGGACAACATGACGACTGCAAGCGGCCAACATTAAGAATACAACAGGAGATCAAATCAAGAGAGACTCCGCGATTGACACGGTAATCCGACAGATGCAGAGAAGATGCAACGAACTGGAATCATCATTAACATTAGCCTCTAATGCTTCAACGGTCACAAAGGCACCTGGACCTCCACTGAGCGCTACTGAGGCCAGTCCACGACAAACTAGATAGCACAACTGGGGCCGCAGAAGCAGAGCTAACCCAATTCCACACATTATATGAGGAATACGAAATGAACCTGCTGCTATGCAACATAAATTTGGTGGGTCGAACGTACAATATCTCTGGGCTAGTCGCGTCGTTAAAGTAGTGCGTAGAACGGTCGAAAACAGTTCGTTACATCATAATTTAAAAAAAAAACGACGACGAATGGGCCTTAACTTGGCACTTCCGCCAATTGGCATTCCGGAGTTCAACGGCGAGTATCTAGTCTGGCCACGGTACCATGATCTCTTTGGTACATAATAAACCATATTCGGCCAGTCAAAACTACTATTTTACAGAGTTGACAGACACAGCCTTCTCACAGGGTGGCTATGACGACACCTGGTTGCAACTGAAGGTTAGGTACCAGAACGGAAAGAACGCTATAGCAAAAATGGTTGACTAAAGGCCTATAGACGGCTCCTCGCGTCAACTTAGGGCCTTACGAGACACCATTAAAAACTCAATGAGTACTCTTAAAATCCTCGATGTCACCACAAAATCCTGGGATCCAATCCTGTGTTTTATTTAGACCAGCAGTCTCTAGCTGCACTTGGAAATTCAGCGGATGCACCAGCGGAAATTCCAACGTTAAGGAGTGTACTGACGTTTATTGAGCGGCGCGCTTGCATGCAGGAGACGATAAGCGCTCAACCTACAGCATCACTCCGCCATCAGTCAGTTCACAACGAAGAGAGCTGTAAGATTTGTCACCTAGGACCACATCATAGCCGTTTCCAGGAAATGGACCCCAACACGCGGACCCAAGCAATTATTCAAGTAGGAGCACACACAAATTGTATGTCTACAGCTCATAAGGTTGAAAAATGTGGATCCCCGGTCACTTGACGAGTCTCCCAGCAACGGCATCATTCACTGTTACACCAAGGACCGACTAGCAATCCAGTGTCCGGCGCAGAAACCATTACAGACTACGACATCCCTAGAGGATATGCTCTGCTCGCTACCGCCAAGTTATCATTACAAGGGCCAACCGGTCAATTACAAAGATGTCGCGCTGTAATAGATTCTGGATCACAGGTGAATCTTATCTCAAGGAGGATGGCAGATCTGCTATGTCTTAAGGAAAGTTCGTCACCGATTGAAATATCTGAAATCGGATGAAAAATAACAACAGCAATAAGATCAATACTAAAGCTCAAATCATGTACATCAGGTTTTGAAACACTAGTCGAGGTATTTATTATTCCCACAGTCATTACAGTACCGATTGCAACCGATCTTAACATTCCCGGGGGCTACCATAAGCAGATCCTGTCTTTCGGCAACCTGGACCCATTGACCTAACCTTTGGGTTTGGTGTATATTCTCGTGTAATAACCGGTGAACTTCTTAGACTAGGACCTAATAAATCTTTGGCACAAGGCACACGGCTTGGTTATGTAGTCACATGTTTTCTCAATAACGAAACCTCATCTGATACTCAATCAACCCTATTCTGGTAGAAACGATATTGCAGGAACGAACGCTGCTTATGAGTCAACAAAAGATTAAAATCCGGTGAATTAAAATGAATTTGATATGGAAGACTGCAAACGGCAGAATTTGATTTCTCTCGATGAAGAAGGGATTCATTAAACGAACTTAGCATTGACGGATCATAAAATAAAAGAGCCTGAAGATATATGTAGCCAATCAAGAACTAGCGACACTGACTCGGCCTATCGAGAATCAACCGCTACATATAATGATTCTTTGCAGCTGACTGAACTACACACTGCAAGAGAAAATCCAATTAATATAGAACCGACTTCTCACTTAAAAACTACAAGATCTCTGACTTTGTTCAACATTTCGCCTGATCCACTTTCTACATCTCTTACTAACGCTTCGGCTGGATCTGAAGCTGATAGCTTTCGTTCTTAAGCGTATAAATTGTATCCTCTTAATTGTATAAGTTATAAATGTATTAGTTACGCTTTGAGTATTGAGATTACACCCCTAATAATCATTGTTTAAAACAATGCAGGATGAGGAAGTTTATTCCATAGCTAGTGCCTTGATAAAAACTATAAGAAGTTATAAAAATGGTCTCAAAATAGTTCACTTAAATGCACAAAGTTTTCTAAAGAAGATTGATGAGTTTAGATTCCTTTTCACTCAGTCTAATGTCGATGTGATATGTGTGTCTGAGACGTGGTTTGTAGGTTTGTTTTCCGTAAACGAAACGATCCCCCGCACTATAGCAGCCACTGTGATACATTACTTGACTTATTTCTTATCAATGACCCTAGCAAAATCATACATTATGACCAGGTTTCTGTACCAGCCTTCTCCAGACATGACTTAATATTTTTAACATACGACTTGACCTTTGACAGCAAAATCAATTCTTTTACGTATAGAGATTATAAAAATATAAACTATAATGAATTAAAAACGGATTTTTTGTGTTGTGACTGGTCACGTATTTACCACCTTCGTCATGTAGATTGTCAATTAGAGGTTTTAACCAACAATTTCCAGTACTTGTTCAACAAGTTTGTGCCCCTAAGGACCAAGGTGATTAAGCCAATGCAAAATCCATGGTTCAATAGTGAAATCAAAAACCTAACCCGTCAGCGAGATGTAGCTTACCTCCGATGGAAGCGATACAAAACTGATGAATTTCGAAAACAATACAAAGAGGCTAGGGTAAAAGTAAACAAAAAGATAAAATCAGCAAAGAAAGAGCATTATAACATACAATTTAATAACTGTGTTAACTCAAAAAACAGATGGAACAAACTAAAACGGTTAGGTATGGGAAAATGTAAGCAACAGACAGAGTCTGAGGTGGATGTCGAATTGTTAAACAAAAAGTTTTTGGAAATAGATGTACCTGAAGCAACATGCAATGCGTACCTGAATACTCAACCCCTCTGTGATAATAGTTTTAGCTTTATATGTATAAACCAAAGTGATGTCCTAGCTAGTATTCTGCATGTCAAGTCCGATGCTGTTGGTCTCGATAATATGAGTCCCAAATTTGTTAAGCTTTTGCTCCCCTTAATGTTGCCCCATGTTACATATATTTTTAACACGGCTATTACAACGTCTTCATTTTCGACAATATGGAAAAACGCCCAAAATTTTCCCAATTCCTAAGCTAAACAATGAATATAGACCTATTTCAATATTACCTTTTCTATCAAAAGTCTTTGATAACCTTATGTCCTCACAGATTCAACTATACTTAGCTAATAATTCTCTACTTGATGAAAGACAATCTGGATTCCGTAAGAAAAGGAGTTGTATTACTGCAATCACTAATATTGTTGAGGATATAAGACAAAAACTGGACAGTAACTGCGTAACGTTTTTGACGCTACTTGACCACAGTAAGGCTTTTGATTCTGTGAATCATAACATTCTCTGTACCAAGCTTAGGAATATGTTTAATTTCTCAACTAATGCGACGAAGCTTATTAGGTCGTACTTAACGAATAGATATCAAGCTGTCGTCTCTGGACGCAAGTTTCTTCTCTCCGGAACTTATCCAGGGGAGTGCCACAGGGATCTGTGCTAGGCCCTTTATTGTTTTCTATATATGTCAATGATCTCCCTAGTATCCTGTCTGAGTGTGAAGTAAATTTATATGCTGATGCTGTCCAAATATATGTTAGTAGACCCGTAACTGAAATACATGCCTGTGTTCGTATAAGTAATAAAATGTTGTGGCTAATTGAAAAATGGGCAAAGGAAAATGGCTTGGGTATAAATCCTAAAAAATCAAAGTGCTTTGTAACTGGTAAAAAGCAACTTTCAACACTTTCACTCCAAAAATTATATATAACCCATACGCCGATAAGCTATGAAGTGAATGCAGTTAATCTAGGGATAACATTTAACAATACTTTATCATGGAGCAACCATATAGTCAAAGCGACAGGGCGTACCTATGCTCTGTTAAGAAAATTTTCATTCTCTAAATCGTTCCTAACTGAGGAAGTTAGACTATTAATCGCCAAAGTTATCCTCCTGCCCACTCTCTTTTACGGCATAGAAATTTTTGGAGATTATGATGCGCGGGATATGCGCACATTAACTGTAGATTTTAATTCAATTGTCCGGTATGTGTTTAACTTAAGACGTTTTGACCATGTATCACAACTGACATATAATATACCTGACCTTAATTTGATCTCCTGGATCGATCTTAGAACTTTAATATTCTTTCAAAATAAAGACGAGTGGAGATACAAATTATCTTTTCAATAAACTTACCCCAGCCACATCCTTAAGAACCAAAAATTACATATGGCCTCGAATACAAGCACTGTGTTCGAGAATGCAATTTTTCATAAATGGTATCCGGTTATGGAACAATCTACCGCAACTCAATTTTACAATAAAGTTAAAGATTTGTTAAAATACCAGTACACATAAATAAAAAAAAAAATATAAAAAATTAAAAACAATAATAATAGTAACTAAGAAACTATGAAAATTTGATGTTAGTCATTAATATTAATTAAGAGAGTGAGAAAATTTGTTTTAATAATTTGAAAATAATAATAATTGTACGCCGGGGGGTAGCGGGGTACGGCGCTGGTGGAATGGCGTGGGAGGCGACGGCGGGAAACTGGCGGCGTCGGCGGGCTGATGCGGTGGGCTTCGGCGTAGGGCTGTTGGTGCGGCTGACGGGCGTTGGATGCGGCGATCTGCTTGTGGTCGCTGTAGGGGAGAAAACACACGCTGCACGAATTGCCCCTTAACCGAAAAGAAGTTACGCACAAAAGTTAACTTGCAAAGTAGGCGGGGGTGCGACCGCGGTTTATTTCAATTGAAACTCCAAAATCGAACTAACTAAGTCTAAGCTCCGCTCTGCGCTCCAAAGCGCAGCTGAGACTTCAGCTGGATAGCGGGGCCGGTTCAGATTCGCCGGCCAGTGGGCCTGAACATTTCGCCCCCCTTGCAATCGCTAGCGTTGCAAAAAAAAAGGAGACGGAACTTCGGCCAGTCGCCTACGCCTAAAGCCTGCGTACAGGCGCCGGAGAGGATCCACCCGAACACCGTCTTCTGGGCTACTGGCAGTCCCTCGTCGACCATGTGGAAGCCCGGCTGTATCACCTTCGGGTAGACGTCCGCGCCCAGGATCAAGGAAATAGTGGCCGGCTGGTGGAATCGCTCATCCGCGAGCGGTAGCTCCTTAAATTTCTGGACGACGCTCTCACTGAGCGCACGGATGGGGGTGCGGATGCGCACGTTTGGCACGATCTTGAGGACCACCTCCAGCTTGATGGCCGACGAAGGTCTTTCCATTGTCGGACTGGAATTGACGAGGACACCCTCTTCTAGAGACGAAACGAGCGAAAGCGGCAAGAAACTTTTCAGTCGTTAAGTCGGATGTAGGCTCTAGATGGATGGTCTTTGTAGAAAAACACATGAAAACCAACTCATACCCTTTCGTAATGAGACAAGCTCTTCCGGTATAATTTTTAATATCAAACGGGCCGGCGTAGTCCATCCCTGTGTACGTGAACGGACGGGAAACTCGCTCTTTTGGAAAACTTCCCATCATCTGGACTTGCAATCTCTTTTTGTGGATAACGCAGATCTTGCAGGAGTTAACCACTGCCTTCACCAAGTTCTTTATTCTCGGAACCCAGTATCTGGACCGAGTGAGACGCACCACTAACTGGTTACCACCATGTATCGAAATGAGATGCGTGAATTTTACAAGAAGCCGCGAGAGTGCACATTCGTACGGCAGGATTATCGGATGTCGTTCATCATACCGCAAACTGTCGGAGGCCGTTACGCGGCCGCATGCCCTGATTACCCCTTTCTTATCTAGAAAGGGGTTCAGGGAGAGAATCCACTTGCCGCGGCACGCTTTTAACGGCACTCTTTTCGATCTCAGTCACCGGCAGGTCGGTTCCCTGGCTGGGCCAATGATCGCGTGGACGTTGCAGCCAAGTGGGTCCATGCCACCAAAGCGGGTTATCCACCAGCTCTTGAAGGGGAACTCCTCGACTAGTCAAATCAGCTGGATTATGTTCGGATTGAACGTGCGACGAATTGGCCGCCTCAGTGGACTCGGTGATCTTCGTCACCCTGTTGGCAACGAACGTTGTCCAATGGCACGCTGGTTTGGCTAACCATGCTAGCACAATCGTGGAATCGGTCCAACAATGGAATTTCGAGGTCAGCCTCGGCATATTAGGAAGAATGGCTTCGGCCATCTCGGACAAAAGGAGAGCCCCTCATAACTCCAGCCTGGGAAGGGACACCGTTTTGACTGGCGCCACACGCGTCTTGGCCGTGAGCAAGTGCACGATCGTCATGTGGCCCACTTTTACGCGCACATAGATCGCAGCACCGTATTCCTTTTGCGAGGCGTCACAGAATCCGTGATGCTCTACGCGGAACTCTGGACGGAAGGAAACCCATCTGGGTATTCTGACCTGGTCTAGGACCGAATAGCTCTGGAAAAACCTGTTCCACCTTTGGCACAGCTCAATTGGAAGTTTATCGCCCCAGCCTAGATCCTGAAGCCAAATCTCTTGCATAAAGATTTTGGCACACACAACAAATGGAGCGAGCCAGCCTGCTGGATCAAACAGCTTGGCAATTTGTGAGAGGACTTGGCGTTTCGTGCGACGAAAAATAACTCATCGGACGTCGCCTTCCATCGTACGCCGAGAGTTTTGGCTGTGCTCTCAGTGTCGATCTCGAGGAAGTCGGTTGTCAGAAGATGATCGCTTTGGATATGAGCTAATATTTCTTTGTGGTTGGAGGTCCATTTTCTCAATGGAAACCCCGCGGAATCTAGAGCACTTTGTAGCTCGCGAACAATGAACTTAGCATCCTCGGCGGAGTCAGCTCCCGAAAGGACATCGTCTACATACATATGATTTCGAATGACGTTGCTCGCTCTTGGATGGCTGAGCTGCACGTCAGTTGCCAGCTGTTGCAGGACTCGAATGGCCAGGAATGGCGCGCAGTTGACTCCAAAAGTTACCGTCTGTAATTCGAAATCTCGAATGTGCCCCTCGCTGTTGCGGAATAAGATGCGCTGGAACGGGGAATGCCTCGGATCTACCCATATCTGCCGATACATTTTCTCGATATCGGCACTGTAGACGTATCGGAAATATCGCCACTTCAGGATCTGGATAGTTAGATCGGACTGTAAGACTGGGCCAGCATGAAGGATATCATTTAAACTGACCCCATTCTCTGAAGGGCTGGAGGCATTGAAAACCACACGTAACTTAGTGGTTGTACTTTCCGGCTTGAGCACGACATGATGCGGAAGGTAATAACTGGCAGAATTATGGGTAGGACGGACTTCTTTCATGTGATGGAGGTCGAGATACTCTTGAATCACGGAGTCGTATTTGGCTTTCAGCTGACTGTCCCTCTTTAGGCGTTGCTCGGTTCTTAGGAACTGCGACAACGCGGAGGATCTGGAGTGACCGAGGGCGGATTTTACGTTTTGGGGATCACGAAATGGAAGACTTACGATATACCTGCCGTTATCGTCTCTCGTAGTCGTTCGGAGAAAATTTTCCTCACATGTCAAATCGGAAGTTTTTGTCACTTTTACTGGCAGATCCTCCACCTAGCCTATCCAGGGACGTGTTAACCGTATTCGTGTGGAAAAAACGGAAATCTGATTTCCCTTGGAGCAGGAACAGGTCCTGTTAGGATCCACCCGAAAATGGTTTCTTGACCGAGGAGAGAGCCACAAATATTCGGCAGGGTGCCGCTTAGGAGAATGAATGGCAGTACGTCGGCCCCGACCAGAATATCTATCTGTGCGCTCTCGTAGAACTTTGGATCCGCTAGTGGCAGTTCGGGAAGATCCCGTAGAAACTGTTGCGGAATCGGCTAGATGGGAGGTTTCCAGCTAATTGAGGAAGAACATAGGCCGTCGTGCTTATTTGCAGGCCAGGCCTGGTCGGAGAACGGATGGTAAACTGACAGAGCTTTTTGGATTCAGCGGATACTGTCTGGTTTAAGCCTGATACTTGGGCTCGGATTACCTGGTGAGGCAACTTAATCAATTTGAACAGCCGCTCAGAAATAAAGGTTGCCCCTGATCCTGAATCTATCAAGGCACGAGCTTTAAAATTCGACTCCAGGTGACATAAGTCAATGAGACACAGCTGCTTCCTCTTTATATATGCCGACCGCTCGTCTACCGTCGTCTGGAGAAACCGTGCACATGTGCGAACAGGATGGTTTTCCTTCTTACAAAGGTCACATCCTTTTGGCTTGGGTGCTACCCTTGTCTCGTAAGAATTTATTCTTCGAGGCGCTGCAGTGGGGGCGAATGTTTTTGGCAGAGATTGACTCGAGCCTGTCGGCCGTACGTCGTCTTTGGCTTCTAAGGTCCGGTGACGCTCCGTAAGGAAGGCGTTCAGTTCCTGCCACGTCGGAATCTTTGTCTTATTGTGCAGGGACTGTTCCCACAAGGATAGCGTGAGCTTAGGAAGTTTGGAGGAGCACATGTACACTAAGAGGCAATCCCAATTTTCGGTTTCAATTCCGGACATTTCTAAAGCCGTGAGGCAACCCTGGATGGTGCGTTGAAGCTCACGGATAGCTGACCCAGATTCCTGATTAACGGACTGCACATTGAAAAGTATTTTTACGCTAAGTTAGGTTAGCCCAAGCTGAGCGAAAGCCGTCGTTAGTAAGGGGGGAGTTTGACACTATCGTGTGTGCATCGCCGCTTGTTTTGGCATTTAGATGAAACAGTTTTTCGACTGGCGTCAGCCTTGGATTGTTTATATAAATGGCCGTAAACAGATCCCTAAAGGACGGCCACCGCAGATAATCTCTGGTGAAAACCTCGGTATCGCACGGAGGAAGCCGACATCCAGAGGAAATGTAAGTCTGGGTAGGAACAGCTTGAACTTGGGGAGCCTGGGCTATCATATCCGCGATCTGAGCCCCACATCTCTCGTAAACGGAATAGCAGTAGCCGTATTTAGCCTTGAGAACTGGCAAACTATCAGCTGCACTGTCTCCGGCTGCTGCTATGCACCCGGTGCATTCATCGTATTCTGCCTTGATGCGGTCCCATAACGCGCGTATTTCTTCGCGGCGGATGTTCAGCATGGACAGAGTAGGAGGGATCGGCGAAGGAGTGTTTGCTCTGGATTCAAACTCACTCAGCCGATCTGAGACCTCAGTAAATTTGCTTAGAGCGATTTGGGAAGGTGTTAGTGCCATTTTGACGTTTGCACGGGTGGCTTTTTTTCGGGGCGACGGGGTCTTGGCGGTTAGTTCGGGTGTGGGCGGATCTGCGGATATGCCTGGGACTACGTCAGGTGGAATAGACAACTTGTTGTTATCACTTCCAACGGACATTTAAAAGAAATGACCTTTCTTTTTTTTTTTTTGGGTCAAAATCTGCTTGCCTTTGTTTATGTCGGATAAAAAGGAAACCTGGCCCACTTCGGGAACAGTGGAACGAGGTGTCGACACAAAAAAGTAGTGGATCGGAGAAATAGAAATTGGAAGCAAGTACCGACCTGGTTACTTTGCGGAATTAAACCCACTGATACGGATTAGGAACGGTGACTAAGGGGCTCGAATATCACCCGTTGAGAAATAATACTATAATATTTAACCCTTTTGGTATATATATTTTGTGGTTAGGATCAAGTTAGGTATATTTTGCTGGTATTTTTTGCGTTTGGATAAATTGAGGGGGAAAAATACCAACTATGTGTTAATATATAGACCCCGGTGGAGTAATTGAAATATTTCGCCTTTATTTAAACTTCTGAATGAAGAAAAATACCAAAATATGCCAATAAGTTGTTGGCCGTAGGATGCGATCGGTTGATTATTTAGTATTAGAGTATTGTTTTAATTTAATTTAATATTCCGAGGGAAAAATACAAAAAATATATACCAAAAAATTGGTGGACGGAGGATGCTATGCATGCGGTGGAGTGCTGGTATTTTTCTCGTTTAAGTAAAATAAATTGTACGGAGTAAAGACCAAATACCGAAAATAAATACTAAAAAGTTTGATGGTAAATAAACACAATGACCAAAAAAATTTTCACGTCGGTTGGTGTAATATTTTATTTTATTATTTTTGACCGGATGGCCGACGGAAAACTTTAATTAGTCGGATCGGGATGGTGGAGTTAAAAATTATATGTGAATGTATGTAGATATTTGTATGGATGTAGATATTTGTATGGATGTAGATATTTGTATGGATGTAGATATTTGTATGTATGTAGATATTTGTATGTATGTAGATATTTGTATGTATGTAATTTTCCCCGTTTTGAAATTTATTAAATAATTATTGCCGGCGGGGTATGTGTTGCTGTGGACGTTTTCGATTTATTTGTATGTGGACTGTATTTGGAAAAACGAAAAAATATGTGCAAGTACTTTAGCGGCTGCGGATATACAGTGAGAAAATCTTGGAAGGTTTTGGGGGCCTGAATTGGCAGAACACTGGAAATTAAATAATTCTCACTGTATGCTTGGCTTGTATTTGCACAATATTTTCTCTAAGCTTGGAATATTTTTTCTCGATTTTATACAAGTGTATGTATGTATGGATGAGCGGCCAAATGCAATTAAAAAGGAGTCGGAAAAAATTGGCAATATGGCCGCACGTTGCAAAAGGAAAATCGAAGAAAAAAATGGCGATGTAATTAATTAATTGCCGTTGTCGGATTTAATCGGACTTGGATTTTGGACAAATCGTACAGAAAGTCAAACGAATTATATTTTCGAGTGGCTGACTGCAGACCGGCAATTAATGAGACGAAAAAGCGTTACTTATCTTATCCGGCTCGAAGGACCAAAATGTACGCCGGGGGGTAGCGGGGTACGGCGCTGGTGGAATGGCGTGGGAGGCGACGGCGGGAAACAGGCGGCGTCGGCGGGCTGCTGCAGTGGGCTTCGGCGTAGGGCTGCTGGTGCGGCTGACGGGCGTTGGATGCGGCGATCTGCTTGTGGTCGCTGTAGGGGAGAAAACACACGCTGCACGAATTGCCCCTTAACCGAAAAGAAGTTACGCACAAAAGTTAACTTGCAAAGTAGGCGGGGGTGCGACCGCGGTTTATTTCAATGGAAACTCCAAAATCGAACTAACTAAGTCTAAGCTCCGCTCTGCGCTCCAAAGCGCAGCGGAGACTTCATGGAGGAAGCTGGGAACAGCGCAGGAGAGCGGGAGCGCGAGAGAGCGGGAGAGCGGTAGAGCGGTGCAGCTGGATAGCGGGGCCGGCTCAGATTCGCCGGACAGTGGGCCTGAACAATAATTTAAAAATATCAACTCAATGTGCACTTTTAGCGCTGGGATATAAAAATATATATATTAATTAATTTCTGAATGTATCCAAGAAATATCTAAGCATTGGTGCAGAAGGTCCACTTACCATAAACGTGACAAATGATCAATTTCTACGAGCGCAAAATTTCAATCCCCACGGCAATGTCATTTTTGTCGCAAAGGGGAGCGTTAAGCAGCATCAAGAAGATATGAAGAACTTCAATCGCAAAAAAATACCTCCGCAGCTGAAGGAAAGATCCAACACGGTCAATAATTTGTTAGCTACTTTCTATACAATTCGGCCAAGTGCTTACCGACATCACGCCCTAATTGAGGGTACCCCTCAATAGGGGGGAAGATTGTTCGTACCCAAGGGTGCTCAACATGACCAGCACCCAACAAATCAAGCAGTAGTCAAGTTGGAAACAGTACCAGGCGCTCAGTAGCACCCACTGCAGATGAGAATTACTGATCATATGTCTCACTAACTCACCGTCTCACCGTCGCAACGGTACACTGACCCGCCAATGCAGTCAGCACATTTGCGGTGTCAGCCGAGCCAACTACGCAAACTGCTACCATAATCAAAACTCCCTGACCTACCTACCATCTTAGGAATATAGATTATTTCACCAATCATTACATTAAACATCCGTGTTCCAAGTAGTATATAAGCATGTATCAAATGAAGAATAAATCAGTTATTAACACAACCCATAACTCCGCGGTTCTACTTCCTACCTCTGGGAATAGGGCTCGTAATACACTATCTCAACTAGCAGCTAACCACGTTAGCTCAACCTCAGCGCAGTTCAGCATCGCCTGTGGTCCGCCAGTAACCATCGTACCATTGCCGCGACACGATCGGCTTGCAAGTGTCTACTTTGGTTAGGCACGAACAATATCCAATATAATATTTTCCAAAGCCCAGGATCCGGAGCGTCGAGACCTCATCGCCCAGGATTTGAAGAGGGGGTAAGTTTGTCGGAACACGATGCCATTCTTATAAACATACATATATAAATATTCGTGCAGTATCCTACAGTTTTATAGACTACTATAAACTTTTTCAGCGGCGAGTACCAGCCTTGTTGTTGTATGTACAATTGCAAGAGCCCTCTGAGCGACGTTTGTAGTCGTGAATAGTCAGCATTTTGCTGATGTGTGCACCTACACAGGTGGTAAACTCGATACTCTCCGCTAACAAAATAATCGTCAATCAATTAATTTCCATATGTATTAGCCAACATTATATTACTCCTAAATCATAATAGTGTACAAAGAGATCATAACCATAAAGTGCTAGAACTTTAACAAGGGTGGTGTGCTGAACCGAGAAGTGGAGTAGCTAAAGAACAATGACATAACTTTCGACGGACAACCTTGACAATAGGGGATCGTATTGCGCGGCCGATCCATAGGCACACGATGAAGTCACAGCCCGATCGTATTGCGATTAAGCGGCAGCTAAGCTTGTGGGGCATTGTGGACTGACGAACTTTATGGACTAATATTATTTTCCAAGCACTTTAAATATTAATTCTCCTTATGTTGGAGAGGAGAGAGGCATACCAAGATCCCACGACACAAATACGACGTAGCTTATGCGGGCAAATGATGCCTTAAGATCGGGCGCCTCTCCCTCGGCACAAGTCCCTGTCAGGACTCGGGTACTAATATGCCCACGTAACAAGATCTCGGAAACTACAAGAGCTAGGCTATTAGGATTTGGCATTTAGATTCCTGAGCTTCTTGCGCAGCGCAAATTTGTTTCAGAAAGGTGCCACGCCCACTCTTACGCCCACAAACCGCCCCAAACGGTGGCTTCTACAGTTTTGATGCTAGAATAAAAGTTATAACTGCAATGTACCGTTCTTTTTTATACCTATCGATTGACCCAAACAAAAGTTTTCCACGCCCACTTTAACGCCCACAAACCGCCCACAAACTTCAAAAAATCGTAAGTATGAACGCGGATATCTCGGAAACTATCAAAGATAGAGAATTGGGATTTCAAGCAAGTTTGTTATGCCACGCCCACTCTAACGCCCATAAACCGCCTAAACCTAAACCATACCTCCTCCATACCTCCCCTTAGCTGAGAATCGGGTATCTGATAGTCGAGGTACTCGACTATAGCGTTGTTCCTCGTTTTTATATTATTTGTATATCCTTGCAGAGGGTATAATAATTTCAGTCAGATGCTTGCAACGCAGTGAAGGAGACGTTTCCGACCCCATAAAGTATATAAGTTCTTGATCAGCATCACAAGACGAGTCGATCTAGCCATGTCCGTTTGTCTGTCTGGCCGTCTGTCCGTCTGTCTCAGCTTTAAAGATCTTAGGCTGAGTCGGAACCTGATCGGAAAACTACATGAACGGGTGTTTCTGTCGATTAGGAGAAGCTGGACAGCTGTTTTCTGGCGACTCTGAGAAGCAGTGGACAACAGCAGTTTTAACAGCGAATGTTAGATTTCTGCTGCTGATGTTAGCAGCACGACACTACGAAGAAGACCTAAGGAGAAGCTGGTCGCGTTTATAACCGAGCTTTTATATTTCCGAATTTGTAAATCAATGTTAGCAATAAGTCAAAGATTGAAAGTCTACAAATGAATATAACTAGTGAAGTTCAACATATTTCTGAGTTTTTATTACAAAGTGTGTGATAGACCCCCAGAGTAGACTTCTGCTCAACTTTGACGATCGGGTGCGAATCGTCACAACATTTTGGTGGCCCATGGGGGGAACATACAATCTTAACTTCATCAGCTTCCAATATTTCAAAGTTACGCAACCTTTGCCACGTACATCGCCATAACGGAGCCTCGAACAACGGAGGAATCAAGAAGTCGAGGAGAATAGCGGATTCAACCTATGCCTATTGCCATCTCATGCGACTCACTAGTCTCGTGAAGTTTGCCATCCCCATCCTTCAAAGCTTGATCGCAACACGAGCGGAACGACTGAAACAGGTGAGTGTGTTTGTGAGAGTATTTGTGCGTGGTTTTTCAAAGCAGAGTGCAATAGGAAAACATTAAAATGGGTAAAAATGAAAGTAATGGTAGTGATTTGGCACAACAGAGCTCGGCACCTTTGGCTGTGGTCGAGCCTTTTGCAGACATGTACGCAATGCAGATGGACTTATCTTCCAGGTTGACCCAACTAATTAAAAATGCTTAAAAGGACGGTCAAATAAAGAAAACTAAATCCTACTATGAGTTTCGCCTCAACAAGCTCAACGAGCTTTCAAAACAATTTTACACAAATCATCAAGCGCTCATTTTACAGCAATGTCCACGATCGCATCCATATTTTGCGGATGCTGTTGAAGACAATTTTGAGCAAGCATACAGCAACATTTATTGCTCTTTCGCCGATGAATACGAAACCAAGTTTCCAGTCCCAATACAGGTATCAGGTGATCAATACATAAACAACACCCTTGTGCCCATTCCTGTTTCCACAATTCAGCTGCCCAAATTGCCCGTACCCCACTTTTCAGGAAATTTTGCAGATTGGCCATCTTTTTATGACAGCTTTACGCAGCTAATACATGAAAATCAATCTCTTTCAAACAATCAAAAATTTCATTTCTTGAAGCAAGCACTACCGCACAGACGAGACCAGGATATAAACCATATGGCATTAACAGAATCCAACTATTCAGTGGCATGGAACCTTGTGGTAAAACGATACAACAACCCTCGACTGCAGTTCATGTACAATATGAATGCACTGTACGGAATCGAGCCACTGTCCAAGGAGATCGCGGTGGACCTTAGGAATTTGTTAAACTTGGCAAATGTATGTATTAGTGAATTCCGACGACTACACATTGCCATTGATTCCTGTGATCATTGGTTGGTACATCACTTACTCACAAAGCTGCCTATCAGCACAATACAGGCCTGGGAACACTCCCTGGGCAACAACGTGGAAATCCCCACCTTCACAAAGCTGGAGGTGTTTCTTCACAATCGATTGGTCAGCATCGACCTAATCGAGAGTAGGAAACCAGCCGTTCCAGTTAGATCATCTATACAATCGACCAACCATCGCCAGACAACCAGACCATCGGGAAACTCCACTGTTAGGGGACACAGCTTCCACAGTACTCTTGAGTCTGTATCCATCAGGTGCTCGCTCTGCCAACAGAATCACGTTCTAAGACGGTGCCCGGACTTCCTTGCCAAGGATTGTTTCGCGCGAAAGGTTATAGTCGACCGCTCGAAGGCATGCATCAACTGCCTTAGTGCTTCCCATTCTCTCAGTCAATGCAGCAGCAACCGAAACTGCTCGCAATGTGGTCAACGGCACCACACTTTGTTACATTTCCCGAATGCTCAACAAAGTCCTTCATTGACTCCTGGAGTATCCCGACAGCATACTTCAGACTCTGGTCGGAGCGCAGACGCGGTACAAAATGCACCATCAACGCAACTCTTCAGCGCAGTTGCCTCCCATCTGAACTCAACGACCCTTCTTGCTACTGCACTGGTTCGGATCGTAAATAACTCCACTGGGCAGTCAGCTTTAGTTCGAGCTCTCATCGACCATGGCTCGGAAGGCACCCTCATCACGGAAAACATCGTTCAAGCGCTTAGACTCAAACGGCATCCTGTTCGAGCTGAGATCACGGGAATTGGTAATACTTCGCATAATCAGTGCAGGCACAGCACCGACTTCACCATAATCTCATGTTCAGGATCGGATTTTAATGCCTACGTATCCTTAGCCTTCATCCTTCGGTCACTAACAGGTCATTTACCAAAACAAAATGTAAACATTAAGTCCTGTAAACATCTCCAAGGGTTATCCTTTGCAGATCCTAATTTTATCAAGTCAAGTCAAGCCAGCACTATTCAAGAGTACTTTGATCTAAAGCAGATAAAAGAGGTAAAAGGTAGTGAGGAAGAACACACTAGGATCAACGCTCAAAGGCAACTCTCAATCTCTGCGTGCACCGTTCCACATCATGCTGTGATTAAAGACGACAGTTTAACTACAAAGATGCGCGTCGTATACGACGCTTCGTGCAAAACGTCTAACGGGAGGTCTTTGAATGATATTTTATGCACGGGTCCCGCCCTACAAAACGATCTTGGAGGAGTTATACTCAACTGGCGTCTCCATCGGTATGTCTTCGTGGCCGATATAACGAAAATGTATCGCTGCATAGATATGCATGAAGAAGATGCCCAGTATCAGCGAATTTTCTGGCGCGATGAAAAGGGACTCATCAAGGAATATTTTTTGACTACAGTAACGTTTGGCACTGCCTCGGCACCCTTCACAGCGATTCGAGTCATACATCAGATTGCGTCCGACGAGCGCGAACGCTATCCTCTGGCCGAGCATGTCCTTAAAAAAGAAATCTATGTGGACGATGTTCAAACAGGACACGAGACCATCGACGGAGCTCTAAAAATTCGCAATGATGTCATCGCAGCTCTGCAATCAGCAGGCATGGAGCTCAAGAAGTGGGCATCCAACCATCCAGATATCTTAGAAAGCATCCCAACTACAGATCTCTCTAACAGTAGCATTTTTGAGATAGACAATAAGGACTCCATTAAAACTTTGGGGTTGTATTGGCATCCAAACAAAGATGGTTTTGGTTTTAATCTTAAGTTTTTTCTCAATCCTATATTCACCAAACGTTCTATACTATCCACAGTAGCACGCTTATTCGATCCGTTGGGATACCTGGCACCAGTGATCATCGCTGCGAAAATCCTGTTGAAGGAAGTTTGGAGTTTTCGTATCGAGCGCAAGGATGAGCCCCCCGCATCATTAGATTGGGACGACCCATTGCCAGATCAACTCGCCGAGCGGTGGCGACAGCTCATTCAAGAGCTCCCCGACATTGAAGAGATACACATCCCTCGGTGGTTAGGCTTCGATTTAAGGCATGTCTCGACTTTGCAACTACACATGTTTTGTGATGGACCATCCATGGCGTATGCAGCAGGCGCTTATCTTCGAGCTAGTTGTACGGATGGTTCCGTGCAGGTTTACTTATTAGCCGCCCGCAGTCGAGTCACACCTGTTAAGCCGCTAACAATTCCGAGAGTTGAGTTATCCGGAGCCCTGCTGTGTACACAATTAGCCGATTGGATTGTCAATCAACTTCAAGCATCACATCACACCATATCCGTACACTACTGGTCGGATTCAATGATAGTGCTGTATTGGATCAGCGGTGACCCTAGGCGTTGGAAGACATTTGTGTCGAATTGAATTGGACCAATCCTGGAGGCAAGCTCGCCATCGCAGTGGAGACATGTTCTTACGCAAGAAAACCCAGCAGATTGTGCTACACGCGGACTCACCCCTTCCCAGCTGAAACACCACACGCTTTGGTGGAACAGACCACATTGGCTGCATCTTTCAGAGGAGCATTGGCCAGTCAATCCAGTTCAGTCCCCAAAATCAGAACTTATTTCAGGAGAGCAATCCTTAAAGCACATCGGAGCCCACATTTGTATAGAAGTGCAACCATTTATCGAATCATATTCCTCCTATAATAAACTCTTATTCGTTACAGCCTATGTCAAACGATTCATTTATAATACTCGTCACAAAAAAGCGGATAGACTCACCGGCCCTATTCAGGTATCTGAATTTCAACAGGCTTTGTTCGCACTGGTGCGGATGGTTCAACAAGAAGTCTATTCGGAAGAATTATCAAGACTACGATCCAACAAATTTCTATCCAAACACAACAAACTCAGCCAGCTATCACCGTTTCTCGACGATGAGGGGCTCATGAGAGTTAAAGGCAGACTTAAGAATGCTTTGCAGCTCTCCATGTCTCAACGCACGGCGGTGTGCAACTAACTTTATCTACAATTCATCAAGTTTTCTGGATCGTCAACGGTAAACAGGCAGTAAAAAGGATTCTGCGACAGTGCGTAACCTGTTTCAAACACCGGCCGTCACCATCAAGCCAACTGATGGGAGATTTACCAGCACACCGTGTCAATCCGCCCAAACGGGCGTTCGAAGCAACTGGAGTTGATTACACTGGTGCGATTGAGATAAAGTCATCCAGATTCAGAGGTCACACTTGCTATAAAGCATACATTGCAGTTTTCATTTGCTAAGCGAGCAAAGCGATTCATTTGGAAGCAGTCACGGGAATGTCGGCACAGCATTTTCTGTGGGCGCTGCAGCGCTTTATCGGACGTAGGGGTTTTTGTCAACATCTATACAGCGACTGTGGAACCAACTTTATCTCATCCGACAAGTCTCTAAAGCTGTGGACCAATGAATTCTATAAAGGAATTGATAAGACAGTAGTTCCTGAACTTACTCGTCGAAACATTCAGTGGCATTTCAATCCTCCACATAGTCCAAACTTTGGAGGACTCTGGGAATCCAACGTAAAAGCTGTTAAAACCCATCTTTATCGATCGTTTAATGGGATTCGAATGACGTACGAGCAGCTGTCTACCATTCTTGTCCAGATAGAAGCGTGCTTGAACTCTCGGCCATTATGCCCCTTAACGTCTGACTTAGATGATTTGCAAGCTCTCACCCCTGCACATTTTTTAATCGGGGATTCGATGATGTCACTCCCTGAGCCTAGTCTTAAGGATTCTTCATTAAACACAGAGTTCCTGAATGGACAAAGGATGTTTCGCCTCTTTTGGAGAAAATGGAGTGCAGATTGGCTATCTCATCTGCAGGCGCGCCCCAAGTGGCGCCACGAAACTGACAATCTTCAGCGTAACGACATGATCATCATCAAGGATGATCAAACTGGTCCTTCTGACTAGAAATTAGGGCGAATCATCGACTTACATCCTGGGGCCGATGGGCTCATTCGAGTAGCTACAATTAAGACCTCAATGGGTATTTACAAGAGGTCTGTGTATAAGATTTGCCGTTTACCCTTGCCAAGATTTACTGAAGAGTCTACCCCAAATACACAACCCATGCACCTTTGAATATACCCGCATTCACTCCATAACACACTTCAACCTTTTCAGAGTTAAGCATGGTCTAAGGCTTTGAATACTGGGTACAGTATTGGGGGCGGCATGAACGGGTGTTTCTGTCGATTAGGAGAAGCTGGACAGCTGTTTTCTGGCGACTCTGAGAAGCAGTGGACAACAGCAGTTTTAACAGCGAATGTTAGATTTCTGCTGCTGATGTTAGCAGCACGACACTACGAAGAAGACCTAAGGAGAAGCTGATCGCGTTTATAACCGAACTTTTATATTTCCGAATTTGTAAATCAAAGTTAGCAATAAGTCAAAGATTGAAAGTCTACAAATGAATATAACTAGTGAAGTTCAACATATTTCTGAGTTTTTATTACAAAGTGTGTGAAAGACCCCCAGAGTAGACTTCTGCTCAACTTTGACGATCGGGTGCGAATCGTCACAACACTACAACTTATATCTCCCATAGGAATAATCGGAAAAAAAGCTGCAAAAAATTATATCTTTGGTGTTTTTTAACATATAACCTCCTATGCCTGGAAATAACATTTTTTGATTTGTTCTAAATTTAGAGTTTAATTTTATCAAAATCGGACGACAATATCATATAGCTGCCATAGGAACGATCGGAAAATTGGTGGGAAAATAATATGAAACGAGTCATAGCTTCGGTGTTTTTTGATATATTATCTTACACTATTGGGAATATCATTTTTTGTATTTCCAAGAATTTCGAAATCAATTTAATAATTATGAATGTAAGGGTATACAAATTTCGGCTTGCCGAAGTTAACTTACTTTCATTTTGAAGATGTCCTTAC
Source organism: Drosophila subpulchrella (assembly GCF_014743375.2). Classification (NCBI taxonomy): domain Eukaryota; kingdom Metazoa; phylum Arthropoda; class Insecta; order Diptera; family Drosophilidae; genus Drosophila; species Drosophila subpulchrella. Next base: position 785,180 of record NW_023665574.1, read on the forward strand.
CAAAAAAGACGACGGTGTGGTTTACTGTCATAATATCAAGAATCTTTTTGAAAAAATAAACTTTAAACATATTAGCAAGGAGTGGCGACTTTGTATCGATGCATCAAAAAGCAGTTTAAAAGCCGTGCTTTTGTATAGTACCAATTTACGTCCATCAATTCCAGTAACGTATGGACCCCATTTTAAAGAAACCTACTCTGTTCTTAAAAGCATCCTGAGCTCGATCCAGTATGAGAAGTATAAATGGTCGTGGAGTGGATATACAAAATATTGTTGTTTTTTTTAGTGAATGGGATAGTGAGCACGATCGAAAAATTATGTTGACCGCATTTGGCCGGAAAGAACTACATATACTCCAGGAGAGATAAATGTAAAATTCGAACCCTTAGTTCCTCCAGAGTCCATAATAACGCCAGCTCTTCATATTACATTTGGAATTATCCAAAATTTTGTGATAAGGATGGACGCGGCTTTAAGTACTTGTCAAAATTTCCAAGCATCAGTACGGCCAAATTTAAGGAGGGAGCTTTTATAGGACCAGACATATTCAAATTGAAAGTTAATTCGCATTTCAGGGAACTTTTAAATCCTTTGCAGCTAGCAGCCTGGGAGGCAGCTGTAAACGTTTTCTTGGAAACAATAAATCTCCAAACTACGCAAGTATGGTGAGAAATATGCTAAACGCATATAAGTGAACATGTCGCTTAAAATTCTATTAAAATTCGATTCTCATTTTGACTTCTGTCTTGAAAATATGGGAGCCGTCAGTGACGAGCACGGTGAACGTTTTCATCAGGATATCGCAATACATGTTTGTTCGCAGTCTATAGCTTGAGAACTACTACTAAAGAAGATTTTATTGCTGTAACAAATCCATTATAATATCCTCATGAAATCGGTTAAAACGAAATTAAAGCGTACAGTAAACGATCGATTCAAAGAAAAATTAAAATAAGTTCCATATAAGATTAATTACTATCAGAGAAATTGTTAAAATTTTGGGAGTATTCACTTTGACGTCGAATTCCAAAGACATGGACAATGGTTCAAGATAGGCACTAGGTTTTTGTAATGCCATCATGTACTGAAAGTGTGTTTCAGCAAAAATATTTAAGATAAGTCCAATGACGTAGGCCACATAATTCAATATGTGGACAAACATCGGTTTTTTGTATTCTTAGTATACCGCGGAACCTGTAGGTGATGAAACACAAGTTCGTATAGGACTTTTACTCAGGAGGATCCAATTATCATGGAAAACTAATACTAAATTTCACAAAATTCTATTTTGTGTTCCTATATAATATTAAAGCCAGTGGAATTCTCGTCTGCTTAATATGGGTAAATGGATATACAATATTTATATCATCAAAAGAAAGTTCAGAACCGTTTAATAAAATATATTTGAAAGTTCCAAAATTGTTAAACTTCCCAATTATTATGTAATCTTATATTTTATTTTCGATATTTTTATAAGAAATTTTATTAGTTATTGTCGTACAAGTTATATGAAATGTCCCGTTTAGAAGAGTTTCGTTAACAATATTTTGACCGCTTATAAGAATGACACCGTCTTTTAGAATGTCTAATTGTTTAGTTTTTTTCTCCTAATTTGTTACAAATGGTTTTTTGTCATTTAGCAGATGAGTAAAACATGATTCATGCTGACTAAAAATACAGTAAATCTTAAAAAGATCTTTCTTAAAACCAGTCATTTCGAAATATTTATTTATACATTTAGCGACATGGTTATTAATTATTAATTTTCCATTATTTTGTGAAACGGGTCTTGAGTTATATATGTATATTACTATAAATTCAGTATGTTGCATGATTTTGAATTTAGCTATATCCAATAAGTCCGAAATTACTGCAGGATTACTGCACACATTATTATTCAAAATTTTAGTGTTGAAAGCATAGATTTTGGCAAGTGTAATAGTATCTATTAGATTTTGAAGATCAAATGTTAATAACCGAAGACGGTGTTTTCGTAATGGCAATTCTTGACCTGAAAAAGCGGATTTTGGATTATCAGCTTTAGATCAGAGCTTTTATTTCTGAAAATAATTTTGAATTTGTAATAAATTGCTTGTTAATATTTTTAATTTTAATTTATTAATTAATTTAATTTTATTATGAACTGCAATGCAAATTTCATGTACCTAATTCATTAATACCCATTTTTGATCGAGAAGGTAATATTTGTGATCAAAATTATTTGGTTATTTTAAGGTCGTAAGATATTTCCCATTGAATATTCTTATTTTCGTTTTTATACCCTTGCAGAGGGTATATTGATTTCATTCAGAAGTTTGCAACGCAGTGATGGAGACGTTTCCGACCCCATAAAGTATATATATTCTTGATCAGCATCACTAGACGAATCGATTTAGCCATGTCAGTCTGTCCGTCTGTCCGTCCGTTTCTACGCAAACTAGTCTCTCAGTTTTAAAGCTATCGGGCTGAAACTTTCCCAAAAGTCTTATATCTTTTGCAGGCAGTATATAAGTCGGAACCAGCCGGATCGGACAACTATATCTTATAGCTCCCTTAGGAATAATCGGAAAAAAAAATGTAAAAAATTATATCTTTGGTGTTTTTTAACATATAACCTCCTTAGCTTGGAAATAACATTTTTTAATTAGTTTTGAATTTCGAATTAAATTTTATCAAAATCGGAAGACTATATCATATAGCTGCCATAGGAACGATCGTAAAATTGGTGAGAAAAAAATAATATGAAACAAATTATAGCTTCGGTGTTCTTTAACATATAACCTCCTACGCTGGGAAATAACATGTTTTAATTAGTTCTGAATTTCTAATTTAATTTTGTCAAAATCGGACGTCTATATCATATAGCTGCTATAGGAACGATCGAAAAATCGGTGGGAAAATAATATGATTCATCATTAACATTAGCCTCGATCGCCCCAACCGTCACCCCAGCCCTACAAAGGCACCTGGATCTATATAGGCCGTTACTGAGGCAAGCCCACGACGAATTGGATAGCACACCTGGTGCCGCAGCTCTGGCAGAACCAAAGCTAGCCCAATTCCACACATTATACGAGAAATACGAAATGAACCTGCTTCGAGAAATCGACGCGCCAATGAGCCTAAACTTGGCTTTTCCGCTAATAAGCATTCCGGAGTTTAACGGCGAGTATCTAGACTGGCCACGGTTCCATGATCTCTTTGTGGAATTGGTTCATAATAAACCACCTTCGGCTAGTCAAAAACTACATGTTCTACAGAGTTCGCTTCGTGGTGAAGCGAGGAACGTCTTGACAGACACAGCCTTCTCACAGGGTGTCTATGACGACACCTGGTTGCGATTGAAGGCCAGGTTTTAAAATGGAAAAGTACTAGTATTCGCCGCCATAGCAAAAATTATTGACCATAAGCCTATAGACGGCTCCTCGCGCGAACTAAGGGCCTTACATGACACTATTAAAAATTCAACGAGTACTCTTAAAAGTCTCGATGTTAGCACAAAATCCTGGAATCCAGTCCTGTGTTTTATTATCAAAAGAAAACTAGACCAGCAGACTCTAGCTGCTCTGGAAAATTCAGCGTATGCACCAACGGAAAATCTAACGTTAAGAAGTGTACTGACGTTTATTGAGCGGCGCGCTTGCATGCTGGAGACGATAATCGCTCAACATACAGCAACACTCCGCCATCAGTCAGTTCACAACGAAGAGAGCTGTAAGATCTGTCACCTAGGACCACATCATCTTAGAACATGTAGCCGTTTCCAGGAAATGGACCCCAAAATACGGCGCCAAGCCATTATTCAAGTAGGAGCATGCACAAATTGTTTGTCTACAGCTCATAAGGTTGAGAACTGTGGATCACCGGCCACTTGTCGAGTCTGCCAGCAACGGCATCATTCACTGTTACACCAAGGACCGACTAGCAATCCAGTGTCCGGCGCAGAAACCATTACAGACTACGACATCCATAGAGGATATGCTCTGCTCGCGACCGCCAAGTTATCATTACAAGGGCCAACCGGTCAGTTACAAAGATGTCGCGCTGTAATAGATTCTGGATCACAAGTGAATCTGATGGCAGATCTGCTATCTCTTAAGGAAGGTTCGTCACCGATTGAAATATCTGGAATCAGAGAAAAAATAACAATTGCAATGAGATCAACACTAAGGCTCTCATCAGTTACATCAGGTTTTGAAACACTAATAGAGGTATTTGTTATTCCCACAGTCATTACAGTACCGTCAGTACCGATTGCAACCGATCTTCATATTCCCGAGGGACTGCCGTTAGCAGATCCTGACTTTCGGCAACCTGGACCCATTGACCTAACCTTAGGGGTTGAAGTATTTGCTCGTATAATAACCGGTGAACTTCTTGAACTAGGACCTAATAGACCGTTGGCCCAAGGCACTAGGCTTGGGTATGTAAACACAGGCTTTCTCGATAAAGAAATCTCTTCTGATACGGAAATCAACCCTATTCTGGTAGAAGACAGAGATGATTTTGCAGGACCAAACGCTGCTTATTAGCCAACGAAAAATATAAGTCCGGTGAATGATAATCAATTTGATATAGAAGGTAGCAAACGGCAGAATGAGATTTATCTCGATGAAGAAGGGATTCAGTTAACGAACTTAGCATTGATGGATCATCAAAAAAAAGACCCTGAAAATATATATAGCCAATTAAGAAATAGCGACACTGACTCGTCCGATCGAGAATCAACCGCTACATATAATGGTTCATTGCAGCTGACTGAACTTCATACTGTTTATCACAGGCCATGTCTGGTGAGAGATACGACACTGTGGTGCGTTTTGCCAATGGGTGTTGGCTAGTTTGTTAAAATAGTTTTTTATATTTAGCTTGCAAGTTGCCATGGGCATGACGACATTCTCTTTTCCTGGGAGGATAGGCATGATGCTGCCCTGCCTGGCTAACTCGTCCGCTATGCAGTTTCCTACGATATCCCGGTGACCCGGAACCTATATTAGGCAGATAGTAAACTGACTAGCCATCTCGTGGAGAGATCTGCGACAGTCTGCTATTGTACGGGGGTTAGTGTTTGTCGAGTAGATCGATTTAATAGCCGCTTTGCTGTCACTATAAATATTTAGGTGTCCTCTTTGGAGGCTTATGTTCCCTAAACAGTTAAGTGCTTCTTTTATAGCGTGGACTTCCGCTTGGAAGACGCTACAGTGGTCCGGGAGCCTAAATGACTTCCTGATATCTAATTGTTCGGAGTATACACCTCCGCCAACTTGTCCTTCTAATTTGGAGCCATCTGTATAGAAGCAGATTGCGTCCGTCGTGCCCGATCAGCCCTGCTCCCATTCCTCTCTATCTGGAATCAGGGCTTCAAAGGGTGTGTGACTATATTCAATGGATTTGCATAGATCCGATTTCTTCGGAATCGATTTATCATGCTGAAGAATTTTAGCATGGCCATAAAATTTGGCTTTCCACTGCCCGGTGTCGCTCAGTCAAAAAGCTGCCGATTTGGCCCTTTTCATGCCTGTACTTCGCTGTACTTTGTTTAGAGGAGTCAGTATGCATTATTTGTGTAGAGCGGTTCACAACAGAGCCACTCCGTAGAGTAGGTTTGGCTTTACTACCGCTGTGTATATCCAGTTGACTATTCTAGGGGACATGCCCCATCTTAGCTTTTTTACAGGAGTAAAGTGCGATGGTCGCTTTCTTGGTTCTCTCTTGGTTACTTAAGCCCCATTTGCGTGATCGCTAAAAGAGAGATTACAATTGTTTAGAATAGGTGAGTTGAGTTGTAGAATTTTATATCTATTTGTAAATAGAACAAGTTACGCTTGATGCTGAGTGATTTCTCGATGCTGCCAAGTGTAGCGCCGATTCGGTTGACTTACTTTTGGTATAAGCGTGTTGTGCCTCTGATATTTGTGTCGGGTCCATAGTGGCCCTTATGTGTAGGCTTATCATTCTTTCAAAGCTCTTTAGCAGGAATGATGTTAAGCTTATTGGCCTAAAATCCTTCGTTTCTTGCCATGCTGTTGGTAGTTTTCCTACCGCCAGGATGGAGTGGAAGATTTTTTTCAACCAGTTTATGGCTATTTGTCCTGCTTCTTGGATGTGTGCCGGTGTTATCCCGTCCGGTCCCGGCTATTTGTATGGTTTGAACCCTTGAATGGACCATTTCATGTTGCGCTCTGATAGGAGGAGATCTAATTTGATTCCTTCTCCGGCACTTCTTTCTGGAGGGTGACCTGTTTGTTGGCTCCTTGGAAAGTGAGCGTCTAGGAGCTCTTCCAAGGACTCTCTACTGGATTCTGACCATGATCCATTTGCCTTCTGAAGATAGCCCAAAGGCGCGGCTGTCTTAGAGAGTATTTTCCTGAGCCTTGCGGCATCAGTTGTTTTTTCTATATCAGAGCAGAAGGTCTGCTATGCAGTTTGTACGAGGCTAGTTCATGGTTGTAGTTCTGCCAGTTAGAGTCCTCATTTCCTGCCTTTGATCTGTTAAACAGGCAGGATTGTTGGGTCCACCATGAGGGTTATTTCCTTCGCCTTGGTTTCCCTGTAGGGCATGCAACTTTGAAGGCAGTGTTGCATGCTTCTGTGGATTTATCTACTGTTCTGTCCAGCTCCTGTGGATCAGTAATGCATTCTGGCGGTTCCATGGGGAGGGTATTCGTCAGAACTTCTTTGTACCTGGCTCGTCGGCTCGTCTGGGGCTAGCGAAACTGACCGGCAAGGGCGAATCAAGGGACAATATTGTTTCTATGAATCTAAGGTGTGAAAAAGAGTGCTCGTCAGAGACTGCCCAACTGTTCCAATTTTGAATAAAATCAAAACGAGACTCATCTCTGTCGTTATTGTTTTTGCAACCCCACTGGGTGTGATGAGCGTTGGCGTTACCAAACCTTTCCTGAACTTTTCGCATTCCTTCTGCCCTCTTTTCCTTCTCAAAGGCCAAGTAGGTCGATAGGACCCTTATAGAACAGCTTTGCAGCTCCAGGCTTACTACGGTGTTATCTCCGTTGCTGTAATTGCGAAGCAGAAATATACTAAGATGCCTTTTGGCTAATATGCAGGTTCGAATTTTACCTTCTTTGGGGTCAAGCATAAGCTTGTATTCCTTTGTTTCTAGTCCAGCAACCTTGCTTCCCACTACCCGAGGTTCCTGTACTAGGACAATGTCGGCTCCGCCTTCGGTGAGGCGAAGCAGAAGTGCAGCTGACGCTGCTTTACTGTGGTGCAGGTTTATTTGTAGAAGTCTTAGTGACATCTACATCTGCAACCTCCACCACAGTGACGTCGGCCTCCTCTGTGTCGCTGAGGTCTACGTCCTCGATAGCCGGTCCGAGCGCTCGCAGCTCTCTGCTCAGCGACGAATCGGTAGAGTAGCCGTCCTCCGGTCCACCAGGTGCCTCCAACTCCTCAGCAAGCACCAGCTCGGCTGGGTTGCCGGCAGAGCTTCCAGCGGCGTTGGAGTCGCTCTTGTAGATCTTTTTGTGGATTGCACTAAGCGCGAAGTTCAGCATTCCTCGAGCAGTCTCGATTGGAGCAACTGACTTCTTGTTTAGGACCAACACCACCTAGTTGACATCCCCTCCTCCACCAGGTGCGGGTTGCATTCCTGCAACATGAAGAGGATGTCCTTCGGCGCCTTGATCGCTGCTGGGAGCCAAATCCGAGCTCGGGGCCTACTGGGGACATCACACCAGTCTAGTGCGACAATGTTCGCCCCTTCGTAGACCTCGCCGAGCTTGCTCGTCGCCTGTTTGTATAGGTCGGCCGACCGCTTACTATCGCAGGCCACCACATTGACGCTGCCCTGGTACCAGCGAAGGTGTGGCAATATTGCTCCTGTCATGAGAGCGCAGAGTCTGGGCGGCAGTCCTTTCTGCGTATGTGTATTTATGGGCGCCAGCGGGTGGCCCGAGCGCCTTGGCTGTGCCTACCGCTGTTTTAGGCGCAGAAGCGCCCGTGGCGGAGGCGTTCGCGGCTGGCTTTCTGCCACCCGTCGTCCCCAGTTTGGGATGCGGCCCTTTCAGGACCGTGCTGGTGCGGATGTTGGAACCAGTGTTCGGCATTTCCGTGGGTTTTTTAAGAGTTCCCGTCTTTGTTTTCTGTTGTGTGTTAGTCGTGTTGTCCATAATTGGTCTCACGAAATGCGGAGAAGGGGAAAGGTCCGCCCGGGCAGAGATCCGAGATTCCCGGGTAAGGCGATAGTTAGAACAGGGGGTCGCCATGTTCCTGAGCACACCCTTTGAGACTGGGCTAGTTTTTGATTCGGGCCCCCAGCCAGGCTGACTCTTGGCATGGTCCGTATTACACCGTAGTTCGTCCCGGAGTGAGATGTTGTTTGGGAGGGGAGATGGGTAGGTGTTGTGTAGGGAGTGGGTTTGTGTAAAGCAACTATTTAGATGCGGCTGAACAACTCGCATCGTCGGTATTGCTTCGTTGCAATATACCCGCTGGCTGCCCGGGACTGTTTATTTACTGGGGTTTCCGTCCACGATTCCGTGTTTGACTTCCCCCCACCAGCTTATTTACAGTTGGCCTTGAGAGAGAACGTCCGCTATCCGCAACCTGCGATCCGCTCGGTTGCCCCATCTAGGCGACTTTGGCAACCATCTCACAAGTTCCTCAGCCGAAACTAAGCCGATTAACTAAAAGAATTAAGGCAAAAATAGATAGCAGGGTAAATTAAATTGTCAAATACAGAAGAAAAACGGCTACTCCCTTTAAAAGAATATATATTAAAAAAATATTACGATGAAAAAAAAATTTTCGAAAACAAATCGCTACGAACAGAAAAAAGTTATAGAGGCTTGTGAAAAGAAAATCCTGAGCAAACAGTCTAAGGAAAATTCGAGGGAAAACATCTTGGAAAAAGAACATCCTGCGAGTGCCGACGACGAAAATTTCGTCAAAAATCGACTAAATAATAATGGTTTAATAACTAAAAATTTCAAATCCGTCGACGTAGAATTATCCGACAAAAAAATAAAAAAAATATAGGTTCTGAATCAATAAAAAAACTAAAGCAAATGATACTTAACAATATTGAAGAGGAGCATTCAAAAATGAATACACAAATTTGTTTTTAATTTCATTATAGACCAATATACGGGATCAATGTCCATCCGCCTTATTTGTCACTGACTTGTGAGTAGTGAAATCTGTAGAATATTATCAGAAGAAATAATACGATCAAGTGAAAGTCAATATAATTCACAAGTTTTAGTAGTTCCAAAGAAAGGGCAAAGTGAGGTCAGAAGATCTGAATTTAGGCTTGTCATTGACTATAAAAAACTAAACGAGAGAACGAACATGATAGGTATCCAATGCAGGATCCATCAGTAGTTGTATTTAATTTGGGAAAGGCAAGATACTGTTTAACAATAGATTTAGAATCCGGATTCCATAAGAATCTTTCATGTCTGATATCGAAAAAACATATTTAGTCAGAAAAATAAACGATTCAGTTTAGTGGGCTGTATTTAATTTTATTCTTGCCAGTTGCGAAGCCTATTCATTTCACAAAAAGACGCCGTCTTAGCAGCGTTGCCAGAAGTGAAATAAATATATATATGTCGGTTTTCTGTTACATAGGTTAAGTATTTAGCATAGATATAGCATTATGCGTCTAAATATGATAGTTCATTAAAGATTGAAACCATTAATCCATGAATTAGGTTTCCACAGTTTGACACAGCGAACATCTGACTGCCATTAACCTCCCCAATGAGGAGCTCTCGGAGGAATGAGTATGCACTGAATGCCTAAATCCGCCAGGGCGGATGTGACGATGTCCTTATGTTGTTGTCATGAAAGCAATTCTTGCATTTCTTCAAGGGATCGCTTAGCTCCAATCAAGATTGTTCTGTTGTCACTGTAGATCTTACTTAACTTGCCACGTATTGATATGAAGCGCCGCAAGGCAGCCAAAAAGGTTTCTGTTGTCAGGTCTATGGCAGGTTCCAGGTGTTTGGCCGAGGTGACCATGCAAACGAACAGGCAAATATAGCTCTTGCTGATACGTGGCCTTCAAGCTTAGGTATCCTTTAGAACCTTTGGACCTGCCTAGTCGGAAGTAGTACCATTTCTTGCTGAGATGTGTGGTAGCGTTGACGAAAGCTGGATAAGCAGTCGTCTGCGAATGAGTTTATGTGCTCCAATTATGCAGAATTTCTGCCGAACTACTACGAACAGACAGAAAACTCCAGGGTGAAGGCTTATTCGATACTCGTGTTTCAGGATCAACGGCGAGATTCGATGCGTTTTTGGTAGCAAAACTGGGTGCTTTGTCCCTCGTGACAATTCTCATTGGTACAGTCGTCTGCCTACTCACAGCCAATCGTTTTCGTAGATCATTAATACTGGTTTGATCAGCTGCGATCAGTTCCTTAGGGGTTTCTTAACAAGGAGCACTTGATTGTCCCCTTGGAAACAGCATTGCGCGTGTTTTATACAAACAATCCTTGCTGCCTTAGTATCTCCAAACGTAAAACTTCTTGAGGCCTTGTCGCAAGACATACTTCGTGTCCGTTGAGTGAATCGCTTCATATAGGCGACAATGTGAACGAGCTTGAGCCAAGAAGAAACTCGCGCGATAAGATCATCGAATGGATAAACCTGAGTTGCATCAGCCACTATAGCCAAACACTTAGACTTGACTTCTCCTTGAATGCGTTTGTCGGAAAGAATAAAGCCGAGTCGTGAATCCTTTAACTTTACCAAGTGTTCATCCTTGTCCCGCAGCCATAAAGGTCCATTCCAACCCAAATGAAAGTTGATGAGGTCAGCAGCCAGCCGTTCTAGGAACAATGTCAAGGATTTGCAAGATTCTGTTTCCAACAAAAATTTTTAGTTGGACTGGTCCCTTGGATAAGATAGGAGAGCACTATTGATGAGTCGGACCAGGCAAAAACAGTTATGTTATTGTGGCGCAGTCCAGAAAAGATCGAGTGTGTAAGTGGGTTTGAAAAAGTGCTGCGCACTGCTGTTTCAGTGGAGCAACCCTTGTTTTTGCAGCCAAAAAGGACACCAAGACGGATCAAATATTCTCGAGACATAGGACAAGACTTGTCTCTTTAAGCAACCAGGACTTGTATGTCAGAATGTCTTTCCCAGGATACCAGTATAGTACAAGAATTTTAACTAGCGACAATTGTGCGGTGGTATCATTCGTTTGTATATTCGTTTGTACCCATTTTCCAAGTTCAAGACTTGCGCAACACATCAGCTGAATTAACTCGTTTCAGTTTCGAAGTAGCTCATCCTCACTGTTTGACCCAGTAAGAACATTATCGACATAAAAATCTTCCAGTAGGATTTTTAAAGCATTCGGGTATTCCTCTCGATGATCCACAGCGAGTTGTTCCAGCACTCGTACCGCCAGTAATGGTGCATATGACTTTCTGTAGGTTACAGTGCACAATTGTCAATGCTTGATCGGATCGGATGGATCCTCTTTTCAAGTCTAACTTCTGTGCAGTGTTTGTTGTTATTGTTTTATATAATTGCCTTCTCCTTTTCTTTTAAACGCTGTTTGGAGCGGTAAGAGTTTAAAAGGTAGTTACCCGTTCTCCCGCACTCCCGCATAAAACATTGTTGTTGGAATATCAAAAGCTCCCCCAGCTTACTCATTCCCGCTCACTCTCTCCCGCTCTCTAACTCTCAAGTCTAACAAGTCGTTGATTTCGGCTGGACAACAGAGCATTCCCTATTATTCGTGCGAGAATATTTTTCATGCAAAATGCCTAGTAACGTCCGTCGAAATAAATTACATTGAATTTCTGTGTATTTAACTATCCATTCCGGGTATTTCTATATACATAACTTGTTCCTGTATTCCGCCGTCATCTGAACTATCAATATATGCAAATCATCTGTCCACTATCAAGTTTATTTCAAGTAAACTATCAGATAGGGATCAGTTAACAGTTGTAGGTGACTTAAATATAGCTAGGGCGACATGGTCCACCGTCGAAACATCAAATATAACCTTTAGAGCAGCATGGTTTTCTTGACGGTTTGCTTGATATTTCATTGTCTCAAGTAAATCATGTTCTAAATTTGTTAGGACGATTACTGGATCTTTATTGCTTTGCTTCCAGCCTAGATTGTGTTTGCATAGTTAGAACCTCTGCAATTACTTTACCAGAAGACCCATATCACCCAACGCTGGAGCTGACTATTGACTCGGGTACAGAAGTACATGAACTATCTGAACTATCTAAAACGAATCCCCTGCTTTCGTAGAGCAAACTTTGCACTCATTAATAGCCTTATAGCTTGCTCCGATTGGTCTAATCTGTACTTATGTACTAATATAACTGAAGCTGTTAATATATTTTATAATGTATTAAACGCACATTTAGATAAATGCGTTCCTACGAATTATCCTAAAATTTTAAGCAACCTCCTTGGATTAACAAAGAGTTATCACGACTTAAAAATGTAAAGTCTGTACTCTTCAAAAAGTTAAGAGCTTTCGGTTCACAAGCTGCCTTTTCACGATACTTAAGTGCTCCGTCTGATTTTACCGTGCTTAACGCCCAGTGATATATAAACTATTTAGTTCGTTGCAAAAACCAGCTTACACCGGATCCAAAATACGATCAAGTGAAAGTCAATATAATTCACAAGTTTTAGTAGTTCCAAAGAAAGGGCAAAGTGAGGTCAGAAGATCTGAATTTAGGCTTGTCATTGACTATAAAAAACTAAACGAGAGAACGAACATGATAGGTATCCAATGCAGGATCCATCAGTAGTTGTATTTAATTTGGGAAAGGCAAGATACTGTTTAACAATAGATTTAGAATCCGGATTCCATAAGAATCTTTCATGTCTGATATCGAAAAAACATATTTAGTCAGAAAAATAAACGATTCAGTTTAGTGGGCTGTATTTAATTTTATTCTTGCCAGTTGCGAAGCCTATTCATTTCACAAAAAGACGCCGTCTTAGCAGCGTTGCCAGAAGTGAAATAAATATATATATGTCGGTTTTCTGCTACATAGGTTAAGTATTTAGCATAGATATAGCATTATGCGTCTAAATATGATAGTTCATTAAAGATTGAAACCATTAATCCATGAATTAGGTTTCCACAGTTTGACACAGCGAACATCTGACTGCCATTAACCTCCCCAATGAGGAGCTCTCGGAGGAATGAGTATGCACTGAATGCCTAAATCCGCCAGGGCGGATGTGACGATGTCCTTATGTTGTTGTCATGAAAGCAATTCTTGCATTTCTTCAAGGGATCGCTTAGCTCCAATGAAGATTGTTCTGTTGTCACTGTAGATCTTACTTAACTTGCCACGTATTGATATGAAGCGCCGCAAGGCAGCCAAAAAGGTTTCTGTTGTCAGGTCTATGGCAGGTTCCAGGTGTTTGGCCGAGGTGACCATGCAAACGAACAGGAAAATATAGCTCTTGCTGATACGTGGCTTTCAAGCTTAGGTATCCTTTAGAAGTATTGGACCTGCCTATATAATATATGCAAATCATCTGTCCACTATCAAGTTTATTTCAAGTAAACTATCAGATAGGGATCAGTTAACAGTTGTTGGTGACTTAAATATAGCTAGGGCGACATGGTCCACCGTCGAAACATCAAATACAACCTTTAAAGCAGCATGGTTTTCTTGACGGTTTGCTTGATATTTCATTGTCTCAAGTAAATCATGTTCTAAATTTGTTAGGACGATTACTGGATCTTTATTGCTTTGCTTCCAGCCCAGATTGTGTTTGCATAGTTAGAACCTCTGCAATTACTTTACCAGAAGACCCATATCACCCAACGCTGGAGCTGACTATTGACTCGGGTACAAAAGTACATGAACTATCTGAACTATCTAAAACGAATCCCCTGCTTTCGTAGAGCAAACTTTGCACTCATTAGTAGCCTTATAGCTTGCTCCGATTGGTCTAATCTGTACTTATGTACTAATATAACTGAAGCTGTTAATATATTTTATAATGTATTAAACGCACATTTAGATAAATGCGTTCCTACGAATTATCCTAAAATTTTAAGCAACCTCCTTGGATTAACAAAGAGTTATCACGACTTAAAAATGTAAAGTCTGTACTCTTCAAAAAGTTAAGAGCTTTCGGTTCACAAGCTGCCTTTTCACGATACTTAAGTGCTCCGTCTGATTTTACCGTGCTTAACGCCCAGTGATATATAAACTATTTAGTTCGTTGCAAAACCCAGCTTACACCGGATCCAAAACAGTTTTATAACTTTTTTAACACAAAGCGTTAGTCTTCAAGTTACCCATCATCACTTAAATTTCAAAATGCGGTCGCAAACATTGATCAGGCCATAGCCGATCTTTTTGCACATTTTTTCAAACCACCTATTCAACATCAAGTCCTCCAGATCAGTCTTACCCATATGACATGCCTAAATCAAACTTTATTTTTTGTCCTGTTATAAGTGAAAGCTCACTTCTTTTAGATTTGCAAAGGGTCAAACCAGTCCCTGGATGTGTCCTCAGAGTGGACTCGAACATGGAACTCAAATCCATTATCCACGGGTCACCAACATACGCAAGCGCCACAGCCCGCTTATAAATCGCATGAGCAATGCGGCTTTTAGATCGATTCCATTTCGTCAACATAATTCAAGAATCGACAATTCAGACAAAAATTGAATTTTGACTTTTTCACAGCGCGGAGTGTCGTGAGCGAGATAGCAAGAGAGAGGAAGGGAGAAGGAAGCAAAGCAACGGCATTCTAAAAATAGATTCCCATACGTGTGAGGGTTGCTTTGCAAAAATTAGGCCGCCTGTGTACATTTTCCTACTTGTAGTTCCAGGTTCGAATCCACTCTTAGGCTGGATTCAACTTAATTTTATTTTATAGTTTTTTTTATTTTAATATTTTCTTAGCTGTACTTTTTTGACTTTTTTTTTTTTAATAATGTTTTTGATATATTTTTTTTTTATTTTATTATCTTAAATTATGTTTTTATGGACGAACATTTTTTTTAGATGTACCAATTGGGACATTAGGAATTAATCGCTCCTATAGATGTGGGAAAGGAAAAGAAGACAAGGAGTGGTCATGTCTACAACAGCTCTTCCTAAACTTATCTTACTTTATTTACATTAAGGTTTATGTTATTCAAATCTGTTAACGTAAAATTATGGCTTGCAACTCTGTTAAAATATTATATTCGATACCGGCGGTATCATACCGCACGAAAAGAATCGTCGCATAGAGTACTCGCTTTTGCTTTCTGTTTTTCCGAGGAAGAAGATGTAAAACTGAATGTCTTATTGTTTCTCAATTAAATAAAGTCATTAAACTTAATTGTTGTGATTTTCTTTAAACCAATCACCGGCGATCCAAGTTTTTTCTTATCTTTTATTACCTATTTTAATAGCACAAGTTTGGAATCTCAAGGGCTGTATAGTTTCAGATTCCAAGATAGATCTGTGGTTTCTTACATTTCCCGCCGAACTAGCGGGTTTTTCCAAAGTGGTAGAACAAATAGATCAAGTTTCCTATTTCGATTAGCTTCATGCAAGTAAAGGACCCTTAAGCCATAACAGATTTTCCGTTTGAAAAAATCCAATAAGAATATTTTTCATCAAGTTGGTTTATTTCTTGTTTATTCCAATAAGTATGAAATATTTCGTATACGGAGCTGAAACGAGTTGCACTTTTTATTACTTAATATCTTCCAAACGGTAATTTTTAGGGTAAAAAATGTTATACATTAAAAGTTGAGGAATCTCAAGGGCTATATGATTTGAAACTTAAAAAGAAATCGTTCGACTCAATTTTGAGAAAATAGTCAAAAAGTGGTTTTAAAAAATAATTTTTTGTCATAACTCTAAATTTATTATATTCAGACAACTTTACTATATGAAGGGTATTTAGCAAATTAAATTATCTTTTCAGAGATATATAGCACGTTTCTGTTACATTAGTTGTTTAGATACTATACGCATTTTAAATCTGGCTTTTTTTTTTTGATTTTCCGCTAAACTAGCGGCTTTTTTCAAAAGTCGTAGAACAAACGCTTTCTAATTCAAGCTACTTTACACACTCATAGGGTTTCCAAAACCCTAAAACTAAGATGGGATGCATACAAACCCACAAACAAAGGGACAAACATTTTCATTTTGGAAAGAAGAACAAAATCTTGTTTTTTGAATTACTTTTGAATGGACCTCGGATTTCAACAAATGAGGTGTCATTCGACGCGTATTCTTAGTAAGAATAAAACTAGCTAAACAGCCGGGGGTTTTTATCCCCACCGTATCCAGCAGATCCAATTTTCTAAATTATTACTTTTACACTTTCACCGCATTTTCTCCCAAACAAATCTGTATTTCAAAAGTCTTGGTATGCAATCTTCTTAGTTTTTGCGATATCTTTCGATTGGTGTATCACTCGTTACGATCGGACCATAATGGCAGATATTCAATTCTGCGGCTATATATAGTAGTTGTCCTCGCACGCTCTCTTGCGCGCTTCGCCACTACGTGTACTGCCGTCAACAGTGATAAAAACATGAACACAATAAGCAATTCACTTTGAATCAAAGCGTAATGCGTACTCGTGAAAACGATTTTTCATTATATCTTGATAAATATGGTGAGTGCTTTCCATATAAAATAATGCATTTTTATGCAAATAAAAATAATGCATATTTTACATACATTTAAAAATATATCTGAAGGAGCACTTAACTTTCCAAAGTCCGAATCGTTAGAGAAATTTTTTTCTGCAATAAAAATTTCCGAAGGCGAATTTAAAATTTCTCCCTGTTTTAAAATAATTGCTTCACATCTTTTGCAGTTGTTTGATTCCTTAGAAATATAACCTACAAAATATCGGCTTGAGGTCAATTCTACCCATTAAATTGACCTCAAGCAAAGAAAATCATCTGCGGAGCTATCAAAATAAGCTTGATTTTCCTTCAGTGGCAAGATCGAAAATCCACATCAAAAATTTTGCCGTACATTCCGTTGTATGGCTGTTACTCATCTTGTAGTTTATATTATCTTTGGTAGATCTGACTCCTATTAGCGATTTCCTCTGGCGGCACCTCTTGCATGTGACCCAGAATGGAATTTTCCCGCATAAAGTGTATGTACCGTGTCCGCAGCTGCTTGTTGTTGCTCCACCGATTTAAAGCATTTAAGACCTCCATGTCAGTATCTGCGAATTCACGACTTTCCGTGTTCATATCACAATCTACTTAAGAATTGTATAGCTCATTGTCGGACTTTCTTTAGAGTTGTTAACGAACTCTGAAACTGATAAGGCATAAATTGCTCTGTCATTGTCGGTATTTATTTTACTTAAAATATCGGTTCGATATAAAATATTTAAATCTATTTTTGAGTTTTTCTCTTCTTAAATGCCAACTATTTTCTTTTCCAAACGTCTATTCGATTAGTACTTGATATTTAAATATTATTTATTTTGTTTCGCTTGGACTTTTTAGTTCCAAAATGTTTTACTTCTCAATAGACGTATAAGTTGACGTTGCGGTGCTTAGGATTTTTAGATCATAAACAATTAACTTTTTTGATGACGGAAATATCATTTTTGTTGTGCTCAGGATTTGTTGATCCCAAACTTTTTAGTTTTTTGTTGACGGATATTTCTACATCGTCATGTTCCGGATTTGTTGATCCCTAACTATTAAATATTTTGTTAGCGGATATTTCTACTTCCTTCCGGTTCCCTTTTTATACCCGTTACTCGTAGAGTAAAAGGGTATACTAGATTCGTCGGAAAGTATGTAACAGGCAGAAGGAAGCGTTTCCGACCCCATAAAGTATATATATTCTTGATCAGGATCACTAGCCGAGTCGATCTAGCCATGTCCGTCTGTCCGTCTGTCCGTCTGTCCGTCTGTCCGTCTGTCCGTCTGTCCGTCTGTCCGTCTGTCCGTCTGTCCGTCTGTCTGTCCGGATGAACGCTGAGATCTTGGAAACTATGAGAGCTAGGCTATTGAGATTTGGCGTGCAGATTCCTGATCTTCTTACGCAGCGCAAGTTTGTTTCAGTAGAGTGCCACGCCCACTTTTACGCCCACAAACCGCCCAAAACTGTTGCTCCTACAGTTTTGATGCTAGAATAAAAATTTTAACTGAAATGTATTGTTCTCATCAATACCTATCGATTGACTTAAAAAAAAGTTTGCCACGCCCACTTTATCGCCCACAAACCGCCCCCAAACTTCAAAAAATCGTAAATATGAACGTGGATATCTCGGAAACTATCAAAGATATAGAATCAGGATTTCAGATTTAGATTCCGAACCTTTGTACGCAGCGCAATTTTGATACGCGAGTATGCCACGCCCACTCTAACGCCCACAAACCGCCCAAGCCTGTGGCGCCCACAATTTTCATGCTAGATACAAAATTTTAACTGAACTGTATCGGTCTCGTCAATACCTATCGATTGACCAAAAAAAAAATTTTCCACGCCCACCCTAACGCCCATAACGCTTAAATCTGTCTACCGCCGGTAGGTGGCGCATTTCAGTCTTGCTTTGCTGCTTGCTTATTTCCATTTCCCTTTGGTCCCTTTAGCTGAGTAACGGGTATCTGATAGTCGAGGCACTCGACTATAGCGTTCTTTCTTGTTAAGCTTGATTTTGCTCCCTGGTTTGGTTCTTACGATAATAGTTTGAATAATTATTGTTTCATAATAATTATTTTATATATGCCTCGATTATTATGTGCCTGCAAATTATTACTAGGTTTATTTTGAATTTGGAGCGATGGATCAACGTCCATTGGCTCGATACTAAGTTGTTATACCCGTTACTCGTAGAGTAAAAGGGTATACTAGATTCGTCGGAAAGTATGTAACAGGCAAAAGGAAGCGTTTCCGACCCCATAAAGTATATATATTCTTGATCAGGATCACTAGCCGAGTCAATCTAGCCATGTCCGTCTGTCCGTCTGTCCGTCTGTCCGTCTGTCTGTCCGTCCGGATGAACGCTGAGATCTCGGAAACTATGAGAGCTAGGCTATTGAGATTTGGCGTGCAGATTCCTGAGCTTCTTACGCAGCGCAAGTTTGTTTCAGTAGAGTGCCACGCCCACTCTAACGCCCACAAACCGCCCAAAACTGTGGCTCCTATAGTTTTGATGATAGAATAAAAATTTTAACTGAAAAGTATTGTTCTCATCAATACCTATCGATTGACTCAAAAAAAAGTTTGCCACGCCCACTTTTACGCCCACAAACCGCCCACAAACTTCAAAAAATCGTAAATATGAACGTGGATATCTCGGAAACTATCAAGGATAGAGAATTGGGATCTCAGATTTAGATTCCGTAGCCTTGTGCGCAGCGCAAGTTTGTTACGAAAATATGCCACGCCCACTCTAACGCCCACAAACCGCTCAAGCCTGTGGCGCCCACAATTTTCATGCTAGATACAAAATTTTAACTGAACTGTATTGGTCTCGTCAATACCTATCGATTGACCCAAAAAAAAACGAAAATATGCCACGCCCACTGTAACGCCCATAACGCTTAAATCTATCTACCGCCGATAGGTGGCGCATTTCAATCTCGCTTTGCTGCTTGCATATCTCCATTTCCCTTTGGTCCCTTTAGCTGAGTAACGGGTATCTAATAGTCGAGGTACTCGACTATAGCGTTCTTCCTTGTTTTTGATTATTCTGATTATTTTTGTGCCAAATACTCCTATTTTTTGACCCATTATTATTTTGATTGCAAGTATAATTGCAATTATTCCCTTATCATTAACTTATTTGGAATTTGTTAAATTAAATATTGAGTTATTTCCCTGATTAGCCTGATTTCCTGAGCAAGGAAATTGTTTGATTCTTATTCCTGGACCTTTGCCAACCCATTGGTCAAATCCGGTGAATTTAATGAGAAAATAGTTTCTGAGATAAAACCATTTAGAACCAGAGATGAAAATTCGTAGAGCATTGTTTCTTATTGTTTTGTTTGTTTCCCTGGTATTAACGTTGTCCTTTTCGTATATCATTATGGTTTTGTTTATTAATAAAGTACTTTTTATACCCTTGCAGAGGGTATAATGATTTCAGTCAGAAGTGTGCAACGCAGTGAAGGAGACGTTTTCGACCCCATAAATATATATATTCTTGATCAGCATCAC
This sequence comes from Drosophila subpulchrella, assembly GCF_014743375.2. Classification (NCBI taxonomy): domain Eukaryota; kingdom Metazoa; phylum Arthropoda; class Insecta; order Diptera; family Drosophilidae; genus Drosophila; species Drosophila subpulchrella. Next base: position 805,309 of record NW_023665574.1, read on the forward strand.
TAGACGAGTCGATCTAGCCATGTCCGTCTGTCCGTCTGTTTCTGCGCAAACTAGTCTCTCAGTTTTAAAGCTATCGGGCTGACTTTCCTAAAAGTCTTTTTTTTTGCCGGTAGTATATAAGTCGGAACCAGCCGGATCGGACAACTATATCTTATAGCTCCCATAGGAATAATCGAAAAAAATTTTTTTTAAATTACATCTTTGGTGTTTTTTAACATATAACCTCCTAAGCTTGGAAATAACATTTTTTAATTAGTTTCGAATTTCGAATTAAATTTTATCAAAATCGGACGACTATATCATATAGCTGCCATAGGAACGATCGGAAAATTGGTGGGAAAATAATATGAAACAAATTAAAGCTTCGGTGTTTTTTAACATATTATCTTATACTATTGGGAATATCATTTTTAGTATTTTTTTAAAATAAATATATATAACTACAAGGATATACCAACTTCGGCATGCCGAAGTTAACTTCCTTTCTTGTTTTTTTATTGACTTCAATATAGTATTCATTAAGTGTCATTCTACACTATCTAAGGATACTTAATTCTGATTCAAGAGTATGAGTAGTCGTTTATCGTTATATATAAAGACCAATCTAGACAAGATTGCTTAAAAATTTAATACTAATAATGATTAGTTAAAGCGTCGTTGGCAGCTCCCATGATTTTAAAACAAATTTTTTTAAAAATTAAAGTGCAGTAATTATTTAAGAGGTGTTTCTTAAATGTAGAAATTTCATAATATGTATTTCCGCATTTTGCGACTTGATTACTTATAAATAATTTTGCATCGGCTTGGGAAATAGTTTGGGCGTAGTATATTTCGCATCTGTTTTTTGTTATTGGGTATTTTATTTTATTGAAAGTTATTTATGTAGTGAATTTTTTAAATCCATTAAGTCAGCGTTAATTACTGGTTTTGTTCGTCTTTTAATATTTCTTCGTTCATCGGTTAAAATTTTTGTATTAAAATCATCAGTTTTTGACAGTGTGAATTAAATTTTGTAGGTCAAGTGTCAATATTCGTAGACGATGTTTTCTTAACAGTAAATCTTTATCAGTATGATCTTTTTTAAAATCTTCAGGTAGAGGTTCCATTTCTTTGGGCAATTTGGAATTGATAATAAATTGTTTATTATTATTTTCAGTTTAGTTACTGATTTTATTTAAAATCATCATGATCCGAAGTTTCAGCATGTATTCCCCTTTTTGATCTATCTGATATTAACTGTGACCAAATTAATTCGATTACTTCCATGTCGTATTTAATTTCCCCTTGTGACCTCTTGTTAAAATCCCTTTTTATATTATCTGATCCTTAATGTATTATTTCTTAATAAAAACTTTAATTAGTTACGTGGAATAAGTCGTTGTAGGATTCATAAGTAAGAACATCCTTGTTGTCCTTGAACAGAAAAAATGCATGGTTCAAGTAATCAACTCCTTCTTAACTGGCAAATATTATGATTGATAAAAGAGTTATAAGGGATTGAATTTTTTTGTAAGTTAACAAAAATAAATTTGTAATCCTTAGTATTATCTTTGCGTTTAATTTGTTTCTACTATTAATTATTATTTTATTAGACATAGACACCTTGGCTTAAGTTTTTTTTCCCCTATATTTATTTTCATAAACTAATTGTCCTACATGATATTCTTTTTCTTTTTTGCTTTCATTATGTGTTTCTTAAATTTTCTCTTGAGTTTTTTTTAGTATTTGAGGAATATTATCGTGTTCGATTTTATTATGAATGAATACACTAATTATGTTCCTGAGCGGCTTTTGTAAAATTTTAGAATCATCGGTTAAATTAAATTCTTCCTGTAAGCAGCGAGCTAATTCTGTTAATGTCGAATGTGCCCTTTCAACATGCCCGTTTGAGGTACTGTGCCTCGGGTCAGCGTTGTGTAAAGTTTCTCCGCACATTTGTGCAAAAGATTTTAATTGAGCCGAGGTAAAGCTTGGTTAATTATCGGTCATAAGTACTTTCGCTTGGGGAACTTATTGAAGTAATAACATTACCTTATTTCCAATGTTAATTTATTTTGATTTTTTTTACTAGGAATTTTGAGTACAAGTTATAAAAGTTACACTTTGCGCATGGTATACAAGTATATCAATATGTAAGTTTTCTCCATCTTTAGTTGGTATTGGAGCTTCTCCAATTCGACTCTTAATTGGGTGTCTTTTATATTTGTTTTCATTGCGAATTCTATATATATTAAATTCCGTTTGTGCCCAATTTAATAATAAAAAATTACTAACTGAGTCACCTAAACGCAAAAAAGCCAGCTTAGCGGCAGTTAATACGATCATGGTATCCAGCCCAAATTCGAACTTGGTAGCTGCAGCAGTTATTCGTGAAAAATTGCCATCCGAGAATATTTCAGTTGAATATTTCACGTAGGGGAGGCGGTGTGCTGATTGCCGTTACCACTAGCCTAACATCTGAGAGAATTCACTCTGATATCGAAATTGAACGAAATTGAATTTGTTAGTGTGAAAGTTTCCTTGCAATCCCTATCTATTTTTGTTACATATTCCTTTATTCCACCTGGTTCTGATTTCTCATAAATATGAGCACCATCTATCTGCGATAAAATCTGTTCTATCCCTTCTTTCTTACAGAGCCATTTTTATTGTTTTAGGTGACTTTAATGTCCCTGATATTTCTCGGTCTTCTCCAACTGACTCACTTGTCGCTATACCTTTATCCGTCCACGACTTTGTGGATGGCCTTTTAGAATTGTCGTTACAGCAAGTAAGCTTTATACGGAATTCATTAAATAGACAATTAGTTCTTGTGTTTGCTTAAGGCCCGTCTAAAGTTACGGTATCTAGAATTGACGCTCTTGTTGACCGAAACCATTCAACAATGGAATTGACAATCTGCCTCCCCTCATCGGCCTTGCCTTCATCGGTACGTTTTAACTCAATGGAGGCATCGACGGATTCTGAAATTGCTGATTTATTTGCCGAGTTTTTCCAAACTACTTATAGATCGGCTGCTTGGGCCCTCGACTAAAACACAACAAACTCAAAAACAATCTCTGAATGCCACAAATCTGTTAACGAGATGGCCACTCATCTGAGAATCAACCTTATCTGGGTGCCTGGACACCGTAATATTGAGGTCAACTGCATAGCAGACGATCTAGCAAGACATGGGACAACCGCCGATATCCTTCGCGATAAGGACACGGGGGCCATGCCCATGGCTACCTGAAAGCTCCTCCTCAAGCAATGATTGTACACCCTTTCCAACAACCGATAGAACACATTCTCAACATGCCACACTTCCAGGCTCACCAACAATGCAAAAGGGAAGACATTTCCACTCTTATTAATGCCCTCACGGGCCATTGTCTTTTAGGGACTTACGCGTGTAGGTTGGGATTCAGCAGCCACGACTCCTGCCGCAGCTGTAAGCAGGTGGACGAAGAAGAGAACATTAAACACCTCCTATACTTCTGCTCAGCGCACAACCTTAAACGTTTTCAAACCCTAGGAAGCTACACACTTCTGAACCTTGCGGCTATACAAGGCGAAAGCATTCCCAATCTCCTATGTTTCTTTAAAAATAATAAACAGGGAAGAGGATATGTACAGAGATCCCATGGTATCATAAGGAGCCCAAGTGGGAGATTAGTTTCTGATCCCCAACCATACCTACCCACCTACCTACTTAGTTCCTGGACCTTTTCCAAAACGTTGGGCAAGTCCGATGGATTTAATAAGAAATGGGTTTTTGAGATTGAACAATTTAGTCCAGTTATAAAAATACGAAGAGCGTCCTGGTTATTACGTTGTCCTTTCCAAACCTACCTACGTCATGATGGTTTTGTTTATTAGTAAGGTCATTATACCCGCTATTCGTAGAGTAAAAGGGTATACTAGATTCGTCAGTAAGTATGTAACAGGCAGAAGGAAGCGTCTCCGACCCCATAAAGTATATATATTCTTGATCAGGATCACTAGCAGAGTCGATCTAGCCATGTCCGTCTGTCTGTCCGTCCGGATGAACGCTGAGATCTCGGAAACTATAAGAGCTAGGCCATTGAGATTTGGCATGCAGATTCCCGAGCTTCTTACACAGCGCAAGTTTGTTTCAGCAGAGTGCCACGCCCACTCTAACGCCCACAAACCGCCCAAAACTGTGGCTCCTACAGTTTTGATGCTAGAATAAAAATGAAATGTATTGTTCTCATCAATACCTATCGAATGACTCAAAAAAAAGTTTGCCACGCCCACTTTAAGGCCCACAAACCGCAAATATCTCGGAAACTATCAAATGTAGAGAATTGGGATCTCAGATTTAGATTCCGTAGCCTTGTACGCAGCGCAAGTTTGTTATGCGAATATGCCACGCCCACTGTAGCGCCCACAAACCCCCCAAGGCTATGGCGCCCACAATTTGTATGCTAGATAAAAAATTTTAGCTGAAATGTATTGGTCTCGTCAAAACCTATCGATTGATCAAAAAACTTTGCCACGCCCACTCTTACGCCCATAACGCTTAAGTCTGTCTACCGCCGGTAGGTGGCGCATTCTCGCTTTGCTGCTTGCATGTCTCCATTTCCCTTTGGTCCCTTTAGCTGAGTAATGGGTATCTGATAGTCGAGGTACTCGACTATAGCGTTCTTCATTGTTTTTTTATTGATCTCAATTTGGCATTCAGTAACTGTCATTCTACCCGGTCTAAGGATACAAAATTCTGATTCAAGAATATGAATTGGTCGTTTTTCGATTTATACAAGGCCCAATCTAGACAAGATTGCTTGAAAATTTAAGACAGTGCCATTATTGGCTAAAGCGTCGCGGGCAACTCCCATGATTATATTTCTTAAAATTGTTAAAGCGATCAAATACTGTTGACTCTGAATTAAAAAAAGATTCATTGCAGTTTCTGCAGCTTTCCTCCAACCTACATATTGAGTTGGTTCACCGGTGAATTTCGGTAATGATTTAATCACTTCAAGAGCTGTTTCATATTTTATAATTGCGTTTGCATCTGTAGCTAACTTTTCTTCTTAGCCATCTATTTTTTTTGCTCACTTCGCTTAATTGGCTGTGCCCAAGCCACCTGCAGAAAAATTTGCTGAACCTACGGTTGCCATTTTTTCTAAAATTTATTTAAGAAAATAGATTACTGATTTTTATCAATTTTTTTATATGTGTAAATACTTAATTTTATTTTTTAAATAAAATTATATTCTTCACGATACTCTCTGTGGTCTTCCTCCTGGTTGTGGAGTTTTCATCCTTCCTATCGTTGGGGAAACATTTTTTTCAGTGTTGTTAGCGAGGGAATGCCCTTCTGCCCTCCCTACCATCTCTTGGTTTTCTTCGAGATCTTTTCCTTTGGTTTAGTTTCTTTTTTAGATCTAGCTAATTTGATTATTTTGTGCGTTTTTATAAATTTAATTTATTTTTTATTAAACTGTTTTCTTGGAATATTTGATGACGAAGCCCCACGTTCGTCGCTAATAGACAGAAGATTTTTTTACTTTCTATATTTCTTTGAATGACCGATCTCAACTTCAACCCGAAACAGTAACCCGTAATTCTAAAATCTTATCCCACGAACATCGGCCAAAAGCTTTTCTTTTTAAAGCTTCTAGAACTTTAATTTTTGTTTAAATTAAAGGATTATGCTGAAACTTTCGCATCTCGCTGTGAAATTAAATTATGCTGACCGATGTAAATTGATTGGAAACTGGAACGCAATTTTATCTGCACTTAGAACGCAAAAGTTTGGTTTTCGATCGTGAGAGTTTAGGCTTCGAACGGAAGCTTGTGTTTACATAACGATTGGCTTATTTATCTGAGCAGGACAGCCAAGCGCGGCCTTCGAATTTAATGGCAAAGGCAAAGGCAGAATCTTAAGCAAAGGCAAGGCCAATATCGCTGTAGGCAAAGGCAATATCGCTGAGATTAAATTTCAAAAATTGTTTATCAATTCCTTAAGTGGAACAGCATTAAGGGTTGGATAACTTGTATGCTTTAGGATTATGGACAGCACATTTTAAAACCACTTCAACCAAATATATAACAAATAAATGGCAAAAGAAAAAATTAAATAAAAAACAAATGAAATTTGGAGGCAGTTTGGGGTCGCTTATTGTACCAATTTAAACCTAGATCGCGTCTTCGAACTATTTTCGAGCTTCTGTTTATTTTTAAGATTTAAATGGCGTTTTGGTTTCAGAGCTATTGGTCTCATATAAATTATTTATAATAAATAATGAATGCGACAGGTGTGAGGGAAAGCCGTGAAACTATTCTTTAAACATTTGGTTATGTTTAAACATAGAAATGCAATTTACTTTAAGAATAACAAAATTTGTTTGTAATTTGAAATTAGTTTTGCCCTTTGAAGGAAATGTGTTAAATCTGTTTTTAGTGGGTTTGTGTCTTATCGAAGTAGACACTTCTGGGTCACGACGCTAGACGAATGGGTAGTGAGCACTTGTTGCAGGCACGAGGACGCTTTAATGGCGGATAATCGCGTCACGACAATAGTAACGATGGTTACTGCGATGCGAGACCACCGGAGCGGGAACTGAGCTGAGGCTAAGCTAACGTAGGTTAGTTGCAAGTTGAGATAGTGTAGAATTACGAGATCTATTCCCGGAGGTAGAAAGTAGAACCGCGGAATTATAAATTGCGTTGATAACTGACCAGATAAATGCTAATATACTACTTGAAACACGGAAGGTTAGTGCAATGAATAGTGAAATAAGTTTTCAAGATATTCAAAGTAAACGAGGTTTTAGTCCACACTCTTCAATTACCTTGAATGTTGGTACTCTTAAAACATATATTTTTGGTTACCAGCTGTATTAACCCGGTTTACGTCAAAAGGGCGTTTAATTTCAGGAGGCAGTGTCGAGCGGCAGTTTTATCCAGATGTCTACATCTCGCACGCTCGCACTGCCGTCCGCTCTCCCTCTCCATCTCTCCCCTAAGTCTCCGCTCCGCTCCGAAGCGCTTAAGTTAAGTTAGGCTTAATAAGTTCTTATGTCCAAGTGTACCAATAAACACCTATACACGTCGCGCAAGAAACCCCAAAGTACCCCGTGTTTTTTTGCGTACTCTTCGTTCTTGGGACCTTATCTATTTCAGCGATCAAGCCACCCCGCCCCAACATTTTGGTTCAGTCGAAGCCGGATTTCAAAATCTTTGGATTTTCCTCTCCTGGAGTTTCCTTTGATTTTTCCCAGCAGGCTTGAACCGCTCCAGATAAGTTCCACTTACTATATTTTTCCGGTCATACAGCCAGATGTCTAAATCCAGAATAAATCCAATCATAAAAAATATAAGCAAAATGATTTTTTAAAATTCTTTTTGCAGTTACTATTATTTTTGTTTGAAGAAACTTTTTGCATCAAAAAATTTAGGTTTTCAAGTCGAGGAAAAAAGTTTAAAAGTAGATGTTTACACAAATTCGTCCTTTTCAATAAGTACTGAATGGGTTAGGAAACATATTGTATCATTCAAACGGCATTTAAATTACCTTTCCATTGATGCCAAAGTTTACAAGAAGTAAGTTCAAATTATGAGTATATTTAACTTTTGTTTTGTCAAAATACTTATGCCGACCACTGTATATACCCAAATGAGGAAAGACAATAAAGGCAATACTTAATTATATATGTTTATTTATTATTTACAAACTGCCATCAGTTATATTGTCATCACTTTCTTCCGACAATGCAGATGAAGATTCCGTGGCATGGATGATATTAAAGCGTTCATTTAACATGAACGGCTTTCCCTGTTTCGGTGAAGGTCTCCTTTTTAATTAAAATTTTTTTTTAGGCTAAAAAAATCTTTGTGAAGCCGCGATATGGATTTAATAATATAATGGTGAGGCCGGACTAGAATTCCCCTTTGACTCCAAATGGTAACTAGCATTTGTGTTAGATCTTTGGCGCTTTGTAACAATGTTTTTCTGGAAAATCTAGTTCTATAGAGGACACTAGATAATACGGATCTCTTAGATGGTAAATCCGTTGTGTCAAATTCGGATTTTAGATGTCCAACCAAAAACATTTTAGAATTGTCCATTTTTTACTAATATTGACTGAGTTTAGAATGTCGACCACTGTATATACCCAAATGAGGAAAGACAATGAAGGCAATACTTAATTATATAAGTTTATTTATTATTTACAAACTGCCATCAGTTATATTGTCATCACTTTCTTCCGACAATGCAGATGAAGATTCCATGGCATGGATGATATTAAAGCGTTCATTTAACATGAACGGCTTTCCCTGTTTCGGTGAAGGTCTCCTTTTTAATTAAAATTTTTTTTTAGGCTAAAAAAATCTTTGTGAAGCCGCGATATGGATTTAATAATATAATGGTGAGGCCGGACTAGAATTCCCCTTTGACTCCAAATGGTAACTAGCATTTGTGTTAGATCTTTGGCGCTTTGTAACAATGTTTTTCTGGAAAATCTAGTTCTATAGAGGACACTAGATAATACGGATCTCTTAGATGGTAAATCCGTTGTGTCAAATTCGGATTTTAGATGTCCAACCAAAAACATTTTAGAATTGTCCATTTTTTACTAATATTGACTGAGTTTAGAATGTTGACAAAGTTGGGGGTAGGAAATCGATTTTTTCGAATAAAGTTCTGGCTGGAACACATGTCGTATAAGTAATCTTAAAGCAAACTTTGAGGACGATTCGCAAGGTCTATACCTGAACAAAATTTTTTTTTACTTTTGATAACATTTTTTTTAGACCTTAATCTACCATGTAAAATGGTGAGAACTAGTTTTCATTTTTTGGACCACCCTAGTGTACATACGTACGTACATCGATATTTTCACCAGTGCTCAGTGGGTCAAGGGCTCACAATAAATGTTTATTCCAAACAAACAAAATTAAGGTCCGTAATTCTTTACATAAGTCCGACCATCCGACATAATAAATATTTATTGACTCTGCCTCTCCGACAGTGTGACCGTATATATTTACAATCTTGATTGGTTCCCAAATTCCAATTGGGTTCTAGCCAGATTTTAAATTATTTTTACTTCATGGCAACATCTGTCAAATCCGCTTTAACCCGATATATGGCCACAGCTGACTGTCTGATCCACTTTGAGGCCACTGTAAACGCTCCAGGTGCTCGTACCCCAACGTTATCCGCCTGTAAAATCCGACGCGATCACTTAAACTCCTTGTGGCAAACGGTAAAGACAGCATACGACATATGCTCCGACTGTATTATAGCTGCAGGCGAGGGCGTCGCAGACACGAAATCCATTCTAAAATCCAAGTATTACCAAACGTACTCCACCTATGAAATGTTTGCCGCGCAGCTCATGGAACAAATCCAAAAAGGCTCCTCCCAAATACCTCAAGCTCCAGTAACTCCGTCCCCAAATTCCACGTCTTATAGCTGTCGGCTCCCTCCTATCGACACAGAGGTTTTTTCTGGCGATTATCTTCGCTGGCCGACTTTCTGGAACCTTTTCACGGCAATATACATAGACAATCCGAGTCTAACGCCCGTTGAAAAATTATTCCACTTAAATTCAAAAACAAGTGGCGAAGCTCATTCCATAGTTTCGAGATCCCCACTCACCAATGATGGCTTTCGCTCAGCCTGGAAAATCCTAACTGAGCGTTTCGAAAATAAGCGATTGCAGGTGAACAGTCACCTGAAAACACTTTTCAATGTGCAATCCATGTCACAGGAATCGGAAGCAGCCTTAAGGAAACTTTAACGCACTTTTCAAGGTTGCTTAACTTTCTTAAAATTTTCCGGTGTTAGTATTGAGAATTGGGACCCTATCCTGGTTTATATGTGCTCGACAAAACTACCAAAGCTCACCCTTTCACTATAAGAGAAATCCATCCAAAATAAAGCCGAAATTCATACGTGGCTTGATTCCTATTTGACGGAGCGCCATCGAACTCTTGAGGCCGTCGATAGTTTCCGATCTGCCAATTTCCTCCACGTCCAGTCCAAATACACAAATCGAGTGGCAGAATTTCCAAAAATAAATTCCTTCAACACAAGGTTAGTTCCGATACCCAAAGGCTGCGATCTGTGTTCGAAGAAAAACCATCCCGTGCGTATATGTCCACGCTTCCTACAAATGACGCTAAACGATCGCCTAGCCTATATCCAAAGGAAGCAGTTGTGCTCCAATTGCTTTGCAGGCAGCCACCAATTCCGGGATTGCACAAACGCTCACAACTGTCTCACTTGCCAAGATCGGCCTCACACATTGCTGCATCGAAACAGCGGTCCTACTACTCTGCCGATTCCATCCGACCCTCTAAGGTCAGTATCCGCCTCTATTGCACACACCGTTTCGTCCAATTCAACGCAAGTTTCCGTACAAAAAGTCCCTCCTAAGAATACGCCTTCCGAATAATGGGTTCCATACCCCGCCTTGGATGGCAGACGTATTCAAGGTATTGAATCCTACCTATTCCGAGTCTGCCAAAATATCCATCCTCTACGGAAGTGGCACCACTTTCTACGGCTAAGCCCCCAGAATCGGCTCCAGGAAGTACATATCCAGAAGTACTGCTCCAATTGCTTGGCTCACAATCATTCCAAGGACTCCTGCCGCAGTGGTCATCACTGCCACAAGTGTGGAAAGGGCGAATACACTCTCCTACATACGGACGACCGATCTTCACTTCCATCATATTCCTGAGCCTACTATCCTGAGGTTCTTGCTACGGGTGTCCTCGCAAGGGGGGGGGGCGAGAATGTTTACGTCAAAAGGGCGTTTAATTTCAGGAGGCAGTGTCGAGCGGCAGTTTTATCCAGATGTCTATATCTCGCGCGCTCGCACTGCCGTCCGCTCTCCCTCTCCATCTCTCCCCTAGCGCTTGAGTTAAGTTAGGCTTAACTAGTTCTGATTTTAAAGTGTACCAATAAACACCTAAAACCCCAAAGTACCTCGTGCTTTCTACTTACCCTTCGGTCTTGGGACTTCAATTATTTCAGCGATCAAGCCACCCCGCCCCAACATTTTGGTCCTTCGAGCCGGATTTAAATATCTTTGGATTTTCCTCTCCTGGAATTTCCTTTGATTTTTCCCTGCAGGCTTGAACCGCTCCAGATAAGTTCCTCCGACTATATTTTGCCGGTCAAACAGCCAGTTTTTCGAACCCTATTTCGACTAACTTTCTGTATGATATATTGTCTAGATCCAAAAAGTGATTAATCCGACGCAACGGCAATGATATATGTATTTCAATTCCGTTATTTCTGCCTGACAATATACCAGTTTTCTTTGCCAACAACTGTACACTTGAAACAATTCCGGTAGATATTTCAGATATTTTCAACAAAAATAATTCTCAAATATATTTGTAATTTCAGACACAGTAAAAAAATTCGCGATCATAAAATTTTTCCTTAAGATTTGCACTCCTTATTGTTTTCTGTGTATCAGCTGCGTGTATATATATACACAAATATTCTTATACAGTCCACTCTAACTACTCTTTCTAATACAGTCCACTCCAACTACTTTTTTCGGCCTACAAAAACCACTGAATTATTTCTGAAATTAAAAACAAAGTTACAATATCCACAAATTTACTCCGGCAATTCGTCGGCAAATTAGTTGTGCAGGTGACAAACAAACGCACCGACAAACAAACATAAGTGAAGTCCTTACAATTCCCGCAGCGTTATTCCGCTATTCGCACCCCATATATGTACTTATGTAGAATTCATAGCGAAAAGAAAACACGTTTGCCTATAACGAATGCTAATCAGAAACTGAAAAAGTATTCCTGAATTTGATGGCGAATACCTCGACTGTGCCCGGTTTCTCCACTTCTTTGGCAACGACTAAAGGCCAGGTACCAAAGCGGCAGAAGAAAACTATAAGAACAGACTCTAGCTGCACTAAAAATTTAGCGGATGCACCAACGGAAAATTTCAGTGTTAAGAAGTACACTAACGTGCTGCAGACAATAAACGTACAGCCTACAACCACGCTCCATCATCAGTCAGTCCACAACGAAGTGAACTGCCAGATTTGTCACCTAAGACCACACCAATTCATAGCGTGCGGCCTTTTTTAGGAAATTTATACCAAAACGCGGCACCAAGGTGTTTTTCAAGTAGGAGAATGAACAATTTGCTAGGCTACAACTCATAAGGTGGAGAACTGTGCATCACTGGTCACGTGTGGAGTCTGCCCGCGCGATCATTCACTGCTACACAAAGGACTAACAATCAATCCAGTGTGCGGCATTGTAACCACCACAGACTTCGACAATCCCTGAGTATATGTTCTGCTTGCAACCGCCTAGGTATCATTACTTTGGCCAACCGGTGAACAACCAAAAACATGTCGCGCTGTAATAGATTCCGGATCTGAGGTGAATCTTATCTCAAGGATATCTGGAATCGGAGGGAGGATATAACAACAGCAACTAGTCCGATACTAATGCTTTAATCATGTACAACAGATTTTAAAACACAAGTAGAGGTATTTATTATTCCCACAGTCATTACAAATCGACCCTCATTATCGATTACAACCGATCTTAATATTGCCAAGGAACAGCCGTTAGCAGGTCCTGACTTTCGGTAACCTGGACCCATTTACTTGAACTGAGGGGCTGATCTATATCCACAAGGACCTTATAAACCGAAGAAAGGATCCATTTAACTAACTAAGCGTAGATGGATCATCAAACACTAGAGCCTGATGATACAAGTCGCCAATCAAAAACGTCTGAAACTGACTCATCAGAACGAGAATCAAAGCTAAAAATAACGGTTCCTTCCAGCTAACTAAAATACATACTACAAGAGAATTTACGATTAAAATAGAACCGTCTTCTCATAAACTAAAAAACTACAAGAACTCTGAATTTTTGAAGGCAACCAATTAATATCTAAGCTTTATTGTAGGAAGTCGACTATACTATAGACATGCCATATGATAATTTCTACGAGGGCACAATTTCAGTCCCGACAACAATGCCATCTTTGTCGCAAAAGGGAGCGTTTAGCAGCGGCCAGAAGACATGGAGGACTTTAAACATAAATATAAACCTCCGCAGCTGAAGGAAGAATCCGCCATGGTCAATGATTTTTTAGCAGCTACCTATACAATTCAGTCAAGGGCTGACCGACATAGCGCCTTAATTGAGGGTAGCCCTCAATCGGGGGGAAGATTGTGCGTACCCAAGGGTGCTCAGCATGACCAGCATCCAACAAATCAGGCAGTAGCCAAGTTGGGAACAGTACCGACTGTAGATGAGAATTGCTGGTCAGCACATTATATGCCATAAGTCGCCGTTTCACTTATTCATCGTACGTGTCTACACGTTATCTTAATCAAAATTCACTGACCTATTATTTACAACTTATTTCTCTATTCATTTCACTAAACTATCGTGTTCCAAGAAGTATATAAGCATGTATAAAAATAAATCAGTTATCAAAGCAACTTATGATTCCGCAGATCAACCCTCTAGCTCGTAATACTACACTATCTCAACTAGCAGCTAACCTACGTTAGCTTAGCCTCAGCGCTTTCCCACTCCTGTGGTCCAGCATCGCAATAGCCATAATTACCATTGTCGTGACGCGATCATCCTACCATCATCCTACCACCCCGTGCCTGCCACAGGTGCTCACTACCCACTTGTCCCGCGTCGTGACTCAGAAGTGTCTACTTCACTAAGACACAAACATACAAATTCTTTAAAATACCCACTGAAATCCTTTAACATATTTAACACATTACGTCAAAGAGTAAAACTAATTTCAAATTATAAACAAATTTTGTTATTCTCAAAGTGAAATTGCCATCATTATTTGTTATAATTAATTTATAGGTTAGGTTAGGGCGGCTGTCGGACTATGGTCCGACACACTGAAACCTCTATGGGTCCATTGTGATACCGCATGATCTCGTTTTTCCTTCTCTAAGGTCCCGTATCTAGTAGTTTACACCTGTGTTAAGCTGAGCAGCATGTCTTCCACCCGGAAGATTTTATAAAGGCACTAATGTTTTTGAGATTTATTTCCGAAATTTCTTTAAGACCGTCGATGAAGGGACTTCTTGAGTGTTTCAGTCTTAGTCTGCATAGGGCTGGGCAGAAGCAGAAGAGGTGTTCTACCGTTTCCTCTTCTTCCTCATCCCTGCAGCTTGTGCAGAAATCATTTTGCGGGGCTTTTAGCCTTGCGGCATTTGTGCCAACAAGCCAGGGGCCCTGTTAGAGCTCGAATCAACGTGCCACACTCTGTGCGTCTGAATTTGAGTAATTTCGAGGTTTTTTTGTTGTTTCTCCCAAGCCATGTCTGGTGAGAGATACGACACTGTGGTGCGTTTTGCCAATGGGTGTTGGCTAGTTTGTTAACGAAGTTTTTTATACTTAGCTTGCAAGTTGCCATGGGCATAACGACGTTCTCCTTTCCTGGGAGGAGAGGCTTGATGGTGCCCTTCCTGGCTAACTCGTCCGCTATGCAGTTGCCAACGATATCGCGGTGACCCGGAACCCATATTAGGCTGATAGTAAACTGATCTCCTGGAGAGATCTGCGACAGTCTGCTATTGTACGGGAGTTGGTGTTTGTCGAGTAGATCGATTTAATAGCCGCTTGGCTGTCACTATATATGTTTAGGTGTCCTCTTTGTAGGCTTAAGTTCCCTAAACAGGTTAGTGCTCCTTTTATAGCGTGGGCCTCCGCCTGAAAGACGCTACAGTGCTCCGGGAGCCTGAATGATTTCCTGATATATAATTGTTCGGAGTATACACCTCCGGCAACGTGTCCTTCTAATTTGGAGCCATCTGTATAGAAACAGATTGCGTCCGTATTGTCCGGTCGGCCCTGCTCCCATTCCTCTCTATGTGGAATCAGGGCCTCAAAGGGTGTGTGACTATATTCAATGCATTTGCATAGATCCGTGATCTTTGGAATCGATTTATCATGCTGGAGAGTTTTAGCATGGCCATAAAATTGGGCTTTCCACTATCCTGTATCCCTCAGTCGAATAGCTGCCGATTTGGCCCTTTACATGCCTGCTAAGTCCAGGCAAGGAAGGTTCAGTATCGCATTCAGCGCTTCATTCGGGGTGGTTCGAAGGGCTCCACTAATACACAAAGCCGCCATTCGCTGTACTTTGTTTAGAGGAGTCAGTATGCATTGTTTGTGCAGAGCGGTCCACCACAGAGCCACTCCGTATAGTAGGATTGGCTTGACTACCGCTGTGTATATCCAGTTGACTATTCTAGGGGACATTCCCCATCTTAGCCCAATTGCTTTTTTACAGAGTAAAGTGCAATGGTCGCTTTCTTGGTTCTCTCTTGGTTATTTAAGCCCCATTTGAGGCGCTTCTCTAATACTAAATCTGGCGTGATCGCTAGAAGAGAGATTACAATTACTTAGAATGGGTGGGTTGAGTTGTGGAATTTTGAATCTATTTTTAAATAGAACAAGTTCCGTTTTCGAGGGATTTACCCCAAGCCGTTCTCTATCGTCCATCCCGATAGTATTTTAAGTTCAGCGGTCATAAGATGGCAAAGTGTTTATGGATACTTTCCATTAAAGATGATGGCGAAGTTGTCTGCGTATGCCGCAACCTTACAACCTCCTCCTTCCAGAATCCGCAGTAGTTTATTTACTGCGATATTTCACAGGAGGGGTGATAGTACACCTCCTTGCGGGGTGCCTCTGTTCAATAGTCTAGTCTGGGTAGAGGTCCCTAGTGTGGCTGTGACCATTTTGCTTATCAGCAATTTATGGATCAACCCCACCATTGTCGGCTCAACCCCTAGTTCTTTGGGAGATTCTGTTATTGCAGTGGAAAGCACAATATCGAAGGCTCCCTCTATGTCCAGGATGGCGATCAGTGTGTATTCCTTGATGCTGAGTGATGCTGCTTACCACCAAGTGTACCGCCGATTCGGTTGACTTACCTTTGGTACAAGCGTGTTGTGCCTCTGATATTTGTGTCGGGTCTATGGTGGCCCTTATTTGTAGGCTTATCATTCTTTCAAAGCTCTTAAGTAGGAATGATGTTAGGCTTATTGGCCTAAAATCCTTTGCTGTGGTGTGAGTGGCCTTCCCTGCCTTGGGAATGAAAACCACCTTCCTTTCATGCCATGCTGTTGGTAGTTCTCCTACCGCCAGGATGGATTGGAAGATTTTCTTCAACCAGTTTATGGCTATATGTCCTGCTTGCTGGATGTGAGCCGGTGTTATCCCGTCCTGTCCCGGCGATCTGTATGGTTTGAAACTATGAATGGACCATTTCATGTTGCGGTCTGATAGGAGTGGATCTAATTCGATTCCCTCTCCTGCTCCTCTTTCAGGAGGATGGCCTGTTTGTTGGCTCCCCGGGAAGTGAGCGTCTAGGAGCAGGTCCAAGGACTCTCTACTGGAGTCTGACCATAATCCGTTTGCTTTCTGAAGATAGCCCAGAGGCGCGGCTGTCTAAGAGAGTATTTTCCTGAGCCTTGCGCCATAAGTCGTTTTTTCTATGTCAGAGCAGAAGGTCTGCCATGTAGTTCGTTTTGCTCTTCTGATGGTCTTTTTGTAAGAGGCTAGTTCATACTTGTAGTTCTGCCAGGTGGTGTCCTCATTTCCCGCCTTGCTCTATTAAACAGGCATCTGCAGTTGGTTCTGAGGATTGATAGTTGTTGGGTCCACCAGGGGGTTTTTTCCTTCCCTTTGGTTTCCCTGTGGGGCATGCAACTTTGAAGGCAGTGTTGCATGCCTTTGAGAATTTATTTACTGTTCCGTCCAGCTCCTGTGGGTTCTTTCTTCTTCTTTGTACCTGTGCCAGTCGGCTCGTCTGGAGTTAGCGAAGCTGACCGCCAAGGCGAATCAAGGGACAATACGGTTTCTATGAATCTATGGTCCAAAAAGGAGTGCTCGTCAGGGACTGCCCAGTTTTTGACTGCGCCTCCGAGTGAGTCTGATACCAATGTTAGATCTATGATAGTTTGGCAAGTTTTAGTTATGAAGGGTGGGACATTTCCCCTATTGCATAAGAATAGGTTCTGTCGTTATTGTTTGGGCAACCCCACTGGGTGTGATGGGCGTTGGCGTCACAGCCTATTACCAAACCTTTCCTGAGCTTTTCGCATTCTTCTGCCAGTCCTCTGACCAGCGCATCTGGGGGGTTTTCCTTTTCGAAGGCCAAGTAGGCCGATAGGACCCTTATAGAGCCACTTTGCAGCTCCAGGCTTACTGCGGTGTTGTCTCCGTAGCTGTAATTGCGACGCAGAAATATAATAAGATGCCTTTTGGCTAATATGCAGGTTCGAATTTTACCTTCTTTGTGGTCAAACATAAGGTTGTATTCCTTTGTTCCTAGTCCAGCAACCTTGCCTCCTACTACCCAAGGTTCCTGTACAAGGACTAGGTCGGCTCCGCCTTCGGTCAGGCGATGCAGAAGTGCAGCAGACGCTGCTTTACTGTGGTGCAGGTTTATTTGTAGAAGTCTTCGTGACATCTACAGCTGCAACCTCCACCACAGCGACGTCGGCCTCCTCTGTATCGCTGAGGTCGGTTTCAAATCGTTCTCGTGTGCATACCTGTTTGCTTTTTCTTATTTTTGAAAAGTCGATTTCTGCGTTTTCGGAGTGGTTAAATTGGCGTAAATAGTTTCGGACTCCGTGGTCTGGCTACGCGATCGAGTGGTGCTGTTCGCATAGTCGTACATACTCGAGAAGCAGCGGAATTTGCGATTTCGTTCTTTGAACAATTACTTGAATTTTGGCTGATTTATTTTATTTTTGCAAAATCGGACCCGAGCTGAAAAGCCGGCTGAGCTTCAGAAAAAATTGGGTGAGTGTGTTTTTGGGGCCCACCAAGAGGATGTCGGAGGGGGAGGATTCGTGGAGCGAGGGCGAAATGCGCCCGGGGAGTTATGTGGCTCGCCCCGACGGGAAGCGCAGCAGAAGCAAGCAGCGGGACAACCCGAAGCCTAAAATGATTGCGCTTGATGAAGAGTCGGGGGCCAGTATTGTTGAGGCGGATAAGGATTGGGACGAGCCACCATCGTCATCATCCGCGAAGGTGCTTAAAGGGAAGGTTGCTGCGCCTGGTGGTGAAAGAAGGCGCTCCAAGGGGCGTACTGGGGCTTCATCGAAAGAAGCATCGCGCGTTAAGGGACAACGGGAAGTAAAGACCATTGAGACTGCCGCGACCCCGCAGCTGACCCCGCCGCTGACCCCGCCGCTGACCCCGCCGCTGACCCCGCCGCTGATCCAGCCGCTGTCTCTGCCGAAGCTGCCGCTGTAAAAGGGACCTTCGTCGCACCAGCAAGCCGTGTCCAATCCTTCTCGGACAGGGAGTGGGGAGGGAACGGTGCAGTCGCTGCAGTGATGGGTGATATCCGCTGGCAGATTGGGCGGATGTTTATGACTGCGAACGAAAGCCCTACCGTAAGCGCCAAGGTCCAGATAGTGGCAAACCGGTACGAGGAGCTCGTCGGAACCCTGATGGTCCGCATTGGGGTGTTGGAGGACCGACTAAAGAGGCAGACATCGGTCGCCTCGGCCGCCTCAAATGCAGCCACCGCTGCTAGGGGCGCGCACCACGTTGCTCCACCTGCTGCCACTGTTGCCCCCTTGCCCTTGTAGCCGCACCGCGGAGACCTGGTCGGCAGTCGTTGCGTGCGACAACCCGGCCCTGTCAGGCAGGCAAATCGCGGACAAGATCCGCAAGGATCACGAGGTGCGAGAGCTTAAGCGCGGTGGCGCAATTATTCGCACGCCTTCGCAGGTGGAGATGTCGAAAGTCGTTACCTCCGCAAAGTTCGCAGAGGTGGGCCTCAAGGTGACGAAAAATACTGCCACGAAGCCCCGTGTGACGGTTCAGGACGTGGACACCTCCGTGGGACCGCATGAGTTCATGATGGAGCTGAAGGAGAAGAACTTTGAGGAGATGACGCTCAAGGAGTTTCAGAAGGCGGTAGTCCTGGCGACCAAGCTCTGGTCAGCTGCTAACGGCGCCACAGTTAACGTTACGTTAGAGGTCAATGACCAGGCGCTGGCCGTTCACGAAGGGGGGAGAGTCTACATAAAGTGGTTCTCCTACCGATGCCGCTCTCAGGTGCGCACCTACGCGTGCCACCGGTGCCTTGGTTTCGACCATAAGGTCAGTGAGTGTCGGTGCCCCCCGAGAAAAACAGGTCTGCCGCCAGTGTGGGCGGCTAAGTGCGGAAATGCGGTGGACTGCCGTAACTTCCGTCATAAAGGGTTGCCCTCGGGGCATTATATGCTTTCAGGTGGCTGCCCGATATACGGCGCGCTGCTGGCCAGGGTGCAAGCTAGACATTAATCATGTTTAGCTTCATCCAAGCAAACTGTGCGAGATTCCGTTGCGCCGACATCGAGCTTGCTAAGCGGATGAGGGATGCTGGCCACCTCTTCGCGCTGGTGCAGGAGCCCTATGTGGACGCGAGCAACCGACTCACTGGACTGCCTGCAGGAATGAGGATCTTCGAAGACAAGAGGAGGAAAGCTGCCATCATCGTGGACGGCCCATCCGCGATCTGCATGCCCATCGAGGTCTAGACGACAGACTATGCAGTGTGCGTGAGTGTCACAGGAAGACATGGCACAATCTTTCTGGCCTCCGTACACTGCCAACATCTAGCTGCTCTGGAGCCCTACACTGAATACCTGGACACGGTTCTGCTGTTAGCCGGCAGGACGCCGACGATCCTCGGACTTGATGCCAACGCGGTATCTCCAATGTGGCTCAGCAAATTTCCAGATAACTCTGGAAACCGCCTGAACCGCGAACGGGGGCCGATCATGAACGATTGAATAATTGCAAGCGGTGCCAGTGTGCTGAATACGGCCAGCCAGGTGTTCACGTTCGATAATCACCGCTCTAGAAGTGATATCGACGTGACTTTCGCCAACGAAGCAGCGCGAGTATGGGCAGCATTCGAGTGGAGAGTTGACTTCTGGGATCTTAGTGACCACAACATCATTACTGTTGAGGTTACTCCAGATCCGACCGGTACCGTTGAGAGCCTAGCTCCGGTACCGCAATGGAAGCTCTCCAATGCAAGGCGAAGATTCAGTGTAGAGTTAAGGACTGCAGCACAGGGCCTTGAGGAACTGGAGGAATCACCGTTGGACGACCGGGTGTCTGCTCTTCGCTCCATCGTACACGAAGTGTGCGATAGGGTGATAGGGCGCAGGATACCTGCAGCAATGGGAAACGTAATATGGTGGAATCCTGAACTGAGTACCAAACGCCAAGAGGTCCGGAGACTGAGGCGTAGGATGCAGGCAGCTCGCCGGAGTGGCACCGACGATGCTGAGCAACTTGTTGCTGGACTGAGGCTTGCCTCATCCCAGTACAAGAAGCTTATTCTGAGGACAAAGGAGAACAACTGGTGGGACTTCGTAGGACGCTTCATCCATGGGGACGGGTCTATCGGATATGCCGAGGACGAAAAAAGACAACCGAGCTTGGATGTCTTCGCTCAAACTACGCGCTTCTCGTAACGATTCAGGACTGCGCTAATGAACTCCTCCGCAACTTCTTTCCTGTTGCGCAGTTGACTACACGAGCAGACATACCCCCTGGTGCACCACCGAACCGCGAATCATTCGAGGTGGCAACATGTGTCGCAAGGCTGAAAAGCCGGCGATCTCCGGGCATGGATGGAAAGGTTCTCGAGGGACTTATGGTGAATAGATTGAAGGAAGTACTGCCGAATGGTTGGAGATGGCAATTCGGCTTTCAGCCTGGACGCTGCGTGGAGGACGCGAGGATGCACGCCAAAAACACAGTGGCGAACAGCCGTTCGATGCGCGTACTTGGAATCTTTGTGGATTTTAAAGGTGCTTTCGACAATCGACTCATCGAGGTTGGCTGCCGGGAGATTGGCTTATGGAGAAGTTATTTCTCTGGTCGAAGCGCAAGTATTGTCGGAAAATACGAAGCAGCTACAGTGTCTGTTACACGGGGCATCCCACAAGGGTCTATTAGCGGACCATTCATTTGGAACCGGCAGATGGATAACTGCTTCAGCGCCTAGAACCACTTTGTGCTCTGAGCGCATATGCTGACGACCTTTTGCGGTTTGTTGAAGGGAATAGCCGAACCGAACTTGAGCGAAAAGGAGAACAACTTATGAGCATCGTAGGAACCTGGGGCTCTGAAGTTGGAGTAAGCGTGTCAGCCAGCAAGACTGCGATCATGTTGCTGAAAGGAAAATTTTCACACACTAGAAGATCTACGTACGTCACTAGCTGCAGGTACCTAGGCATCACAGAGGGCGAGCGGTTGAGCTATCTCCCACATATCGCGGCAGTTCGTGATCGGTTGGCTGGAGTTGCCGCAGTGCTAGCACGAGTGCTTCGTGTCGACTGGGGGCTCAGTTCTCGAGCGAAGAGAACGATTTATCGCGGACTAATGGTGCCCTGTGCATTATTTTGTGCCTCAGTTTGGTACAAGGCTGCGAGTGTGGGTAGGTCCTTTAAACTTTTAACATCGTGCCAGAAAACCATTCTCTTAGGATGCCTCCCTGAATGCCGCACCGTATCCACGGTGGCACTACAGGTGCTTGCTGGAGCTCCTCCCCTAGATCTTGATGCTCATCGTGCTGCAATCAAATTCAAACTGAGGAAAGGTGTCCTACTAGATGACAACGACTGGCTCCACGGACAGGATTTGTCCGCGTTGGACTGGAAGGCACAGTGAGCTCTACTGGACGAACGTCTGCTAAATGAGTGGCAACTCAGATGGGATCGAGCGGATCACGGTTCCGTTACTCTCCAATTCTTCCCCGAGGCAGCGTTCATTTACAACAGAAAAGACTTTGTCTTTACCCTGCGAGCTGGCTTCTTGCTCACTGGACACGGGTCGATGAACGGGTTTCTGCATGGCAGGACCCTCAGTAGCACTACCGCATGCTCATGTGGACAAGTGAGGGAGGACTGGCTCCACATAGTGTGTGAATGCCAACTGTACCACGACTTGCGCGACCTGGATGCCCTTGGAATCGTTAGTGAACAGGGAAGATGGATTGTTACAGGAGTAGTTGAGACCCCAGAACGGATGCATCTCCCAGGAGTTTTCGCCGGAGCTGCCTTTACAAGGCGTAGGATGGCTGCAATGAGAGATGAACCACAGGCGCTGGGACGCTAGTCCATAGTCTCTCTTGCCGTGTGGTAGCGGCGAAGAATACTGCCACAGCGTGTCATAGCTTGTCGTAGGAGGCGACTAATATGGCAATGGTTGGCCCATCCGTGCTTGTCGGAGCTGAAGGGGTGAGGCCTACCGAGCCTGTATTTTCGGTACCACGGGTTGAGCAGCTCCAAGACTGGCTGTGGTTGACACCTACATCGCGGGTAGAGTCTCCGGGCTCGACGTGGATATTGCGTTACACAACTCGGGAGCTGTGACCCACAGAACAGTAGAGATTATAGATAGATCTCGCCCCTACGCAAGGGGAAGTGCTTGCCCGACAAGTAGGTACTTGAATTGCTACTGGGGTGGTTGCTATGTACATAGCTATAGCTGCTAGTCCAGGGCGTTGGTTCGGCGCTTAATCTAGACCCGTGCATTATATACTCACTTGTGGGTATATTAGAATGCCGTGGTCACGTCACGTTAAATAAGTTCGGAGGGATCCGAGACACACCTGTCTCACTTGCCAAGATCGGCATCATACATCGCTCCACCGAAACAACGGCCCTACTACTCCGCTGATTCCATCCGACCCTCCAAGGCCAGTATCCGCCTCAGTTTCGCAAGTTTCCGTACAAAAAGTCCCCCCTAAGAATACTCCATCCGAATATTGGCTTCCATACCCCGCCTTGGATGGCAGACGTACTCGAGGTATTTAATCCTACCGATTCCGAGTGTGCCAAAATATTCATCCTCTACGGAAGTGCCACCACTTTCTACGGCTAAGCCCCCAGAGAAAGTTTACGTCAAAAGGGCGTTTAATTTCAGGAGGCAGTGTCGAGCGGCATTTTTATCCAGATGTCTACATCTCGCACGCTCGCACTGCCGTCCGCTCTCCCTCTCCATCTCTCCCCTAAGTCTCCGCTCCGCTCCGGAGCGCTTAAGTTAAGTTGGGCTTAATGAGTTCTTATGTCCAAGTGTACCAATAACCAACCAACGTCACCTGTGCTTCGGGAGTGTGAAGAGTGATCACCGGACTCAGCTGAAAACTGTGTTTGTGGAATCTTTTTCACATGGCTCACATTTCTTGTTAAAGTCTTTCCTCCACCTGTTATTTTTATAATGTCTCCCTCTCTTTCTTCTACGACTTATTCGGTGGTGTCAAAATTTGGTGTAAGTTTGTGGGAAAAAACTAAATTTTTAAGAAAAACCTTGTCTCCCACTTCAACATTGATTTCTTTGGCTCCTCTCCTCTTGAGGGCATATTCTTTTCCTTTCTGTTTGTTTACCAAATCACGGTCTCTTTCTACTGAATCACTGTATTCTCCCATTTAATCCTGAACACCCGGAATTTTGTCTCTTACTACTTGATTGAACTTTAATTCCGTTGGTGCAGACCCTGTGGTTCCATGGGGAGTCACATTATACATAATAACAAATGATTGAATTTCTTCCTTGAAATTCTTTTTGTTGGTGTATGCAATTTTTAGCCTTTTTACTAACGACCTGTTAATATTCTCAACTTCCTTAAATCCTGCACTAACATATTGTCTTCTGTTGTTAGTTCTTAGCTTTCAAGGATAGCCTAATCTGGTGAAAATTTCTTTTATGGCACTGTTTAACTACATTGATGAGATCGATATTAGAAACTTGTATTCCATATACCTCGTATAATAGTCGATGAAAACTAGAATGTGTTCGTTGTTAGGTAACGGTCCCAATAGGTCTGTAGTCAGTTTCATAGCAGTTGGGTTTAATGCTTGCGATACCATTATGCAATCTCTGCATGATTTTACGAATTTATCTTCGCGTCTCGATCTATTTGTGGCCACCATACCTAAGACCGTAATCGTCGCTTTATAGCTGACTCTCCTGGATGGCCTTCGTGTGCCAACGTTAGAATCGCCTGTCTCGCATCATAATAGATCGAATAAGTGAGAGTTCATGTCTGAACGGAAACAGACTGTTTGACAATGATGCGTTCCACGATTCGTCCTGCAGGCACGACATTGCATCTACGATCTCCTCACCGTGAATGCTTTTCTCTGCAATTTCAGTGATCGTCATGGACGACGGAGTCCCGTTTTCGATTACGTGGAGAATGCTATGTTCGCCTTTCATGTCGTAGCAATATCCTGGGTTTAATTTACACAGTCGAGAAAAGGTATCCGCAATGTTCTCCTTTCCGGTTTTATATTTGACTATGAATTTGAAAGCTTGGAGGCGGAGAAGTCAGTGGCTTCGAAGATGGTTTAAAAATGGTCGAGTTGGTGGTATGCATCCTTGAGGTCTAGCGTGGAGAAATATATACCATCTCTGAGTTGAGTCATGAACGCTTTAAATGTCGGTAAGGGGTGATTTTTCCTCAAAATGGCTTGATTTGTTTGCCGCATGTCCAGGCATAATAAAATGTCTCCATTTTCTTTTAAAACTAGAACCATTGGTGAAGTCCAGGCACTTGGTCCACTTACAGGTTCAATAATATCTCGCCTTAGAGCATCCTGAATCTTTTCGCGCACCTTTTCTTCTAATGCGTTTGGTATCCTTCGCATGGACTGTTGTACTGGTTTCAGGTCTTGATTTATTGCCAATAGGAGAACGTTTCATCTTGGTTAGTAGATCTCGATTGGAAATGTTGCCTTTTTAAGCTCGTCCTACATTTTCGTCCAAAATGGCCAAGGCGACCGCACCGATTACATTTCGACTGTCTAGCTGGACAAGTAGGACAGTCATCTTTGTGGCCAGAACGTCCACATCTCCCGCATTCGAAATTTCGCCTATTTCCATTCGGTTTTCTTGTCGTGACTCTATTTACCGACTCCTCTGTATTCTTTGTCATCATCGCTGATTCTTTTCTTATTTCCTTTCCAGTGATTGTTCCTTTTCTAATAGTTTTCTTTTTAAATCTCCCGACGCCCATGCGTCGATTACTGTATCTTTGAGGCAAATCTCTTCGACATCAGTTTTCGTTGGTCCAAAATCGCACCTCTTAATTTGTTGCCTTAGGCGCAGAACCAATTTGGCAAAACTTTACGTCGTGGAATCAAGCTCCTGAACATATGTCTTTCGAATGACGAGTTTTGCTTGGGTGAAAAGAACGCTGTTAACTTGTCCACCAATACCTGGAATACATCATTTGTTAAACTTCGTCGAAATCGACTACGGCATCGGGTAGTAAATACGCTACTAATTGCAGCTGTGTTCCACCTAGATGGAGTAATTTAGTTCTCTTTTGCTTGCAACCATTTCTCACACTCACAACGAAGCAGTGCTTTGTCAATGCTTTCACACAACAATGCTTTAATTCCGCGTTCATCTGTAATAAATTTGAATATCTCTACATATGTGTATATATATATATATATAAATATATATAAATATATATATATATATGTAATTTATTTAATGAAACTGAGTTTTGAGTCACTTAATTCTGTCACTGACTTCAGTCAGTTCGTATCATATACTATGTACATACTTCGCTAAACGTATGTACATACGTACAGTCTAATCTGTGTCCAACTGCGTTTTGTTGTTGTTACTGTCTCTGAACTTTGTCAGCTTAGTACATATATGGCTATCTGCCTTTGAAAACTTCTTTTCAGATTACTTCTCATCTTTTTTTTTCTATTATTATTATAATTACTGTCTCTGACCTTTGTCAGCTTAGTTTGTGGCTAACTGCCTCTGATCTTTGTCAGATAGTCTTTCACTTCCGCACATTTTTTTTTATTTCAATTTGCACATATATGTACATACATATATCGTGTATAAAATGTATTCGATTTTTTTTAAATATATATATTTGTACAAGTATATATACATACACGTACCAATAATACCAACAATTGTTAATCAATTTTATATATATATTTATGTGCGGTGGTCTGTTCATTGCAGCTCAAAGAACTAGACTAGAAAACACGAATAGACGAGAGTCAAAGTATAGCCTTATTAAGAGTCATAACGACTCGCTCCCAGAGATCATCGGAGGTACAGGCTCCCACACCAGCGAAAGGGTGTTTTCAGATGCACGAATCCTAATTACAGGTAAACGTTGTGTTATTGTCACTAATCTAGATAGCACTAATAAAATTATATTATTACACGCAAATATAAATAAATTGTAAAAAATGTAGAAAAAAATGTACTTAACTTTAATATTATTATACCCTTGCAGAGGGTATTATGATTTCAGTCAATAGTTTTTAACGCAGTGAAAAAGCGGTTTCCGACTACATAAAGTAGATAGAAGTTAACACCCAAGACAATATTAAATATCAAATAAAAATAGAAGTAGGCATTGATTACACAACAGCAGTTAAATGCCCTCAATAAAGTTTTTCGGAAACAAATTGCGCTTAGATGCTAACCCTAGACAAAAGTATGAGTAAGCATTGATTGCGCAGCCAACACCTGTGCAATGCCATAGATAAAGTTCACTCGAATCAAGTTGCGCCTAGACTGCATCTTTTTGGTAAGCGATCGTGATTTTCCAAGTTGACTCGTCTAGGTGCATCCAACAAATACAGGAATAACAAGGGAGAACGCTATAGTCGAGTACCTCGACTATCAGGTACCCGTTACTCAGCTTAAGGGACCAAAGGGAAATGGAGATATGCAAGCAGCAAAGCGAGATTGAGATGCGCCACCTACCGGCGGTAGACAGATTTAAGCGTTATGGTCGTTAGAGTGGGCAGGGCATATTCGCGTAACAAACCTGCGCTGCGTACAAGGCTACGGAATCTAAGTCTGAGATCCCAATTCTCTATCTTTGATAGTTTCCAAGATATCTACGTTCATATTTACGAATTTTCGAAGCTTGTGGGCGACTTGTGGGCGTTAAAGTAGGTGTGGGTCAATCGATAGGTATTGATGAGAACAATACATTTCAATTAAAATTCTTATTTTAGCATAAAAACTGTAGGAGCCACAGTTTAGGGCGGTTTGTGGGCGTTAGAGTGGGCGTGGCACTCTACTGAAACAAACTTGTGCTGCGTAAGAAGCTCAGAAATCTGCACGCCAAATCTCAATAGCCTAGCTCTATTAGTTTCCGAGATCTCAGCGTTCATCCGGACAGACGGACATGGCTAGATCGACTCGGCTAGTGATCCTGATCAAGAATATATATACTTTATGGGGTCGGAAACGCTTTCTTCTGCCTGCCTTTTACTCTACGAGTAACGGGTATACACATTCACCGGCCAATTAAAGTTTAGATTGGCCAACGGCGAAGGTGTCAGCAATGGTAACAAGGGCAGCTCCCACCAACAACATCGGCAGAGGCAGTGGTATCGTAGGAGCGACGCGTAGTTATTAATAACAATCGTTAAACCTAAGAAAAGTTAGTTCTTTATCCCACTCAATAAAGAAAAGTTTAATTTCTTTAAATTAGAATGTGGTCAATGTATTAACTGGCGCACGACCTGGTAGAGACCGCGAAAGGATACAAGTTCCGCGTCCCGCGTACATCGGTAAAGAAAATCCCGACGTTTCGGTAATAGCTCTACCTAAAAAGTGAGAGGCGAAGACTTAACACCGCGACCCGGATGTTCAAAAGAGTGCCTTAAAAAAATCCTGCCAACTACTACTTCTGTTAAAAGAACTTGTACCTAGTGAAAGAGCAAATATGTCGCCGTGATCCCTTTAGTATCCGTTCGAAGGCAACGTGTTGTAAGGTACAGAGGAGGCTTAGTAGACTCTTACTCAGGATAGATCGCTGCGGTGAACTCGCCGATTCTGTCATCAGAAGAATAATTTTGAGGAACCTGCATAAAGATTTAAGACAAGCAAATTAATGAATTTACATATGTTAGGGGATTTCTAAATAACATACAAATATTAGAAAAAATATATGACGCTAACTGTAATTCTTAAGGAGAAACCCACAGTATACAATATGTACCCAACTAAAGTGCCTGAAGATCTAGCAGATAGATTAGCAAACCTTACTGAACCTTCATCGTCCAATAGCCCATATGTAAACGCGCGTATCATGACTGACACAGAAGTTGAAGGAATGATAAAAATTGTCCTTGAGGCAAGCCTCGGTAATTTAGTAAAGAAAATACCCCATTAAAGATTTTTCAAACTATCAAGATCATTCAAATAATAGAATGTTAGCACAGATTCTTAGTGAACTCGATAATTTACCAGATATTGTCCGATCGCTTAGAGTTTTTTCCGGAAACAAAACTGAATACTCGTCATGGAAAAAGAGGTTTGCAAGGGTACTACAAATTTACGAAAACACAATGGGCTCACCGAAATACTACGGAATCCTTTTAGCAATCCGTAATAAAATGATCGGACAAGCAGACGGAATGCTAGAGTCATACAATACCCCATTAGATTGGACAGCAATCTCACAATGGCTAAAAGCCCATTTTACGGACAAACGTGACTTAAAGAATTTAGAATATCAACTATGTATATGCTTTTAACCAAGGCAGCAGCACTACAGTAGAATTTTATCAAGCAGCTTATCAAAAATTATCTCCAATCTTAAATCATATCGCCAACTTAGATGTCTCGCAAGAGACGGTGCAGTCCCAGACTGTCATGTACAGGGAAAAAGCATTGGCCACCTTTGTCAGAGGTCTGAATGGCAGCCTATTGCAATTACTGGCGATTAAAGAGCCACACAACCTGGGGCACGCCCTATATTTGTGGAATCTGCTCAAGAACCAAAATACGTCGTATAACACCTATGTTACCACCCAAACCCGTACAACCCTATCGAATGGTACCCGTAAAGCAAAGCTTCCATCAAAATCTATACCATATCACAAATCATATACAATAATCCGGAACATTTTTTCTCTTCAAAACGCAGTCACTAATTAACTTAATACCGAAGCGAAAACAATTAAAATGTTAATTAAAAAGTTAAATACACTAAAAAATAGTTAAAAAAATAAAAAAATTATAAGTGGTATAAACAAAAACAGTTTAAATATAGAATAAAGGCCAAAAAAGGCAAAAATGAAAACGCTTCGAAAATTTGGGAGCGATCACTGGTTAAAAATAAGCAGGCATTACAAAACATAGAACGAAGAAAGAGAAGAGGGCCATCCCTTGCTAAAAAGCAAACAGATCACCACTTATAGAATGAAGAAAGAGCTAAGGGCCATACCTCGCCATAATGCAGTCGAAGCATATGTCGTATGCTGCCTTTACCGTTTGCCACAAAGAATTGAAATGATCGCGTCGGATTTTACTGGCGGATAACGTTGGGGTAGGAGCACCTGGAGCGTTCACAGTGGCCTCAAAGTGGATCAGACAGTCAGCTGTGGCCATAAATCGGATTAAAGCGGATTTTACTGATGTTGCCATGACGTAAAATAATTTAGAATTTTAATTCAGAAGTAAGAAAACGGCCTAAAATCCAATTGGAATTTAGGAACCAATCAAGATTGTAAATATATACGGTCACACTGTCGGATAGGCAGAGTCAATAAATATTTATTATATCGGATGATCGGACTTATGTAAAGAATTGCGGACTTTAATTTTGTTTGTTTGGAAGGAACATTTATTTTGAGCTCTTGACCCACTGTGCACTGGCGAAAATATCGATATACGTATGTATGTACACTGTAAATAAGTACATACAAGTATGTGGGGTGCGAATAGCGGAATAAAGGTGCGGCAATTGTAAATACTTCGCTTATGTTTGTTTGTCGGTGCGTTTGTTTGTCACCTGCAAAACTAAATTGTTACTTTGTTTTTTAATTTTAGAAATAATTTTGCCGTACTTGTAGGTCGAGAAAAGTAGTTGGAGTGGACTGTATTATAAAGAGTAGTTAGCCTAGTCGATGTAGCCATGTCCGTCTGTCCCTCTGTCCGTCTGACTGTCTGTCCGTCTGACTGTCTGTCCGTCTGTCCGTATGAACGCTGAGATCTCGGAAATTATAAGAGCTACAATACTGGGATTAGGCATGCAGATTCCTGAGATTCCTGCGCAGCACAAGTTTGTTTCACAAGAGTGCCACACCCACTCTAACGCCCACAAACCGCCCAAAAATGTGACTGAAATGTAATGTTCTCATCAATACCTATCGATTGACCCAAAAAAAGTTTGCCACGCCCACTTTAACGCCCACAAACTTAAAAAATCGTAAGTATGAACGTGGATATCTCGGAAACTATCAAAGATAGAGAATCGGGATCTTATATTTAGATTCCGTAGCCTTGTACGCAGCGCAAGTTTGTTACTCGAAAATGCCACGCCCACTATAACGCCCACAAACCGCCCAAATTCGTGGCGCCCACAATTTTTATGCTAGATACAAAATTTTAACTGAAATGACTTGGTCTCGCCAATACCTATCGATTGATTTAAAAAAAAATTTGACACGCCCACTCTATCTCCCATAACGCTTAAATATGTCTACCGCCGTTAGGTGGCGCATTTAAATGTCGCCTTGCTGCTTGCATATCTCCATTTCCCTTTGGTCCCTTAAGCTGAGTAACGGGTATCTGATAGTCGAGGTACTAGACTATAGCGTTCTCCCTTGTTATACCCGTTGCTCGTAGAGTAAAAGGGTATACTAGATTCGTCGGAAAGTATGTAACAGGCAGAAGGACCCCATAAAGTATATATATTCGTGATCAGGATCACTAGCCGAGTCGATCTAGCCATGTCCGTCTGTTCCTCTGTCCGTCTGACCGTCTGTCCGTATAAACGCTGAGATCTCGGAAATTATAATAGCTACAATACTGGGATTAGGCATGAAGATTCCTGAGATTCCTGCGCAGCGCAAGCTTGTTTCAGAAGAGTGCCGCGCTTACTCTAACGCCCACAAGCCTCCCAAAACTGTGGCTCCTACAGTTTTGATGCTAGAATAAAGATTTTGGCTGAAATGTATTGTTCTCATCAATACCTATTGATTGACCCCAAAAAAGTCTGCCACGCCCACTTTAGCGCCCACAAACCGCCCACAAACTTCAAAAACTCGTAAACATGAACGTGGATATCTCGGAAACTATTAAAGATAGAGAATTGGGATCACAGATTTAGATTCCGTACCCTTGTACGCAGCGCATGTTTGTTACGCGAATATGCCACGCCAACTCTTACACCCACAAACCGCCCGTCCGTATGAACGCTGAGATCTCGGAATCTATAAGAGCTACAATACAGGAACTAGGCATGCAGATTCCTAATATTCCTGCGCAGCGCAAGTTTGTTTTTGTATTGTTCTCATCAATACCTATCGATTGACCCCAAAAAAAGATTGCCACGCCTGCTTTAACGCCCACAAGCCGCCCACAAACTTCGAAAATTTGTAAATATGAACGTATATATCTTGGAAATTATCAAAGATAGAGAATTGGGATGTCAGACTTAGATTCCGTAGCCTTGTACGCAGCACAAGTTTGTTACGCGAATATACCACGCCCACTCTAACGCCCACAAGCCGCCCAAGCCTGTGGCGCCCACAATTTTAATACTAGATAAAAAATTTTAACTGAAATGTATTTGTCTCGTCAATACCTATCGATTGAGCAAAAAAAAATTTGCCACGTTCACTCTAACGCCCATAACGCTTAAATCTGTCTACCGCCGGTAGGTGGCGCATCTCAATCTCGCTTTGCTGCTTGCATATCTCCATTTCCCTTTTGTCCCTTAAGCTGACTAACGGGTATCTGATAGTCGAGGTACTCGACTATAGTGTTCTCCCTTGTTATACCCGTTACTCGTAGAGTAAAAGGGTATACTAGATTCGTCGGAAAGTATGTAACAGGCAGAAGGAAGCGTTTCCGACCCCATAAAGTATATATATTCTTGATCAGGATCACTAGCCGAGTCGATCTAGCCATGTCCGTCTGTCCGTCTGTCCGTCTGTCCGTCTGTCCGTATGAACGCTGAGATCTCGGAAACTATAAGAGCTACAATACTAGGATTAGGCACGCAGATTCCTGAGATTCCTGCGCAGCGCAAGTTTGTTTCAGAAGAGTGCCACGCCCACTCTAACGCCCACAAACCGCCCAAAACTGTGGCTTCTACAGTTTTGATGCTAGAACAAAAATTTTAACTGAAATGTATTCTTCTAATCAATACCTACCGATTGACCTAAAAAAAGTTTGCCACGCCCACTTAAACGCCCACAAGCCGCCCACAAACTTCAAAAAATCGTAAATATGAACGCAGATATCTCGGAAAATATTAAAGATAGAGAAACGGGATTTCAGATTTAGATTCGGTAGGCTTGAGCGCAGCGCAAGTTTGTTACGCGAATATGCCACGCCCACTCTAACGCCCACAAACCGCCCAAATCTGTGGCGCCCACAATTTTTATGCTAGATAAAAAATTTTAACTGAAATGTATTGGTCTCTTGAATACCTATCGATTGGTTTAAAAAAAAGTTTGCCACGCCCACTCTAACGCCTACAAACCGCCCAAGCCTGTGGTGCCCACAATTTTCGTGCTAGATAAAAAATTTTAACTGAAATGTATTAGTCTCGTCAATACCTATCGATTGATTAAAAAAAAACTTTCCCACGCCCACTCTAACGTCCACAACGCTTAAATCTGTCTACCGCCGGTAGGTGGCGCATTTGCTGCTTGCATATCTCCATTTTCCTTTGGTCCCTTTAGCTGAGTAACGGGTATCTGATAGTCGAGGTACTCGACTATAGCGTTCTTCCTTGTTTTTATTCTATGTTTACCACGATCATGGATAGTTATCTGGATCTCACCAACGTAGAAAAGCTGCAGCATATACGATCATGCCTGAGGGACGCAGCGTTGGAAACTATTCGCTCGTTGGAAATTTCGGATGCCAACTACGCAATTGCTTTGGATTTTCTGCAAAATAGATTTGATAATCGTCGTTTGGTTTTTTCAGGCACACATTACTGCGATCCTGGGACTAAAGGCGGTGCACAGTGGTTCCGTCTCGACACTTCGGGAGCCGGCAGATAAATTCAACGCTCAAATTCGCGCTCTCAAAGGACTGGGCACGTCGGAACAAATCGGATGCATCATTGTCAAGTCCGGTTCCAAAGGTTGGATCCGGCAAGTCAGGCATAGTGGGAAGAGCGCTTAGAGGACCCTGCCTTCGTCAACTTAATCTTTACGTGAGATTCAATTGCATAATTTCTGGAGCAGCGATGCAGGACGTTGGAGACTATGGATTTCGCCATGGCAAACTATGCGCCGGGCAATCAGGTGGGAAGTAACAGAATACCCAATGTGCGTAGATCAGCGTTTGTGTATTCTGTAATGATGCCGGGCACTCCATTTCTTATTGTTAGAATTTTAAAACCCTGTCTCCAGCGAATTGGCTTCAAGAAGCGAAACGGCTCGGTCTTTGCATAAATGGTCTTAAGGTTGGTCGACAAGTTAGAAAATGCAACTCCATTAATTGTCGTGCATGCGGACTTAAGCACCACACCCTGCTTCACCTGGGAAACTAAGCTTCCTTTTCTTCACAAGAAGGAGCACAGCTTCAAGAAGCACTACTCTCTGCCTCACCCTCTGCACTGCCTTCCACTTCGACTGCTCTTATTGCACAGGATTTTAGTAATGATATTGTGCTCTTAGCAACGGCTAGCGTTTTAGTAAAAAACCGTTCCGGGGTTTTCGATCCCTGTCGAGCTCTAATCGATTCGGGCTTCCAACTGCATCTAATAACGTCCCGATTCGCAAATCAGCTTTAAATAAAGAAAAAAAATCTTCAGCATCTATAACTGGAATAGGAGATTCCAGTTTTGTGACGGATGGTCACTCGGTTAATATTACGATTCAGTCCCGAACTTCCGAATACTCAGCCAACATTACCACGGTGATTACTCCGAATATAACAGAGCGACAGCCAAGCTTCAACGTCGACATCGGCAACTGGAACATACCTAAAAATATACAGTTCGCTGACCCAAGACTTTATACTCCCCAGCGGGTGGACCTTTTAATGGGAGCCAGCTTCTTTTCAGCGTTGACCAAATCAAGCTCCTACCTGAACTACCCCTAATTCAAAAGACGCGCCTGGGCTGGGTTGTTTCTGGAGGTTATGGTCTTTCCAATGGCTCGTCCTTAATGTCGTGTCAAGATGTACCTCTCGTTAGTAGAGAGAATAGTTTATATTATGTATACTATGTATGTAGTGTATACGCGCTACTAAGGAAGAATTGGACTGTAAAGCACATTTCGTAAGACACGTCGTTCGTTTGCCAGCTGGTGATTATTCTGATCGGCTGTCTGCCAAGCTCAATCTAGATCTCTTGGGAGAGTCCTACCAGCAAGCTTATCGAAGATTCTTGTCCCTAGAGAGAAAGTTAAATCGTCAGCCAGCCTTGAAGGCTCAATATGCAGCATTCATAAAGGAATACCTCGATCTAGGACATATGTCATCCGTTTCTGCCGCAGACATCGGGTCGTGCCGATACTTCTTGCCAACTCATTGCGTCATAAAGAAAGATAGCTCCACCACAAAACTTCGCGTAGTTTTTGATGGATTGGCAGCCAGTTCCTCAGTCTATTCTCTCAACGATGTTCTTATGGCAGACCCTGTAATTCAGCCTAAGCTGTTCCAGATTCTTCTTCGGTTTCGTTCACACCCAGTAGCAATCACAGGAGACATTTGCAAAAATGTACCGTTGTGTTAGGGTTCAGCGTCAGGACAGCCATTGGTAATGCATTTTGTGGCGGTATGCCCCCCAGGACCAATTGCGGGTGCTTAAGCTAGACACCGTTACTTATGGCACGAATCCAGCATCATTTCTGGCTGTGCGAGCTATGCATCAGTTGTCAGCAGACGAGCATACAGCGTATCCGCTTGGGGCTGAGATCGTTCGTCGCGATTTTTATGTGGATGATTTGATATTTGGAGCGAAGTCCAAGGAAGAGGCAGTCATCATTATGAATCAGGCATCAAAACTTCTAGCCAAGGGAAAACTTAAGCTTAAAAAGTTGTGCTCAAATGTGTCAGCTGTTTTGGATGGAGTTGCAGACAAAGATAAGGAGTCTTATTTGAAGTTTGATGATGGCCCTGATTTTGCAAAAACCCTAGGTCTGGCTTGGGATCCAGTTTCTGACCAACTATGGTTTTCCATTTCGGTCTTACACTCAGCACCAAGCCCCTGCAGGCGATCTGTCCTGTCTGCAATAGGGCGATTTTACGATCCTCTTGGGTTGGTTGGACCTGTGAACACAAAATCGAAAATTTTCCTTCAGCAACTGTGCAAGGAGATGTTATCCTGGGATGAAAGCCCTCCTGAGTCACAGAATACGGAATGGTTCTTTCTCCAAACTCTGAGAGTGAGATTCATGGATTTTGTGATGCTAGCATAGAAGCTTATGGTGTCTGTGTCTACATCGTTTGCAACGGCCGATCTCAATTACTTTGCTCAAAGTCAAGGGTAGTACCCTTGAAAACGCTCACTGTGCCCAAGCTGGAACTTTGTGGGGCTGAACTCCTGGGACGAGTGCATTTGAGGGAAAGTAGTACTGCTGTAGCGACTTTGCTGTTGCGCTTTCATGGATCCGAGACGAGCCATCCAGATTCAATATTTTTGTAGCGAACCGAGTAACTGCCATTCAAGAGCTAACTGAGTCAGTGGAATGGCGGTATCTTCCAACTTCATTAAATCCAGCTGACATTCTCTCCCGAGGTGCTTTTCCTGCTAAGCTCAACGAGTCTCCTCTCTGGGCTCATGGACCAAAAATCCTTTGTGGCCCCACAGTTGACTGACCGACCACAATCATTGCTGAAAAGCCAACGCTTGAGGCTCGGCGGAGGAGGCTCGCCGCATCCGTCGCCCTACGCTCACGGTGTCTGATCTTTAAGGCGGTACTCTGCTATTGCTTCGTCTGACATCAAATCATTGCAGTCAAAGGGATTGGTGCACTCGTCCAGCTCGTTCGCATCTCTTTCGCCATTCATACAGTGGTCGGCATAAGTATTTTGACAAAACAAAAGTTATATATATTTTCATAGTTTGAACTTACTTCTTGTAAACTAATGATACCATACATTTCTTAACCCATTCAGTACTTATTGAAAGGGACGAATTTGTGTAAACATCTACTTTTTAAACTTTTTTCCTCGACTTGAAAACTTAAATTTTTTTGATGCAAAAAGTTTCTTCAAACAAAAAAAATAGTAACTGAAAAAAAAATTCTCAAAAATCATTTTGCTTATATTTTTTATGATTTTTTGAAGGTAACAATGTCCGAAAAAATGTGTATGAAAAAAAGAAAAATATGGCTCAAATTCACGTTTTAAACTTTTTCAAAAAATCATAAAAAATATAAGCAAAATGATTTTTGAAAAATTCTTTTTGCAGTTACTAATATTTTTGTTTAAAAAAACTTTTTGCATCAAACAATTTAAGTTTTTAAGTCGAGGAAAAAAGTTTTAAAAAAAATTTTTAAGTAGATTTACACAAATTCGTTCTTTTCAATAAATACTGAATGGGTTAAGAATTGTATTGTATCATTCAAACGGCATTTAAATTACCTTTCCATTGTTGCCAATAGTTTACAAGAAGTAAATTCAAATTATGAGTATATTTAACTTTTGTTTTGTCAAAATATATATGCCGACCAGTGTAGATCAATTTGGGCTTCTTAGTGTGGGTGGTCGGCTAAGGAATATATACCTGATGACTCCGTCACTCGGTCACTATTGCCATTATTGCCCACTTTCATGAACGCAATCTGCACACTCGGCCACGGGCACTACTCGGCATAATTCGATCCCAATATTGGCCTATTGGGGGAGGAAGACGGTGATGAAGGCAGTAAACAAATGTGTTCAGGCCCACTGTCCGGCGAATCTGGACCGGCCCCGCTATCCAGCTGCACCGCTCTACCGCTCTACCGCTCTCCCGCTCTCTCGCGCTCCCGCTCTCCTGCGCTGTTCCCAGCTCCCTCCATGAAGTCTCCGCTGCGCTTTGGAGCGCAGAGCGGAGCTTAGACTTAGTTAGTTCGATTTTGGAGTTTCAACTGAAATAAACCGCGGTCGCACCCCCGCCTACTTTTACCAGTTAACTTTTGTGCGTACATTCTTTTCGGTTAAGGGGCAATTCGCGCAGCGTGTGTTTTCTCCCCTACAGCGACCACAGGCAGATCGCCGCATCCAACGCCCGTCAGCCGCACCAGCAGCCCTACGCCGAAGCCCACCGCAACAGCCCGCCGACGCCGCCAGTTTCCCGCCGTCGCCTCCCACGCCATTCCATTAGATGCTTTCGAATGAAGCCTCGAGTAGTGGAGCATATAATGGCGGATCTTCCAAAGGAACGACTTGATGGATTTCATGCATTCGAAGTCACTGGCATTGACTTTTGCGGGCCATTTCTCTACAAGTTAAAGTTGCGAAGCAAGCCTCCAGTAAAATGCTACGTTTGTCTTCTTTTATTTCGCCACAAAGGCTATTCATTTGGAGTTGATCAAGGATCTCTCTACGGTGTCGTTTCTTCATGGCCTCAAACGATTTATATGCACTAGAAGAAGGCCGGGGCAGATTTGGTCTGATAATGCAACCAACTTTGTTGGCGCTCGCAATGAGCTGCTCGAACTAAAGCGCCTATTCCTCAGCAATGATCATCAGAGAGCTACATTGGACTTTTGCCTAGCGGAGGCTATTGATTGTGGCTTCATTCTTCCTAGGTCGCCACACTTTGGGCGTCTTTGGGAAGCGGCTGTGAATATCGCTAAGCTTCATTTCGACCGCGCTGTTGGCACTGCTGTTTTAGCCTTTGAGGAGTTGCGGACCCTGGTGTGTCACATTTCGGCGGTTGTTAATTCTCGACCATTAGTCTCGATATCAAAAACCCCGCTGATCTGGATGTATTAACCCCAGCACATTTTTTGAATGGTGGTCCGCCTTCCTCTTTCGTCGAGCCGGATGTGACCAGTCTAACCTCAATCGCGTGGATGGATGGCAACGCTTGGCTTACTTGCAGCAGATCTTTTGGTCCCGATGGAAGGAAGAATACTTAACACTACTGCAGCACCGCTCCAAGTGGCGCACCCCAAAACCCGGCCTGGTTGTCGATGACTTAGTTCTAGTCAAGGACGAAAACTTGCCTCCCATGAAGTGGCCCCTCGCTAGAGTGATCGAGCTTCTGTTCGGGGGAGATGGGGTTGCTTGAGTTGCCGTTCTGAAGACAGCATCAGGAGTGACAAAGCGAGCAGTAAACAAGCTGTGTCTGCTACCCCTTAAGGATAATGTTGAAACCCAGGCTTCCAACGGGGGGAGCGTGACCCGACACGCAGCCGCAGCAGCTAATTAACGTCTTAATTCGATTTTATTAATTGCATCGCGAAAGGTATCTCTTTCTATCTAGCTCTCTCATTTTAGTGTACTTGCATTCTTGGGCCTAGCACTCGGCTGGCTGTCCCTTTGTAAAATCAGTACGAATTCTGATCTCGACATTAAACGCACTCTCGTCTCGCCTGCTGTACTCTCTTTCGCTAATAAATTGTTAACAAGCATAAAGCAACCCGAAATTTCGTATTTTAATTTTGCAATAACAAATAAAAAAGCTTATTAGTTCAACAGGATAATAACTTTTTTATTAAGGGCGAACATAAAAATTTCATTACAGAAATCAAAGTTCGTTGTATCTTATAATAAATAGCTACAATAGCAAAATATCCAAAATATCTTGAGTTGCCGTTCTGAAGACAGCACCAGGAGTGACAAAGCGAGCAGTAAACAAGCTGTGTCTGCTACCCCTTAAGGATAATGTTGAAACCCAGGCTTCCAACGGGGGGAGCGTGACCCGACACGCAGCCGCAGCAGCTAATTAACGTCTTAATTCGATTTTATTAATTGCATCGCGAAAGGTATCTCTTTCTATCTAGCTCTCTCATTTTAGTGTACTTGCATTCTTGGGCCTAGCACTCGGCTGGCTGTCCCTTTGTAAAATCAGTACGAATTCTGATCTCGACATTAAACGCACTCTCGTCTCGCCTGCTGTACTCTCTTTCGCTAATAAATTGTTAACAAGCATAAAGCAACCCGAAATTTCGTATTTTAATTTTGCAATAACAAATAAAAAAGCTTATTAGTTCAACAGGATAATAACTTTTTTATTAAGGGCGAACATAAAAATTTCATTACAGAAATCAAAGTTCGTTGTATCTTATAATAAATAGCTACAATAGCAAAATATCCACTTCTAAAAAATATTCGGGAACTGAGAAGTTTCCTAGGTCTTACTATAGAAAATAAGTTCAATATTATGCTCTCAAAACCAAACCTCTAATAAAATATTTGGGAGGTCATAAAGGCAAAATATCAAAAAGTTTATGCAACAAATAGGAAGGAACTTTTAGCCATAATATGGGCTTTTAATAATCTCAGAAACTATTTATATGGTGTGATAGGAATTGAAATCCAAACTGATCATCAACCATTATCCTTCGCAATCTCAAATAAAAATCGTAATATCGAAATGAAAGGTTGGGATTCTTTTATAGAGAGTTTTACACCAAAAGTTATTTACAAACCAGGTACGATAACTGTAGTCGCAGACGCAATATCTTGAATTCAGATTAATAATATG
Organism: Drosophila subpulchrella; assembly: GCF_014743375.2. Taxonomy (NCBI): domain Eukaryota; kingdom Metazoa; phylum Arthropoda; class Insecta; order Diptera; family Drosophilidae; genus Drosophila; species Drosophila subpulchrella. Next base: position 844,961 of record NW_023665574.1, read on the forward strand.
TCCGATAGAGATTAGCCAGAATAATCAAAGTCTGATCAAAACACTTTACATCCTCAGAAAGTACTTTAGAAAACATTATTGAAAAAACTAATAAACCATTAGGTCAGTATATGATTCAGCTATTAATAGCAAAAGCTAGGTGTACTATTCATGAATCAATTAATATATTTAACAAAACCAGGCATATAATAGAGAACGACACGCCAGTAAATCTAATATCAATCCTAAGAGAATTTCTTCAACCAACATTAACAACGGGAATGCACTGCACTCTCGAAGACTTTTATATTATTCAAAATCTTCAAAATAAAACTTTAACAATAAATTTCTTTACACGAGAAAATTCCTCCAAGATGTAGAAAACGAGGAAGACAAGGCGATATAATAATCGTTCGTATGCCAGCTGGTGATTATTCTGTTCGGCTGCCTGCCAAGCTTAATATAGATCTCTTGGGAGAGTCCTACCAGCAAGCTTATCGAAGATTCTTGTCCCTAGAGAGAAAGTTAAATCGTCAGCCAGCCTTGAAGGCTCAATATGCAGCATTCGTAAAGGAATACCTCGATCTGGGACATATGTCATCCGTTTCTGCCGCTGACATCGGGTCGTGCCGATACTTCTTGCCAACTCATTGCGTCATAAAGGAAGATAGCCAGTTCCTAAGTCTATTCTCTCAACGATGTTCTTATGGCAGGCCCTGCAATTCAGCCTAAGCTGTTCCAGATTCTTCTTCGGTTTCGTTCACACCCAGTAGCAATCACATTAGACATTTGCAAAAATGTACCGTTGTGTTAGGGTTCAGCCTGAGGACAGCCATTTGTAATGCATTTTGTAGCGGTATGCCCCCCAGGACCAATTGCAGGTGCTTAAGCTAGACACCGTTACTTATGGCACGAATTCAGCATCATTTCTGGCTGTGCGAGCTATGCATCAGTTGTCAGCAGACGAGCATACAGCGTATCCGCTTGGGGCTGAGATCGTTCGTCGCAATTTTTTGTGGATGATTTGATATTTGGAGCCAAGTCCAAGGAAGAGGCAGTCATCATTATGAACCAGGCATCAAAACTTCTAGCCAAGGGAAAATTTAAGCTTAAAAAGTTGTGCTCAAATGTGTCAGCTGTTTTGGATGGAGTTGCAGACAAGGATAAGGAGTCTTATTTGAAGTTTGATGATGGCCCTGACTTTGCAAAAACCCTAGGTCTCGCTTGGGATCCAGTTTCTGACCAACTATGGTTTTCCTTTTCGGTCTTACACTCAGCATCAAGCCCTGCAGGCGATCTGTCCTGTCTGCAATAGGGCGATTTTACGATATTTTTGTAGCGAACCGAGTAACTGTCATTCAAGAGCTAACTGAAACAGTGGAATGGCGGTATGTTCCAACTTCATTAAATCCAGCTGACATTCTCTCCCGAGGTGCTTTCCTGCTAAGCTCAACGAGTCTCCTCTCTGGGCTCATGGACCAAAAATCCTTTGTGGCCCCACAGTTGACTGACCGACCACAATCATTGCTGAAAAGCCAACGCTTGAGGCTCGGCGGAGGAGGCTCGCCGCATCCGTCGCCCTACGCTCACGGTGTCTGATCTTTAAGGCGGTACTCTGCTATTGCTTTGTCTGTTATAGCGCTCACATTTATGGGATGACATCAAATCATTGCAGTCAAAGGGATTGGTGCACTCGTCCAGCTCGCTCGCATCTCTTTCGCCATTCATACAGTGGTCGGCATAAGTATTTTGACAAAACAAAAGTTAAATATTCTCATAGTTTGAACTTACTTCTTGCAAACTTATGATACAATACTTTTCTTAGCCCATTCAGTACTTATTGAAAAGGACGAATTTGTGTAAACATCTACTTTTTAAACTTTTTTCCTCGACTTGAAAACTTAAATTTTTTGATGCAAAAAGTTTCTTCATACAAAAATAATAGTAACTGAAAAAAAAATTTTTCAAAAATCATTTTGCTTATATTTTTAATTTATTTTTGAAGGTGACAATGTCCGAAAAAATGTGCACGAAAAAAACAAAAATATGGCTCAAATTCACGTTTTTAAACTTTTTCAAAAAATCATAAAAAATATAAGCAAAATGATTTTTGAAAAATTCTTTTTGCAGTTACTAATATTTTTGTTTGAAGAAACTTTTTGCATCAATAAATTTAAGTTTTCAAGTCGAGGAAAAAAGTTTAAAAAAAAAATTTTTAAGTAGATTTACACAAATTCGTCCTTTTCAATAAATACTGAATGGGTTAAGAATTGTATTGTATCATTCAAACGGCATTTAAATTACCTTTCCATTGATGCTAAAAGTTAACAAGAATTTCCTAAACTATTTATATGGTGTGATAGGAATTGAAATCCAAACTGATCATCAACCATTATCCTTCGCAATCTCAGATAAAAATCCTAATATCGAAATGAAAGGTTGGGATTCTTTTATAGAGAGTTTTACACCAAAAGTTATTTATAAACCAGGTATGATAACTGTAGTCGCAGACGCAATATCTTGAATTCAGATTAATAATATGTTCGATAGAGATTAGTCAGAATAATCAAAGTCTGATCAAAACACTTTACATTCGCAGAAAGTACTTTAGAAAACATTATAAGAAACTAATAAACCATTAGGTCAGTTTATGATTCAGCTATTAAAAGCAAAAGCTAGGTTTACTATTCATGAATCAATTAATATATTTAACAAAACCAGTCATATAATAGAGAACGACACGCCAGTGAATCTAATATCAATCCTAAGAGAAATCTTCAACCAACATTAACAACGGGAATGCACTGCACTCTCGAAGACTTTTATATTATTCAAAATCTTCAAAATAAAACTTTAACAATAAATTTCTTTACACGAGAAAGTTCCTCCAAGATGTAGAAAACGAGGAAGACAAGGCGATAATTATAAAAATCGTTCGTATGCCAGCTGGTGATTATTCTGTTCGGCTGCCTGCCAAGCTCAATATAGATCTCTTGGGAGAGTCCTACCAGCAAGCTTATCGAAGATTCTTGTCCCTAGAGAAAAATTTAAATCGTCAGCCAGCCTTGAAGGCTCAATATGCAGCATTCATAAAGGAATACCTCGATCTAGGACATATGTCATCCGTTTCTGCCGCTGACATCGAGTCGTGCCGATACTTCTTGCCAACTCATTGCGTCATAAAGGAAGATAGCTCCGCCACAAAGCTTCGCGCAGTTTTTGATGGATTGGCAGCCAGTTCCTCAGTCTATTATCTCAACGATGTTCTTATGGCAGGCCCTGTAATTCAGCCTAAGCTGTTCCAGATTCTTCTTCGGTTTCGTTCACACCCAGTAGCAATCACATTAGACATTTGCAAAAACGTACCGTTGTGTTAGGGTTCAGCCTGAGAACAGCCATTTGTAATGCATTTTGTAGCGGTATGCCCCCAGGACCAATTGCGGGTGCTTAAGCTAGACACCGTTACTTATGCCACGAATTCAGCATCATTTCTGGCTGTGCGAGCTATGCATCAGTTGTCAGCAGACGAGCATACAGCGTATCCGCTTGGGGCTGAGATCGTTCGTCGCGATTTTTATGTGGATGATTTGATATTTGGAGCCAAGTCCAAGGAAGAGGCAGTCATCATTATGGATCAGGCATCAAAACTTCTTGCCAAGGGAAAATTTAAGCTTAGAAAGTTGTGCTTAAATGAGTCAGCTGTTTTGGATGGAGTTGCAGACAAGGATAAGGAGTCTTATTTGAAGTTTGATGATGGTCCTGATTTTGCAAAAACCCTAGGTCTCGCTTGGGATCCACTTTCTGACCAACTATTGTTTTCCTTTTCGGTCTTACACTCAGCATCAAGCCCTGCAGGCGATCTGTCCTGTCTGCAATAGGACGATTTTACGATCCTCTTGGGTTGGTTGGACCTGTGAACATAAAATCGAAAATTTTCCTTCAGCAACTGTGCAAGGAGATGTTATCCTGGGATGAAAGCCCTCCTGAGTCACAGAATACGGAATGGTTCTTTCTCCAAACTCTGAGAGTGAGATTCATGGATTTTGTGATGCTAGCATAGAAGCTTATGGTGTCTGTGTCTACATCGTTTGCAACGGCCGATCTCAATTACTTTGCTCAAAGTCAAGGGTAGCCCCCTTGAAAACACTCACTGTGCCCAAGCTGGAATTTTGTGGGGCTGAACTCCTGGGACGAGTGCATTTGAGGGAAAGTTGTACTGCTGTAGCGACTCTGCTGTTGCGCTTTCATGGATCCGAGACGAGCCGTCCAGATTCAATATTTTTGTAGCGAACCGAGTAACTGCCATTCAAGAGCTAACTGAAACAGTGGAATGGCGGTATGTTCCAACTTCATTAAATCCAGCTGACATTCTCTCCGGAGGTGCTTTTCCTGCTAAGCTCAACGAGTCTCCTCTCTGGGCTCATGGACCAAAAATTCTTTGTGGCCCCACAGTTGACTGACCGACCACAATCATTGCTGAAAAGCCAACGCTTGAGGCTCGGCGGAGGAGGCTCGCCGCATCCGTCGCCCTACGCTCACGGTGTCTGATCTTTAAGGCGGTACTCTGCTATTGCTTTGTCTGTTATAGCGCTCACATTTATGGGATGACATCAAATCATTGCAGTCAAAGGGATTGGTGCACTCGTCCAGCTCGCTCGCATCTCTTTCGCCATTCATACAGTGGTCGGCATAAGTATTTTGACAAAACAAAAGTTAAATATTCTCATAGTTTGAACTTACTTCTTGCAAACTTATGATACAATACTTTTCTTAGCCCATTCAGTACTTATTGAAAAGGACGAATTTGTGTAAACATCTACTTTTTAAACTTTTTTCCTCGACTTGAAAACTTAAATTTTTTGATGCAAAAAGTTTCTTCAACCAAAAATAATAGTAACTGCAAAAAAAAGGTGACAATGTCCGAAAAAATGTGTATGAAAAAAAGAAAAATATGGCTCAATTTCACGTTTTTAAACTTCTCCAAAAAATCATAAAAAATATAAGCAAATTGATATTTGAAAAATTCTTTTTGCAGTTACTAATATTTTTGTTTGAAGAAACTTTTTGCATCAAAAAATTTAAGTTTTCAAGTCGAGGAAAAAAGTTTAAAAAAAAATTTAAAAGTAGATTTATACAAATTCGTCCTTTTCAATAAATACTTAATGGTTTAAGAATTGTATTTTATCATTCAAACGGCATTTAAATTACCTTTCCACTGATGACAAAAGTTTACAAGAAGTAAATTCAAATTATGAGTATATTTAACTTTTGTTTTGTCAAAATACATATGCCGACCAGTGTAGATCAATTTGGGCTTCTTAGAGGGGATGGTCGGCTAAGCAATACTTCGCTAGATTTTAATGGGCGTCATCCAATTATATTATATACCTGATGACTCCGTCACTCGGTCACTATTGCCATTATTGCCCACTTTCATGAACGCAATCTGCACACTCGGCCACGGGCACTACTCGGCATAATTCGATCCCAATATTGGCCTATTGGGGGGAGGAAGACGGTGATGAAGGCAGTAAACAAATGTATTAGATGCTTTCGAATGAAGCCTCGAGTAGTGGAGCATATAATGGCGGATCTTCCAAAGGAACGACTTGATGGATTTCATGCATTCGAAGTCACTGGCATTGACTTTTGCGGGCCATTTCTCTACAAGTTAGAGTTGCGAAGCAAGCCTCCAGTAAAATGCTACGTTTGTCTTCTTTTATTTCGCCACAAAGGCTATTCATTTGGAGTTGATCAAGGATTTCTCTACGGTGTCGTTTCTTCATGGCCTCAAACGATTTATATGCACTAGAAGAAGGCCGGGGCAGATTTGGTCTGATAATGCAACCAACTTTGTTGGCGCTCGCAATGAGCTGCTCGAACTAAAGCGCCTATTCCTCAGCAATGATCATCAGAGAGCTACATTGGACTTTTGCTTAGCGGAGGCTATTGATTGTGGCTTCATTCTTCCTAGGTCGCCACACTTTAGGCGTCTTTGGGAAGCGGCTGTAAAGATCGCTAAGCATCATTTCGACCGCGCTGTTGGCACTGCTGTTTTAGCCTTTGAGGAGTTGCGGACCCTGGTGTGTCACATTTCGGCGGTTGTTAATTCTCGACCATTAGTCTCGATATCAAAAACCCCGCAACACAGGATAATAACTTTTTTATTAAGGGCGAACATAAAAATTTCATTACAGAAATCAAAGTTCTTTAAAGGCGAAACCAATTTTCTTGGATACATTGTATCTTATAATGTAATAAAAACAGACTCAGAAAAAATAGCTACTATAGCAAAATATCCACTTCTAAAAAATAATCGGGAACTGAGAAGTTTCCTAGGTCTTACTATAGAAAATAAGTTCAATATTATGCTCTCAAAGCCAAACCTCTAACAAAATATTTGGGAGGTCATAACGGCAAAATATCAAAAAGTTTATGCAACAAATAAGAAGGAACTTTTAGCCATACTATGGGCTTTTAATAATCTCAGAAACTATTTATATGGTGTAATAGGAATTGAAATCCAAACTGATCATCAACCATTATCCTTCGCAATCTCAGATAAAAATCCTAATATCGAAATGAAAGGTTGACTTTCTTTTATAGAGAGTTTTACACCAAAAGTTATTTATAAACCAGGTACTTTAACTGTAGTCGCAGACGCAATATCTCGAATTCAGATTAATAATATGTCCGATAGAGATTAGTCATAATAATCAAAGTCTGATCAAAACACTTTACATCCGCAGAAAGTACTTTAGAAAACATTATTGAAGAAACTAATAAACCATTAGGTCAGTTTATGATTCAGCTATTAATAGCGAAAGCTAGGTTTACTATTCATGAATCAATTAATATATTTATCAAAACCAGGCATATAATAGAGAACGACACGCCAGTAAATCTAATATAAATCCTAAGAGAATATCTTCAACCAACATTAACAACGGGAATGCACTGCACTCTCGAAGACTTTTATATTATTCAAAACCTTCAAAATAAAACTTTAACTATAAATTTCTTTGCACGAGAAAATTTCTCCAAGATGTAGAAAACGAGGAAGACAAGGCGATAATTATTGAGGAAACTCACAGTCGACCCCATAGACATAAAAATTACAAACAAATATGTAGACTCTATTATTGGCCAAAATTGTTCGATAAACTACAACAATTGTTACGTGGGCATATTAGTGCCCGAGTCCTGACAGTGACTTGGGCCGAGGGAGAGGCAATCGATGTTCAGGCACCATTTGCCGGCATAAGATACGTCGTATTTGGGTCGTGGGATCTTGGTAAGCCTCTCTCCTCTCCAACATAAAGAGAATAATTTTTTAAAGTGCCTGGAAAATAATATTAGTCAGTAAAGTTCGTCAGTGGTCAGTCCAAACTGCCCCACAAGCTTAGCTGTCGCTTGATCGCAATACGATCGGGCTGCGTTTCGGCCATATTCCCTCCGTTCACATATTCGTGTGCCAAATGGATCGTCGCGGGCCGTGCAATACGATCCCCTATTGTCAAGGTTGTCCGTCGAAAGTTATGTAGTAGTTCTTGACCTACTCCACTTCTCGCGTCAGCACACCCTCCTTGTTAAATATCTATCACTTCATGGTCTTGATATCTTTATCACATTTTAAATTGATTGAGAAATATATATCGGCGTGCGCCGTGAATGAGTAATATAATATTGGCTAATGCACATGAAAATATTTTAATTGTCAATTATTTTTGTTAGCGGAAAGTATCGAATTTACCACCTGTTAAGGTGCGCACATCAGAAAAACGCTGAATTCTCACGCCTTAAAAAGTAGCTCAGAGGGCTCTTGCAATTTAACATTCAATTACAAGGCTGATACTCGCCGCTGAAAAGTTGATGTTTAATTAGTATATAAATGTAAATTTATAAAGAGTATGTCTAGTGTATCTAATTGATTATGTAGTTACGATTATTTTTTAGGAATTAATTCTTGAGCTTAACTATGAACGTATTAACATAGCCCAATAATGTATTTTTATACCCTTGCAGAGGGTATATTGATTTCAGTCAGAAGTTTGCAAAGCAGTGAAAGAGACGTTTCCGACCCTATAAAGTATATATATTCTTGATCAGCATGACTAGACGAGTCGATCTAGCCATGTCCGTCTGTCCGTCAGCTTCTACGCAAGCTAGTCTCTCAGTTTTAAAGCTATCGGGCTGAAACTTTCCCAAAAGTCTTATTTCTTTTGCATGTAAGTTAGCACGCCCAGTACCCATGAGTAGAATTTGCTGAGTTGCAGGCCATATCCGGTGGCCAAAACGCGCAGTAAGGAAACCGCCGAATCTACACCTTAGGTGCCATCACCCCATCGTCTGATACCAAGTGCTGACCCGGCGCTCCAGCGGCAGTGCGGGGAACACGCGCTCAGCGGATGATCGCCGGATACCAAATGCTGACCTTGCATTTTGGTGACGGCGCTGCCGGCAGGCAAAGGCCTCAAGCTGTGGCCGGATCGGCCCCTTATGTCAGTCTAAATTTAGTACTCCACAGCCATAGCTGTGTTTATTAACCCATTGTAAAATTATCTACCCTTTGCCTAAACAGGCTTAGGAATAATAAATAAATAAAACTCAATAACTCTTCTTCTTCTTTGCCTAAACAGGATGGGAGGAAACGGTTTAAAATACTATACACTAAAAAAAATAAAATTATCAAAAAAATAATAATAATTCGGCAAGCCGAAGCTTATATACCCTTGCAGCTATAATTATTAAATTTAAAAACACAACAAATGATATTATCAATAGTATAAGATAATATGTCAAAAAACACCGAAGCTATAATTTGTTTCATATTATTTTCCTACCATTTTTCCGATCGTTCCTATGGCAGCTATATAATATAGTCGTCCGATTTTGATAAAAATAAATTCGAAACTCAGAACTAATTAAAAAAAGTTATTTCCAAGCGTAGGAGGTTATATGTTAAAAACACCGAAGCTATAATTTGTTTCATAATATTTTCCTACCAATTTTCCGATCGTTCCTATGGCAGCTATATGAGATAGTCTGTTACGTACGCCCTCCACATAGAAAGATTCACATAGAGAAACAACGACGAATCTTTAGACAAGGCATGTGACCAACCAGACTCATACTGGTAAAGGCAGAAGAAAATGCAATTCGGCAATTCTCGGGTGTCGCGTGGCCAGAACAACGGCCACGATCAACCTACTGGTAACCATACTCCGGTAGCTAGCAAAGGGCAACAGCCGGCCGTTGACTCCCAAGATAGCAGATATCAAGAAACAGTAATCCTAGGTGGGAACACCTAGTTTATCCGATCCATACCGGCAGCCAAGTAAAAGCTCTAGTCTGGTATAAAAGACCTTAGACAAATAGAGCTTAGGGAGAGAATCCATTTGTGTGTCTTGCTGACGGAAGCCGGCAGCTCCGAGGGAAGACGACTTTCCCTGGGGTAGTCGTCCACGGAGTCTTCTGCCACCAGGACCAGCCACCATATCCAACAGTCCTTGAGGAGGACACAAATCGCTGCTCGAAAGATCCTTATGTGTTGGACCAGCGCCGCCATTGTCAACAAAGAACGTGGAGAGGATCAGCAATAAGGACGACATCTGTCATACTGTGATGTTTGTAGCCGCAGTACCCGTGATCCCCATCCATGCTCCTGAAAATTGTTCAGCTGTAGGAGCCATCCGTTCAGAGGCGTAGCGACCAATAGCATACATCGGAGAAAGTAGTGATGCAATATAAATGTGTTAATCGAGCCAACCAAAGTGAAGCATAACCCAAGACCAATATCCTCTTATAATACAATTGAAGAACAAGTGAAAATCAACAAAAAAACATTGGAAGCATTCAAACATGCACTGAAATACATTTAAACCAACCGAATCGATAGACAAAGTGCGAATCATGATGAACAGCCGTTGAAGAAGTCGCATGCCTCTGGCATAATATAACTATATATTTTGTGTTTAAGTGAATTGGTATACCTAAGAACAGCCGTATTTTGGTGCACGTATATTTATATATATATATATCCAATATAATATTTTCCAAAGCCCAGGATCCGGAGCGTCGAGATCTCATCGCCCAGGATTTAAAGAGGGGGTAAGTTTGTCGGAACACGGTTCCTTTCTTATAAACATACATATATAAATATCCGTGCAGTATCCTACAGTTTTATAGACTAATATAAACTTTTCCAGCGGCGAGTATCAGCCTTGTTGTTGTATGTACAATTGCAAGAGCTCTCTGAGCGACGTTTTGTAGTCGTGAGTAGTCAGCATTTTGCTGATGTGTGCACCTTCACAGGTGGTAAATTCGATACTCTCCGCTAACCAAAAATGGTCAATTAGTTTAATTTCCATATGATTTAGCCAACATTATGTTATTCATCCACGGCACTCGCCGATATAAATATTATCCAATAAATTTGTAATGTAAAAGGATATCAAAACGTGAAGTGCTAGAGCTCTATTAAGGGGGTGTGCTGACGCGAGAAGTGGAGTAGGTCAAGAACAATGACATAACTTTTGACGGACAACCTTGACAATAGGGGATCGTATTGCGCGGCCCGCGACGATCCATTGGCACACGAATGTGTGAAGGGGAGGGAATATGGCCAAAACACAGCCCGATCGTAATGCGATCAAGCGACAGCTAAGCTTGTGGGGCAGTGTGGACTGACGACCGACGGACTTTATGAAGTAATATTATTTTCCAGGCACTTTTAATATTTATTCTCGTTATGTTGGAGAGGAGAGAGGCTTACCAAGATCCCACGACCCGAATACGACGTAGCTTATGCCGGCAAATGGTGCCAGAATATCGCACGCCTCTCCCTCGGCCCAAGTCCTTGTCAGGACTCGGGCACTAATATGCCCACGTAACAGAATTGGCGCCCAACGGTAGGATTTTTCATATTCCTTAAGGAATTTTATTAGGGTCAACCATCTCGATGCCTGCGGTTTTGGAGTGAATGCACCTAAGTATGGCAAAGCTTCCATCTTTATTTGCCATAGGTAATTTGACTGTTTTATAGAGCAGGGAGATTAAATAATTGTAAATGTACGCGTACTTACTTATTTGTCGAGCTAGTAACTGTACAGTCCCCAACTTCTGTGACTGTCAGTGTTGAGCGGCCGCTCAATCAGAACTTTGTCGCAGAATAGAGGCCTGACTTTGAAATTTTTTTTAACCTTAAAAATTCTCTGTTTTGTTCATGGACAAATTTACCAGAACTTCCTTAAATCAAGAACTATGAGTTATCTTTTTTTATAATACTATACCTATAACTAAGTGTAGACGACTACTTGTTAAAATTAACGTAAATACAATTTATAGGTGCTTTCTGGCCGACGCCACACGACGTACTACGCATTTGCCCGGTCGTTTGAATTGGTTCGAGTCCAGAAAGAGCAGGAGCGCAAGCATTACGGTAACGCATTTAGCAGTTGCGGTGCGGGTCTACTGTTCGTTTGTCGATCCAGGACAGAATGGGGGTGGGGGAACTGACAGGAAACGCAAAGCCGACGCCCCACAACGTACTGGGCATTTGTCCGGTCGTTTGCTTGGTTCGAGTCTTTGCTGTTTCCCTTGACATATTTGGGCGGTGGACGATTTTTAGTTTCTCTGGCCGACGCCCCACAACGTATTAGGCTAGTTGGTCAGGTCGTTTGCTTGGTTCGAGTCCAGAGAAATAGGAGACGGTTTTGGAGCCCGAGAATGATCGGTCAAACAACTTGTTTTCCGATGACTGGCGGTAGGGGGTTTTTGGACAGATTCCTTATCTAGACACAGCCATTCCGGTTGGAACATTTGGGATGTCTAGAAAAAGGGAAAGTATGGGCATGTTAGCTTAGCGGAACCGCGTTGTGTAGAAGCGGCTAACACCCATAGTTAGGGAAATTTATTTTATTTTTGTTTGGGGCTTAAATATCGGACGGTTCTTGACCGAAGAGAAACTTTAGAATCAGAGAGAAGCACCCCCATTTTATAAACATTTTTATTGTCGACTTATTCAGCGTATACATCGCTGACCGGGTGTTTTGAAAAGAATCACGTGAACTTTTTATACCAAAACGCAAAAAAATAAGGTGAAGACAAATTTTAGTGCGTGTATTAATCCGCACAAAGTTACAATCTATAAAAAGAAAGCGGAGGCCTTTAAAGAAGGTCAAATAATATAAATGAAGGGGGCCAAGAAGAAGGTCCTATTCCAACCCAGCACCGGAAGAGTGACCCGAGCAACAACGCGCGGAGACAACCACCAACCCCGGAGTGCGAGCGCGCCAAGGCTAGGAGACTCATCTGAAAGAGAGCCGTGGGAGCTCGCACAGAATCAGCCAGGACAGGTAGATACCCTGTCCGAAGAAAACAATTTGGACCAATATACTGAAATGGAAGGAGCCGCCGGTGGGGAGAATCTACCCCTAGGACCGCCGAAAGGAAGATCAAGTATGCTTCCCCAGTTTCAGAGGCACGAGGAGGACAACTTAGAGGCTGCCGAGCGACGTGAACAAAGGTTGATGGAGCTCTTGAGACAGAGCAACGAAATGCAGCGTGGAATGAGTGCCCAGATAGAAGCGCTGAAGGCACAAATAACAGAATTGCAGTCTCCGACATCCAGGAGACCCGAACAGAAGGGACTGCCTTCGCCGCCCCGAACTGTTCCGAATCCAACGGACAGCTTCTTGATATACCAAGAGACCCCGCCTCTGGAACCAGTAACGCAGGACATGCTTAGTAGCCAGATGCACCGGTTAAGAACACCCAGGCGGGTGGACACCCCGTCCCACAGGCAGTCCAGAACAAACGAGAGGGAGACGAGTCACCAACTGCATCCAGAGATCAATCGGAGCTCATCATTTCAGGGACCAAGACCAAAAGACATCAGATTAGACAGATGGAACCTAAAGTTCGATGGAAGCGGTCGCGGCATGACAGTTGAAAGTTTCCTGTTCCGCGTAGACCGATTGCAAGAATTGTACGACCTCAGTCCCCAACAAGTCTTTCGTGAATTCCATCTTCTGTTGGCAGGTGCAGCCACGAAATGGTATTGGCAGTTAATGGAGGACAAGGCAGAAGATTACGATTTTGACTATTACTCATTGACCCAAGAAATGAAACGAGCATTTTCCACTACCGGAAGTGACCTTATGAAAGTCAAGGAATTAATGGAACGCAAACAAGGACAGCACGAAACCTTCAGCGATTATGTCTCCGATATGCACAACTTGCATTTCAAACTGAAGTATAAAATCGCTGAAGATGAATTTATTGAGCTTTTGAAAGACAACATGAACTCCCAGATGGGCGGCTTGCTGCTAACATCCCCATTAACTTCGTTAGCGGAATTCAAAAGGCAGGGTCTCCGAGTGGACCGCTGGTTAAAAGGTACTGCGAAAAACATGCCCAACACTACAAAGCTTTCCTAATAGTACAAAAGTACAAACATATAAATCAAACGTTTCTAATAAATATGCTTTAACAGATCGTCAGTTAGATCAAACACAGATTCCATGCCCCAAGTATATGAATAATACTAGAGTACATAATATACCTTTAATATAAAGCAACAGCAGTGAAGATATCAGCCCGAACAGCTCAGCCGATAAAACATGAGACTCTTGATCAGAGAAGTGGGTCGAAGCCACACGTGAACGGGTGCCTAAAAAGGAGAAGAAACACGGTACAGACAACGATGGTCGTACGCAGATTCCTTTTGCGAAGTCATTCCATGCGGTCCGCATCGATCACTTCGAGCCTGTTACGTACGCCCTCCACATAGAAAGATTCACATAGAGAAACAACGACGAATCTTTAGACAAGGCATGTGACCAACCAGACTCATACTGGTAAAGGCAGAAGAAAATGCAATTCGGCAATTCTCGGGTGTCGCGTGGCCAGAACAACGGCCACGATCAACCTACTGGTAACCATACTCCGGTAGCTAGCAAAGGGCAACAGCCGGCCGTTGACTCCCAAAATAGCAGATATCAAGAAACAGTAATCCTAGGTGGGAACACCTAGTTTATCCGATCCATACCGGCAGCCAAGTAAAAGCTCTAGTCTGGTATAAAAGACCTTAGACAAATAGAGCTTAGGGAGAGAATCCATTTGTGTGTCTTGCTGACGGAAGCCGGCAGCTCCGAGGGAAGACGACTTTCCCTGGGGTAGTCGTCCACGGAGTCTTCTGCCACCAGGACCAGCCACCATATCCAACAGTCCTTGAGGAGGACACAAATCGCTGCTCGAAAGATCCTTATGTGTTGGACCAGCGCCGCCATTGTCAACAAAGAACGTGGAGAGGATCAGCAATAAGGACGACATCTGTCATACTGTGATGTTTGTAGCCGCAGTACCCGTGATCCCCATCCATGCTCCTGAAAATTGTTCAGCTGTAGGAGCCATCCGTTCAGAGGCGTAGCGACCAATAGCATACATCGGAGAAAGTAGTGATGCAATATAAATGTGTTAATCGAGCCAACCAAAGTGAAGCATAACCCAAGACCAATATCCTCTTATAATACAATTGAAGAACAAGTGAAAATCAACAAAAAAACATTGGAAGCATTCAAACATGCACTGAAATACATTTAAACCAACCGAATCGATAGACAAAGTGCGAATCATGATGAACAGCCGTTGAAGAAGTCGCATGCCTCTGGCATAATATAACTATATATTTTGTGTTTAAGTGAATTGGTATACCTAAGAACAGCCGTATTTTGGTGCACGTATATTTATATATATATATATCCAATATAATATTTTCCAAAGCCCAGGATCCGGAGCGTCGAGATCTCATCGCCCAGGATTTAAAGAGGGGGTAAGTTTGTCGGAACACGGTTCCTTTCTTATAAACATACATATATAAATATCCGTGCAGTATCCTACAGTTTTATAGACTAATATAAACTTTTCCAGCGGCGAGTATCAGCCTTGTTGTTGTATGTACAATTGCAAGAGCTCTCTGAGCGACGTTTTGTAGTCGTGAGTAGTCAGCATTTTGCTGATGTGTGCACCTTCACAGGTGGTAAATTCGATACTCTCCGCTAACCAAAAATGGTCAATTAGTTTAATTTCCATATGATTTAGCCAACATTATGTTATTCATCCACGGCACTCGCCGATATAAATATTATCCAATAAATTTGTAATGTAAAAGGATATCAAAACGTGAAGTGCTAGAGCTCTATTAAGGGGGTGTGCTGACGCGAGAAGTGGAGTAGGTCAAGAACAATGACATAACTTTTGACGGACAACCTTGACAATAGGGGATCGTAATGCGCGGCCCGCGACGATCCATTGGCACACGAATGTGTGAAGGGGAGGGAATATGGCCAAAACACAGCCCGATCGTAATGCGATCAAGCGACAGCTAAGCTTGTGGGGCAGTGTGGATTGACGACCGACGGACTTTATGAAGTAATATTATTTTCCAGGCACTTTTAATATTTATTCTCGTTATGTTGGAGAGGAGAGAGGCTTACCAAGATCCCACGACCCGAATACGACGTAGCTTATGCCGGCAAATGGTGCCAGAATATCGGACGCCTCTCCCTCGGCCCAAGTCCTTGTCAGGACTCGGGCACTAATATGCCCACGTAACAGAATTGGCGCCCAACGATAGGATTTTTCATATTCCTTAAGGAATTTTATTAGGGTCAACCATCTCGATGCCTGCGGTTTTGGAGTGGATGCACCTAAGTATGGCAAAGCTTCCATCTTTATTTGCCATAGGTATTTTGACTGTTTTATAGAGCAGGGAGATTAAATAATTGTAAATGTACGCGTACTTACTTATTTGTCGAGCTAGTAACTGTAAAGTCCCCAACTTCTGTGACTGTCAGTGTTGAGCGGCCGCTCAATCAGAACTTTGTCGCAGAATAGAGGCCTGACTTTGAAATTTTTTTTAACCTTAAAAATTCTCTGTTTTGTTCATGGACAAATTTACCAGAACTTCCTTAAATCAAGAACTATGAGTTATCTTTTTTTATAATACTATACCTATAACTAAGTGTCGACGACTACTTGTTAAAATTAACGTAAATACAATTTATAGGTGCTTTCTGGCCGACGCCACACGACGTATTACGCATTTGCCCGGTCGTTTGAATTGGTTCGAGTCCAGAAAGAGCAGGAGCGCAAGCATTACGGTAACGCATTTAGCAGTTGCGGTGCGGGTCTACTGTTCGTTTGTCGATCCAGGACAGAATGGGGGTGGGGGAACTGACAGGAAACGCAAAGCCGACGCCCCACAACGTACTGGGCATTTGTCCGGTCGTTTGCTTGGTTCGAGTCTTTGCTGTTTCCCTTGACATATTTGGGCGGTGGACGATTTTTAGTTTCTCTGGCCGACGCCCCACAACGTATTAGGCTAGTTGGTCAGGTCGTTTGCTTGGTTCGAGTCCAGAGAAATAGGAGACGGTTGTGGAGCCCGAGAATGATCGGTCAAACAACTTGTTTTCCGATGACTGGCGGGAGGGGGTTTTTGGACAGATTCCTTATCTAGACACAGCCATTCCGGTTGGAACATTTGGGATGTCTAGAAAAAGGGAAAGTATGGGCATGTTAGCTTAGCGGAACCGCGTTGTGTAGAAGCGGCTAACACCCATAGTTAGGGAAATTTATTTTGTTTTTGTTTGGGGCTTAAATATCGGACGGTTCTTGACCGAAGAGAAACTTTAGAATCAGAGAGAAGCACCCCCATTTTATAAACATTTTTATTGTCGACTTATTCAGCGTATACATCGCTGACCGGGTGTTTTGAAAAGAATCACGTGAACTTTTTATACCAAAACGCAAAAAAATAAGGTGAAGACAAATTTTAGTGCGTGTATTAATCCGCACAAAGTTACAATCTATAAAAAGAAAGCGGAGGCCTTTAAAGAAGGTCAAATAATATAAACGAAGGGGGCCAAGAAGAAGGTCCTATTCCAACCCAGCACCGGAAGAGTGACCCGAGCAACAACGCGCGGAGACAACCACCAACCCCGGAGTGCGAGCGCGCCAAGGCTAGGAGACTCATCTGAAAGAGAGCCGTGGGAGCTCGCACAGAATCAGCCAGGACAGGTAGATACCCTGTCCGAAGAAACCAATTTGGACCAATATACTGAAATGGAAGGAGCCGCCGGTGGGGAGAATCTACCCCTAGGACCGCCGAAAGGAAGATCAAGTATGCTTCCCCAGTTTCAGAGGCACGAGGAGGACAACTTAGAGGCTGCCGAGCGACGTAAACAAAGGTTGATGGAGCTCTTGAGACAGAGCAACGAAATACAGCGTGGAATGAGTGCCCAGATAGAAGCGCTGAAGGCACAAATAACAGAATTGCAGTCTCCGACATCCAGGAGACCCGAACAGAAGGGACTGCCTTCGCCGCCCCGAACTGTTCCGAATCCAACGGACAGCTTCTTGATATACCAAGAGACCCCGCCTCTGGAACCAGTAACGCAGGACATGCTTAGTAGCCAGATGCACCGGTTAAGAACACCCAGGCGGGTGGACACCCCGTCCCACAGGCAGTCCAGAACAAACGAGAGGGAGACGAGTCACCAACTGCATCCAGAGATCGATCGGAGCTCATCATTTCAGGGACCAAGACCAAAAGACATCCGATTAGACAGATGGAACCTAAAGTTCGATGGAAGCGGTCGCGGCATGACAGTTAAAAGTTTCCTGTTCCGCGTAGACCGATTGCAAGAATTGTACGACCTCAGTCGCCAACAAGTCTTTCGTGAATTCCATCTTCTCTTGGCAGGTGCAGCCACGAAATGGTATTGGCAGTTAATGGAGGACAAGGCAGAAGATTACGATTTTGACTATTACTCATTGACCCAAGAAATGAAACGAGCATTTTCCACTACCGGAAGTGACCTTATGAAAGTCAAGGAATTAATGGAACGCAAACAAGGACAGCACGAAACCTTCAGCGATTATGTCTCCGATATGCACAACTTGCATTTCAAACTGAAGTATAAAATCGCTGAAGATGAATTTATTGAGCTTTTGAAAGACAACATGAACTCCCAGATGGGCGGCTTGCTGCTAACATCCCCATTAACTTCGTTAGCGGAATTCAAAAGGGAGGGTCTCCGAGTGGACCGCTGGTTAAAAGGTACTGCGAAAAACATGCCCAACACTACAAAGCTTTCCTAATAGTACAAAAGTACAAACATATAAATCAAACGTTTCTAATAAATATGCTTTAACAGATCGTCAGTTAGATCAAACACAGATTCCATGCCCCAAGTATATGAATAATACTAGAGTACATAATATACCGATAAAACATGAGACTCTTGATCAGAGAAGTGGGTCGAAGCCACACGTGAACGGGCGCCTAAAAAGGAGAAGAAACACGGTACAGACAACGATGGTCGTACGCAGATTCCTTTTGCGAAGTCATTCCATGCGGTCCGCATCGATCACTTCGAGCCTGTTACGTCCGCCCTCCACATAGAAAGATTCACATAGAGAAACAACGACGAATCTTTAGACAAGGCATGTGACCAACCAGACTCATACTGGTAAAGGCAGAAGAAAATGCAATTCGGCAATTCTCGGGTGTCGCGTGGCCAGAACAACGGCCACGATCAACCTACTGGTAACCATACTCCGGTAGCTAGCAAAGGGCAACAGCCGGCCGTTGACTCCCAAGATAGCAGATATCAAGAAACAGTAATCCTAGGTGGGAACACCTAGTTTATCCGATCCATACCGGCAGCCAAGTAAAAGCTCTAGTCTGGTATAAAAGACCTTAGACAAATAGAGCTTAGGGAGAGAATCCATTTGTGTGTCTTGCTGACGGAAGCCGGCAGCTCCGAGGGAAGACGACTTTCCCTGGGGTAGTCGTCCACGGAGTCTTCTGCCACCAGGACCAGCCACCATATCCAACAGTCCTTGAGGAGGACACAAATCGCTGCTCGAAAGATCCTTATGTGTTGGACCAGCGCCGCCATTGTCAACAAAGAACGTGGAGAGGATCAGCAATAAGGACGACATCTGTCATACTGTGATGTTTGTAGCCGCAGTACCCGTGATCCCCATCCATGCTCCTGAAAATTGTTCAGCTGTAGGAGCCATCCGTTCAGAGGCGTAGCGACCAATAGCATACATCGGAGAAAGTAGTGATGCAATATAAATGTGTTAATCGAGCCAACCAAAGTGAAGCATAACCCAAGACCAATATCCTCTTATAATACAATTGAAGAACAAGTGAAAATCAACAAAAAAACATTGGAAGCATTCAAACATGCACTGAAATACATTTAAACCAACCGAATCGATAGACAAAGTGCGAATCATGATGAACAGCCGTTGAAGAAGTCGCATGCCTCTGGCATAATATAACTATATATTTTGTGTTTAAGTGAATTGGTATACCTAAGAACAGCCGTATTTTGGTGCACGTATATTTATATATATATATATCCAATATAATATTTTCCAAAGCCCAGGATCCGGAGCGTCGAGATCTCATCGCCCAGGATTTAAAGAGGGGGTAAGTTTGTCGGAACACGGTTCCTTTCTTATAAACATACATATATAAATATCCGTGCAGTATCCTACAGTTTTATAGACTAATATAAACTTTTCCAGCGGCGAGTATCAGCCTTGTTGTTGTATGTACAATTGCAAGAGCTCTCTGAGCGACGTTTTGTAGTCGTGAGTAGTCAGCATTTTGCTGATGTGTGCACCTTCACAGGTGGTAAATTCGATACTCTCCGCTAACCAAAAATGGTCAATTAGTTTAATTTCCATATGATTTAGCCAACATTATGTTATTCATCCACGGCACTCGCCGATATAAATATTATCCAATAAATTTGTAATGTAAAAGGATATCAAAACGTGAAGTGCTAGAGCTCTATTAAGGGGGTGTGCTGACGCGAGAAGTGGAGTAGGTCAAGAACAATGACATAACTTTTGACGGACAACCTTGACAATAGGGGATCGTATTGCGCGGCCCGCGACGATCCATTGGCACACGAATGTGTGAAGGGGAGGGAATATGGCCAAAACACAGCCCGATCGTAATGCGATCAAGCGACAGCTAAGCTTGTGGGGCAGTGTGGACTGACGACCGACGGACTTTATGAAGTAATATTATTTTCCAGGCACTTTTAATATTTATTCTCGTTATGTTCGAGAGGAGAGAGGCTTACCAAGATCCCACGACCCGAATACGACGTAGCTTATGCCGGCAAATGGTGCCAGAATATCGGACGCCTCTCCCTCGGCCCAAGTCCTTGTCAGGACTCGGGCACTAATATGCCCACGTAACAGAATTGGCGCCCAACGATAGGATTTTTCATATTCCTTAAGGAATTTTATTAGGGTCAACCATCTCGATGCCTGCGGTTTTGGAGTGGATGCACCTAAGTATGGCAAAGCTTCCATCTTTATTTGCCATAGGTAATTTGACTGTTTTATGGAGCAGGGAGATTAAATAATTGTAAATGTACGCATACCTACTTATTTGTCGAGCTAGTAACTGTAAAGTCCCCAACTTCTGTGACTGTCAGTGTTGAGCGGCCGCTCAATCAGAACTTTGTCGCAGAATAGAGGCCTGACTTTGAAATTTTTTTTAACCTTAAAAATTCTCTGTTTTGTTCATGGACAAATTTACCAGAACTTCCTTAAATCAAGAACTATGAGTTATCTTTTTTTATAATACTATACCTATAACTAAGTGTCGACGACTACTTGTTAAAATTAACGTAAATACAATTTATAGGTGCTTTCTGGCCGACGCCACACGACGTACTACGCATTTGCCCGGTCGTTTGAATTGGTTCGAGTCCAGAAAGAGCAGGAGCGCAAGCATTACGGTAACGCATTTAGCAGTTGCGGTGCGGGTCTACTGTTCGTTTGTCGATCCAGGACAGAATGGGGGTGGGGGAACTGACAGGAAACGCAAAGCCGACGCCCCACAACGTACTGGGCATTTGTCCGGTCGTTTGCTTGGTTCGAGTCTTTGCTGTTTCCCTTGACATATTTGGGCGGTGGACGATTTTTAGTTTCTCTGGCCGACGCCCCACAACGTATTAGGCTAGTTGGTCAGGTCGTTTGCTTGGTTCGAGTCCAGAGAAATAGGAGACGGTTGTGGAGCCCGAGAATGATCGGTCAAACAACTTGTTTTCCGATGACTGGCGGGAGGGGGTTTTTGGACAGATTCCTTATCTAGACACAGCCATTCCGGTTGGAACATTTGGGATGTCTAGAAAAAGGGAAAGTATGGGCATGTTAGCTTAGCGGAACCGCGTTGTGTAGAAGCGGCTAACACCCATAGTTAGGGAAATTTATTTTGTTTTTGTTTGGGGCTTAAATATCGGACGGTTCTTGACCGAAGAGAAACTTTAGAATCAGAGAGAAGCACCCCCATTTTATAAACATTTTTATTGTCGACTTATTCAGCGTATACATCGCTGACCGGGTGTTTTGAAAAGAATCACGTGAACTTTTTATACCAAAACGCAAAAAAATAAGGTGAAGACAAATTTTAGTGCGTGTATTAATCCGCACAAAGTTACAATCTATAAAAAGAAAGCGGAGGCCTTTAAAGAAGGTCAAATAATATAAATGAAGGGGGCCAAGAAGAAGGTCCTATTCCAACCCAGCACCGGAAGAGTGACCCGAGCAACAACGCGCGGAGACAACCACCAACCCCGGAGTGCGAGCGCGCCAAGGCTAGGAGACTCATCTGAAAGAGAGCCGTGGGAGCTCGCACAGAATCAGCCAGGACAGGTAGATACCCTGTCCGAAGAAAACAATTTGGACCAATATACTGAAATGGAAGGAGCCGCCGGTGGGGAGAATCTACCCCTAGGACCGCCGAAAGGAAGATCAAGTATGCTTCCCCAGTTTCAGAGGCACGAGGAGGACAACTTAGAGGCTGCCGAGCGACGTGAACAAAGGTTGATGGAGCTCTTGAGACAGAGCAACGAAATGCAGCGTGGAATGAGTGCCCAGATAGAAGCGCTGAAGGCACAAATAACAGAATTGCAGTCTCCGACATCCAGGAGACCCGAACAGAAGGGACTGCCTTCGCCGCCCCGAACTGTTCCGAATCCAACGGACAGCTTCTTGATATACCAAGAGACCCCGCCTCTGGAACCAGTAACGCAGGACATGCTTAGTAGCCAGATGCACCGGTTAAGAACACCCAGGCGGGTGGACACCCCGTCCCACAGGCAGTCCAGAACAAACGAGAGGGAGACGAGTCACCAACTGCATCCAGAGATCGATCGGAGCTCATCATTTCAGGGACCAAGACCAAAAGACATCCGATTAGACAGATGGAACCTAAAGTTCGATGGAAGCGGTCGCGGCATGACAGTTGAAAGTTTCCTGTTCCGCGTAGACCGATTGCAAGAATTGTACGTCCTCAGTCGCCAACAAGTCTTTCGTGAATTCCATCTTCTGTTGGCAGGTGCAGCCACGAAATGGTATTGGCAGTTAATGGAGGACAAGGCAGAAGATTACGATTTTGACTATTACTCATTGACCCAAGAAATGAAACGAGCATTTTCCACTACCGGAAGTGACCTTATGAAAGTCAATGAATTAATGGAACGCAAACAAGGACAGCACGAAACCTTCAGCGATTATGTCTCCGATATGCACAACTTGCATTTCAAACTGAAGTATAAAATCGCTGAAGATGAATTTATTGAGCTTTTGAAAGACAACATGAACTCCCAGATGGGCGGCTTGCTGCTAACATCCCCATTAACTTCGTTAGCGGAATTCAAAAGGGAGGGTCTCCGAGTGGACCGCTGGTTAAAAGGTACTGCGAAAAACATGCCCAACACTACAAAGCTTTCCTAATAGTACAAAAGTACAAACATATAAATCAAACGTTTCTAATAAATATGCTTTAACAGATCGTCAGTTAGATCAAACACAGATTCCATGCCCCAAGTATATGAATAATACTAGAGTACATAATATACCTTTAATATAAAGCAACAGCAGTGAAGATATCAGCCCGAACAGCTCAGCCGATAAAACATGAGACTCTTGATCAGAGAAGTGGGTCGAAGCCACACGTGAACGGGCGCCTAAAAAGGAGAAGAAACACGGTACAGACAACGATGGTCGTACGCAGATTCCTTTTGCGAAGTCATTCCATGCGGTCCGCATCGATCACTTCGAGCCTGTTACGTACGCCCTCCACATAGAAAGATTCACATAGAGAAACAACGACGAATCTTTAGACAAGGCATGTGACCAACCAGACTCATACTGGTAAAGGCAGAAGAAAATGCAATTCGGCAATTCTCGGGTGTCGCGTGGCCAGAACAACGGCCACGATCAACCTACTGGTAACCATACTCCGGTAGCTAGCAAAGGGCAACAGCCGGCCGTTGACTCCCAAGATAGCAGATATCAAGAAACAGTAATCCTAGGTGGGAACACCTAGTTTATCCGATCCATACCGGCAGCCAAGTAAAAGCTCTAGTCTGGTATAAAAGACCTTAGACAAATAGAGCTTAGGGAGAGAATCCATTTGTGTGTCTTGCTGACGGAAGCCGGCAGCTCCGAGGGAAGACGACTTTCCCTGGGGTAGTCGTCCACGGAGTCTTCTGCCACCAGGACCAGCCACCATATCCAACAGTCCTTGAGGAGGACACAAATCGCTGCTCGAAAGATCCTTATGTGTTGGACCAGCGCCGCCATTGTCAACAAAGAACGTGGAGAGGATCAGCAATAAGGACGACATCTGTCATACTGTGATGTTTGTAGCCGCAGTACCCGTGATCCCCATCCATGCTCCTGAAAATTGTTCAGCTGTAGGAGCCATCCGTTCAGAGGCGTAGCGACCAATAGCATACATCGGAGAAAGTAGTGATGCAATATAAATGTGTTAATCGAGCCAACCAAAGTGAAGCATAACCCAAGACCAATATCCTCTTATAATACAATTGAAGAACAAGTGAAAATCAACAAAAAAACATTGGAAGCATTCAAACATGCACTGAAATACATTTAAACCAACCGAATCGATAGACAAAGTGCGAATCATGATGAACAGCCGTTGAAGAAGTCGCATGCCTCTGGCATAATATAACTACATATTTTGTGTTTAAGTGAATTGGTATACCTAAGAACAGCCGTATTTTGGTGCACGTATATTTATATATATATATATCCAATATAATATTTTCCAAAGCCCAGGATCCGGAGCGTCGAGATCTCATCGCCCAGGATTTAAAGAGGGGGTAAGTTTGTCGGAACACGGTTCCTTTCTTATAAACATACATATATAAATATCCGTGCAGTATCCTACAGTTTTATAGACTAATATAAACTTTTCCAGCGGCGAGTATCAGCCTTGTTGTTGTATGTACAATTGCAAGAGCTCTCTGAGCGACGTTTTGTAGTCGTGAGTAGTCAGCATTTTGCTGATGTGTGCACCTTCACAGGTGGTAAATTCGATACTCTCCGCTAACCAAAAATGGTCAATTAGTTTAATTTCCATATGATTTAGCCAACATTATGTTATTCATCCACGGCACTCGCCGATATAAATATTATCCAATAAATTTGTAATGTAAAAGGATATCAAAACGTGAAGTGCTAGAGCTCTATTAAGGGGGTGTGCTGACGCGAGAAGTGGAGTAGGTCAAGAACAATGACATAACTTTTGACGGACAACCTTGACAATAGGGGATCGTATTGCGCGGCCCGCGACGATCCATTGGCACACGAATGTGTGAAGGGGAGGGAATATGGCCAAAACACAGCCCGATCGTAATGCGATCAAGCGACAGCTAAGCTTGTGGGGCAGTGTGGACTGACGACCGACGGACTTTATGAAGTAATATTATTTTCCAGGCACTTTTAATATTTATTCTCGTTATGTTCGAGAGGAGAGAGGCTTACCAAGATCCCACGACCCGAATACGACGTAGCTTATGCCGGCAAATGGTGCCAGAATATCGGACGCCTCTCCCTCGGCCCAAGTCCTTGTCAGGACTCGGGCACTAATATGCCCACGTAACAGAATTGGCGCCCAACGATAGGATTTTTCATATTCCTTAAGGAATTTTATTAGGGTCAACCATCTCGATGCCTGCGGTTTTGGAGTGGATGCACCTAAGTATGGCAAAGCTTCCATCTTTATTTGCCATAGGTAATTTGACTGTTTTATAGAGCAGGGAGATTAAATAATTGTAAATGTACGCGTACTTACTTATTTGTCGAGCTAGTAACTGTAAAGTCCCCAACTTCTGTGACTGTCAGTGTTGAGCGGCCGCTCAATCAGAACTTTGTCGCAGAATAGAGGCCTGACTTTGAAATTTTTTTTAACCTTAAAAATTCTCTGTTTTGTTCATGGACAAATTTACCAGAACTTCCTTAAATCAAGAACTATGAGTTATCTTTTTTTATAATACTATACCTATAACTAAGTGTCGACGACTACTTGTTAAAATTAACGTAAATACAATTTATAGGTGCTTTCTGGCCGACGCCACACGACGTACTACGCATTTGCCCGGTCGTTTGAATTGGTTCGAGTCCAGAAAGAGCAGGAGCGCAAGCATTACGGTAACGCATTTAGCAGTTGCGGTGCGGGTCTACTGTTCGTTTGTCGATCCAGGACAGAATGGGGGTGGGGGAACTGACAGGAAACGCAAAGCCGACGCCCCACAACGTACTGGGCATTTGTCCGGTCGTTTGCTTGGTTCGAGTCTTTGCTGTTTCCCTTGACATATTTGGGCGGTGGACGATTTTTAGTTTCTCTGGCCGACGCCCCACAACGTATTAGGCTAGTTGGTCAGGTCGTTTGCTTGGTTCGAGTCCAGAGAAATAGGAGACGGTTGTGGAGCCCGAGAATGATCGGTCAAACAACTTGTTTTCCGATGACTGGCGGGAGGGGGTTTTTGGACAGATTCCTTATCTAGACACAGCCATTCCGGTTGGAACATTTGGGATGTCTAGAAAAAGGGAAAGTATGGGCATGTTAGCTTAGCGGAACCGCGTTGTGTAGAAGCGGCTAACACCCATAGTTAGGGAAATTTATTTTGTTTTTGTTTGGGGCTTAAATATCGGACGGTTCTTGACCGAAGAGAAACTTTAGAATCAGAGAGAAGCACCCCCATTTTATAAACATTTTTATTGTCGACTTATTCAGCGTATACATCGCTGACCGGGTGTTTTGAAAAGAATCACGTGAACTTTTTATACCAAAACGCAAAAAAATAAGGTGAAGACAAATTTTAGTGCGTGTATTAATCCGCACAAAGTTACAATCTATAAAAAGAAAGCGGAGGCCTTTAAAGAAGGTCAAATAATATAAACGAAGGGGGCCAAGAAGAAGGTCCTATTCCAACCCAGCACCGGAAGAGTGACCCGAGCAACAACGCGCGGAGACAACCACCAACCCCGGAGTGCGAGCGCGCCAAGGCTAGGAGACTCATCTGAAAGAGAGCCGTGGGAGCTCGCACAGAATCAGCCAGGACAGGTAGATACCCTGTCCGAAGAAAACAATTTGGACCAATATACTGAAATGGAAGGAGCCGCCGGTGGGGAGAATCTACCCCTAGGACCGCCGAAAGGAAGATCAAGTATGCTTCCCCAGTTTCAGAGGCACGAGGAGGACAACTTAGAGGCTGCCGAGCGACGTGAACAAAGGTTGATGGAGCTCTTGAGACAGAGCAACGAAATACAGCGTGGAATGAGTGCCCAGATAGAAGCGCTGAAGGCACAAATAACAGAATTGCAGTCTCCGACATCCAGGAGACCCGAACAGAAGGGACTGCCTTCGCCGCCCCGAACTGTTCCGAATCCAACGGACAGCTTCTTGATATACCAAGAGACCCCGCCTCTGGAACCAGTAACGCAGGACATGCTTAGTAGCCAGATGCACCGGTTAAGAACACCCAGGCGGGTGGACACCCCGTCCCACAGGCAGTCCAGAACAAACGAGAGGGAGACGAGTCACCAACTGCATCCAGAGATCGATCGGAGCTCATCATTTCAGGGACCAAGACCAAAAGACATCCGATTAGACAGATGGAACCTAAAGTTCGATGGAAGCGGTCGCGGCATGACAGTTGAAAGTTTCCTGTTCCGCGTAGACCGATTGCAAGAATTGTACGTCCTCAGTCGCCAACAAGTCTTTCGTGAATTCCATCTTCTGTTGGCAGGTGCAGCCACGAAATGGTATTGGCAGTTAATGGAGGACAAGGCAGAAGATTACGATTTTGACTATTACTCATTGACCCAAGAAATGAAACGAGCATTTTCCACTACCGGAAGTGACCTTATGAAAGTCAATGAATTAATGGAACGCAAACAAGGACAGCACGAAACCTTCAGCGATTATGTCTCCGATATGCACAACTTGCATTTCAAACTGAAGTATAAAATCGCTGAAGATGAATTTATTGAGCTTTTGAAAGACAACATGAACTCCCAGATGGGCGGCTTGCTGCTAACATCCCCATTAACTTCGTTAGCGGAATTCAAAAGGGAGGGTCTCCGAGTGGACCGCTGGTTAAAAGGTACTGCGAAAAACATGCCCAACACTACAAAGCTTTCCTAATAGTACAAAAGTACAAACATATAAATCAAACGTTTCTAATAAATATGCTTTAACAGATCGTCAGTTAGATCAAACACAGATTCCATGCCCCAAGTATATGAATAATACTAGAGTACATAATATACCTTTAATATAAAGCAACAGCAGTGAAGATATCAGCCCGAACAGCTCAGCCGATAAAACATGAGACTCTTGATCAGAGAAGTGGGTCGAAGCCACACGTGAACGGGCGCCTAAAAAGGAGAAGAACACGGTACAGACAACGATGGTCGTACGCAGATTCCTTTTGCGAAGTCATTCCATGCGGTCCGCATCGATCACTTCGAGCCTGTTACGTACGCCCTCCACATAGAAAGATTCACATAGAGAAACAACGACGAATCTTTAGACAAGGCATGTGACCAACCAGACTCATACTGGTAAAGGCAGAAGAAAATGCAATTCGGCAATTCTCGGGTGTCGCGTGGCCAGAACAACGGCCACGATCAACCTACTGGTAACCATACTCCGGTAGCTAGCAAAGGGCAACAGCCGGCCGTTGACTCCCAAGATAGCAGATATCAAGAAACAGTAATCCTAGGTGGGAACACCTAGTTTATCCGATCCATACCGGCAGCCAAGTAAAAGCTCTAGTCTGGTATAAAAGACCTTAGACAAATAGAGCTTAGGGAGAGAATCCATTTGTGTGTCTTGCTGACGGAAGCCGGCAGCTCCGAGGGAAGACGACTTTCCCTGGGGTAGTCGTCCACGGAGTCTTCTGCCACCAGGACCAGCCACCATATCCAACAGTCCTTGAGGAGGGCACAAATCGCTGCTCGAAAGATCCTTATGTGTTGGACCAGCGCCGCCATTGTCAACAAAGAACGTGGAGAGGATCAGCAATAAGGACGACATCTGTCATACTGTGATGTTTGTAGCCGCAGTACCCGTGATCCCCATCCATGCTCCTGAAAATTGTTCAGCTGTAGGAGCCATCCGTTCAGAGGCGTAGCGACCAATAGCATACATCGGAGAAAGTAGTGATGCAATATAAATGTGTTAATCGAGCCAACCAAAGTGAAGCATAACCCAAGACCAATATCCTCTTATAATACAATTGAAGAACAAGTGAAAATCAACAAAAAAACATTGGAAGCATTCAAACATGCACTGAAATACATTTAAACCAACCGAATCGATAGACAAAGTGCGAATCATGATGAACAGCCGTTGAAGAAGTCGCATGCCTCTGGCATAATATAACTATATATTTTGTGTTTAAGTGAATTGGTATACCTAAGAACAGCCGTATTTTGGTGCACGTATATTTATATATATATATATATCCAATATAATATTTTCCAAAGCCCAGGATCCGGAGCGTCGAGATCTCATCGCCCAGGATTTAAAGAGGGGGTAAGTTTGTCGGAACACGGTTCCTTTCTTATAAACATACATATATAAATATCCGTGCAGTATCCTACAGTTTTATAGACTAATATAAACTTTTCCAGCGGCGAGTATCAGCCTTGTTGTTGTATGTACAATTGCAAGAGCTCTCTGAGCGACGTTTTGTAGTCGTGAGTAGTCAGCATTTTGCTGATGTGTGCACCTTCACAGGTGGTAAATTCGATACTCTCCGCTAACCAAAAATGGTCAATTAGTTTAATTTCCATATGATTTAGCCAACATTATGTTATTCATCCACGGCACTCGCCGATATAAATATTATCCAATAAATTTGTAATGTAAAAGGATATCAAAACGTGAAGTGCTAGAGCTCTATTAAGGGGGTGTGCTGACGCGAGAAGTGGAGTAGGTCAAGAACAATGACATAACTTTTGACGGACAACCTTGACAATAGGGGATCGTATTGCGCGGCCCGCGACGATCCATTGGCACACGAATGTGTGAAGGGGAGGGAATATGGCCAAAACACAGCCCGATCGTAATGCGATCAAGCGACAGCTAAGCTTGTGGGGCAGTGTGGACTGACGACCGACGGACTTTATGAAGTAATATTATTTTCCAGGCACTTTTAATATTTATTCTCGTTATGTTGGAGAGGAGAGAGGCTTACCAAGATCCACCAACCCGAATACGACGTAGCTTATGCCGGCAAATGGTGCCAGAATATCGGACGCCTCTCCCTCGGCCCAAGTCCTTGTCAGGACTCGGGCACTAATATGCCCACGTAACAAGTCTTCCGATTTTGATAAAATTAAATTCGAAATTCAGAACTAATTAAAAAATCTTATTTCCAAGCGTTGGAGGTTATATGTTGAAAAACAACGAAGCTATAATTTGTTTCATATTATTTTTCCACCAATTTTCCGAACGTTCCTATGGCAGCTATATGATATAGTCGTCCGATTTTAATAAAATTAAATCCAAAACTCAGATTTAATTTAAAAATGTTATTTTCAAGCGTAGGAGGTTATATGTTAAAAAACACCTAAGCTATTATTTGTTTCATATTATTTTCCCACCGATTTTCCGATCGTTCCTATTGCAGCTATGGAAGCTATAAGATATAGTTGTCCGATTCGGCTGGTTCCGACTTTTATACTACCTGCAAAAGATATAAGACTTTTGGGAAAGTTTCAGCCCGATAGCTTTAAAACTGAGAGACTAGTTTGCGTAGAAACGGACGGACAGACGGACATGGCTAGATCGACTCGTCTAGTCATGCTGATCAAAAATATATATACTTTATGGGGTCGGAAACGTCTCCTTCACTGCGTTGCAAACTTCTGACTGAAATCAATATACCCTCTGCAAGGGTATAACAAATGATATTCCCAATAGTATAAGATAATATGTCGAAGAACACCGAAGCTATAATTTGTTTCATATTATTTTCCTACCAATTTTCCGATCGTTCCTATGGCAGCTATATAATAAAGTCTTCCGATTTTGATAAAATTAAATTCGAAATTCAGAACTAATTAAAAAATGTTATTTCCAAGCGTAGGAGGTTATATGTTAAGAAACACCGAAGCTATAATTTGTTTCATAATATTTTCCTACCAATTTTCCGATCGTTCCTATGGCAGCTATATGATATAGTCGTCCGATTTCGATAAAATTTAATTCAAAATTCAAAACTAATTAAAAAATGTTATTTCCAAGCTTAGGAGGTTATATGCCAAAAAACACCAAAGAAAATTTTGTAAAAATTTTTTTTCCGATTTTTCCTATGGAAGCTATAAGATATAGTTGTCCGATTCGGCTGGTTCCGACTTTTATACTACCTGCAAAAGATATAAGACTTTTGGGAAAGTTTCAGCCCGATAGCTTTAAAACTGAGAGACTAGTTTGCGTAGAAACGGACGGACAGACGGACAGACGGACATGGCTAGATCGACTCGTCTAGTCATGCTGATCAAGAATATATATACTTTATGGGGTCGGAAACGTCTCCTTCACTGCGTTGCAAACTTCTGACTGAAATCAATATACCCTCTGCAAGGGTATAACAAATGATATTCCCAATAGTATAAGATAATATGTCGAAGAACACCGAAGCTATAATTTGTTTCATATTATTTTCCTACCAATTTTCCGATCGTTCCTATGGCAGCTATATAATAAAGTCTTCCGATTTTGATAAAATTAAATTCGAAATTCAGAACTAATTAAAAAATGTTATTTCCAAGCGTTGGAGGTTATATGTTGAAAAACAACGAAGCTATAATTTGTTTCATATTATTTTTCCACCAATTTTCCGATCGTTCCTATAGCAGCTATATTATATAGTCGTCCGATTTCGGTAAAATTTACTTCAAAACTAATTCAAAAATGTTATTTCCAAGCTTAGGAGGTTATATGCCAAAAACACCAGATATAATTTTTTTAAATTTTTTTTTCGATTATTCCTATGGGAGCAATAAGATATAGTTGTCCGATCCGGCTGGTTCCGACTTATATACTACCTGCAAAAGATATAAGACTTTTGGGAAAGTTTCAGCCCGATAGCTTTTAAACTGAGAGACTAGTTTGCGTAGAAGCGGACGGACAGACGGGCAGACTGACATGGCTAGATCGACTCGTCTAGTCATGCTGATCAAGAATATATATACATTATGGGGTCGGAAACGTCTCCTTCACTGCGTTGCAAGCTTCTGACTGAAATCAATATACCCTCTGCAAGGGTATAACATTAAAAATAAAACTAAAGTATAATAAAGCCCAACTCGGAAGAAAACGCGCGAAGTTTTATTTTATTATACCACTAGCCGGAAAGTCGGACCTCTGTACCCCTACCGAAAGAAGGCAGTTCAAATTTAAAAAAAAAGTGTAAAAAAAAGTGAGCGAGAATCTTTAAAAAAACAAGAAAGGAAGTTAGCTTCGGCAAGCCGAAGCTTATATACCCTTGCAGCTATAATTACTACATTTAAAAATACAAAAAATGATATTCCCAATAGTATAAGATAATATGTCAAAAAACAGCGAAGCTATAACTTGTTTCATATTATTTTCCTACCAATTTTCCGATCGTTCCTATGGCAGCTATATGATATAGTCGTCCGATTTTGATAAAATTAAATTCGAAATTCAGAACTAATTAAAAAATGTTATTTCCAAGCGTAGGAGGTTACATGTTAAAAAACACCGAAGCTATAATTTGTAACATATTATTTTCCTACCAATTTTCCGATCGTTCCTATGGCAGCTATATGATATAGTTTTCCGATTTTGATAAAATTAAATTCGAAATTCAGAACAAATTAAAAAAGCGTTGGAGGTTATATGTTGAAAAACACCGAAGCTATAATTTGTTTCATATTTATTGTCCACCAATTTTCCGATCGTTCCTATGGCAGCTATATGATATAGTCGTCCGATTTCGATAAAATTTAATTCAAAATTCAAAACTAATTAAAAAATGTTATTTCCAAGCTTAGGAGGTAATATGCCAAAAAACACCAAAGAAAATTTTGTAAAAATTTTTTTTCCGATTATTCCTATGGGAGCTATAAGATATAGTTGTCCGATCCGGCTGGTTCCGACTTATATACTACCTGCAAAAGATATAAGACTTTTGGGAAAGTTTCAGCCCGATAGCTTAAAAACTGAGAGACTAGTTTGCGTAGAAACGGACGGACAGACGGACAGACGGACAGACGGACATGGCTAGATCGACTCGTCTAGTCATGCTGATCAAGAATATATATACTTTATGGGGTCGGAAACGTCTCCTTCTCTGCGTTGCAAACTTCTGACTGAAATCAATATACCCTCTGCAAGGGTATAATAAACCCTCACCCGTACGAAAAATCAGTTAAAATCAAAGAAAAAGAGTGTGAAAAAAGTGAGCGAGAATCTTACAAAAAAAAAGGAGAAATAAACCCTCACTCGCACGAAAAATCAGTTAAAATCAAAAAAGTGTGAAAAAAGTGAGCGAGAGAAATAAACCCTCACCCGAACGAAATATCAGTTAAAATCAAAAAAGTGTGACAAAAGTGAGCGAGAATCTTAAAAAAAAAGAGAGAAATAAACCCTCACTCGCACTAAAAATCAGCAGTCGTCCCAGTCGCAGGTCGCAGTTGCGGTCGCCGTTGGAAGTCGCAGCTTTTTACTCCTCGCCCAGCACGAGGGATAACGATCGTCAGCAACAGTCGCCGCCAACAACCAGCCCCCTCGCCCCGCACGAGGGATAGCAATCGTCAGCAGTAGTAGCCGCTAGAAACCAGCCACCTCGCCCCGCACGAGGGATAACAATCGTCAGCAGTAGTCGCCGCTAGCAACCAGCCCCCTCGCCACGCACGAGGGATAGCAATCGTCAGCAGTAGTCGCCGCTAGCAACCAGCACCCTCGCCCCGCTCGAGAGATCGGAATACACCAGCTGCACTAACAAAAAAAATATGTAAGTAGGCTGTTTGATTATTCGCAAAATTCTCGGTAGAAAACAGAAATAAATATAAAATATGAATAAACGGTCTGTGAGTACAATTCTGCATGAAGAAAAAAACCCTAAAGTTTAAGGAAAAAAAATCTCTAGAATTTTCTGGTGTATGTCTACACTGAGAGAAATAATTTTCTCCCAAATTAAAAAGTATTTATAAAAAATACGGTCAAATAAAAAATCTTACTCGTGCCTTAATCATTTGTAAAAATTACACTGGGAATTTTTCTTTACCTTCCAAAATTTCTTGAAATAAATATTATACAGGATTGCTTTAAATATCAAACAATACAAATAAATTTTTGTTTACTTTAAAAAGTATAATAAAATGTGTTATAAAATTAAAAAAAAAATAACAACAAATTTATTAAAAGCAAATTTTGTTTTTTCGTCTCAAAATTTGTACGTCTTTAAACTAATATTGCGTGTTTAAAACAACGTTATAATACAAAAAAACAGATTTAAATGTTTTTCCGATTTTGTACCCACAACTATAAAACGGGTTTCTCTCGAAAATAAGAATAATAATAATAATATTAAAGCTCATGTACAGAAATGACGACTCCAGCTCGTCGGGAGATGAAATAATTGAAGAATATAAGCGATTATTAGCAACCAAAGTAAATAGAAAGGGAAAAAATCAAGAGGAGGCTTACACCCCATCAACTAGCAGAAGTCAAATTGTTTTAAAAAAAAGTGTTATAGAAAGCCCCGAACGGATAGAAATCCATTCGCAGGAAATGCAGGCCGAACAAATCGCAAATCGCGGCCTTAGAAAGACAGCAAAGGCTGTTCGATGACAAATTAGGTACCATCGTAAGGGAGTTGGATAGGCAAAAAGTGAAAGCTCCAAAAATCGAGACATTTAAGGAAATCATTATCACACCAGGGGTAGAGTGTAATGAGCCTCTAGACATTATAAAATCGGTTCCCGAGTTCGATGGGAAGCAGGAGACATACGTATCCTGGAGACAGGCAGCCATTGCGGCCTATAAGGTCTTCGAGCGTTTTAATAGCAGCAGTCGGCATTATCAAGCAGTGGCCATTCTAAAAAATAAAGTTTGAGGTCCGGCAGCGGCCGTATTAGCTTCATTTGATACAGTGCTAACTTTTCACGCCATCTTGGCACGTCTCGACTTTACATACGCAGACAAAACTCCAACGCACGTGATCCAACAAGAACTAAGCCTGTCAAGGCAAGGGGATCTACCACTTCTTAAATACTATGATGAGGTCGAAAAAAAGCTAACACTTCTTACAAATAAAATAGTAATGACGCACGACGCAGCCTCAGCGTCTGTATTAAATGAGAAATTTAGGGAAGGCGCACTCCATGCGTTCGTCTCTGGCTTGAAAAAATCATTAAAAGTAGCCGTTTTCCCAGCACAACCGCGGGATCTACCAACAGCCCTAGCTCAAGAAGCTGAGTCAAGCAACGATAGGAGCATATTTGTGGCCAGCTTCGCCCGACATGCTGAAGAAAAAACGAATAAAGCAAATAATTATCGACCACCTTCGTGGAAAAATTTCTCACAACGGTCAAATTTCCCTAATCATGAACGAAATCAAAGTACGGGGGCAATAAAAAAAACCCTCACTTTGTGAAAAATCAAAACTGGGGTAATAAAAAAACTCTTTCTTTCAAACAAAAGCCAAGCCCTTATTCAGGAAATAGTCAGGCCAGGCCCTCACCGGAGCCAATGGATGTGGATACTCTCTCGCAATTCAGACAGTCCACAAATTGGCGAAAAGGGCAGTCAACACGGAGCCAACAAAAAATTAACTACCTTTCAGAGGAAAAACGCACGGAGGAAGAATACGATGAAGATGACTTAGATGCAGATGATACTTTCAATTTTTTAGAATAAAATCCCTGCTTCCGTACATTACACGAAGGCTAGCAGGGCGGGAAGTTAAACTATTAATTGATACCGGAACTTCAAAAAATTACATTGCACCCCTCCCGATGCTTAAAGGCATCGCGGAAGTAGAAACCCCATTTAGTGTTAATTCAATTCATGGCCACACACAAATTACAAAAAAATGTTTAATTTCAATTTTTCAAGTTAAGTCTCATTTCTTCCTCTTAAATGCTCTTAAGGGATTCGATGGGATAATCGGGCTCGACTTACTTAAACAAGCAAATGCGAAACTCGATTTCACTAAAGATATGTTGCAAGCTGGCAATGCAACAGAAAAACTTCAATTCACCAAATCGGAAAACGTTAATTTCATCAAAATTGATGACGAAAGGGTCCCACATGCAATAAAATCCGTTTTTGACGAAATGATTAAAAAAAATTCTAGAGCCTTCGCTGACCCAGACGAAGCTCTTCCTTTCAACCTAAACACTATAGCCACAATAAAAACAGATGGGGAACCGGTGTACTCTAAATCATACCCGCACCCCATGGGCGTGGCAGAATTTATGAACGCAGAGGTTAAACAACTTCTAGCGGACGGCATCGTAAGGCCGTCTAGATCACCATACAACAATCCCACTTTGGTCGTCGACAAAAAGGGAACCGACCAAAATGGGTTAAAAAAGAAGCGACTAGTTATTGATTTCAGAAAATTAAACCAGAAAACAGTCGACGATAGATACCCTATTCCCGCGATTTCGACCATATTGTCAAATATGGGCAAATCTAAATTTTTTACAACACTTGATCTTAAATCAGGCTTCCACCAGATAGAACTGGCGGAAGGGGATAAGGAAAAAACAGCATTTTCAATAAATAACGGTAAGTATGAATTTTGTAGACTGCCGTTCGGCCTAAAAAATGCTCCGAGCATTATTCAAAGGGCTATTGATGACGTATTACGAGAAAAAATTTGAAAGACATGCTACGTGTATGTCGACGATTTAATAATTTTTTCTCAGACAAAAGAGGACCATGTTAAAGAGGGTGTCCCAAAAAAAATCAAAGTTTTTTAAAAAAAGCATTGAATATTTGGGATTCATAGTATCAGAAGGGGGCCTACGAACCTCACCTGAAAAGGTCAAGGCTATCAAGGAATTTCCCCTCCCAAAAACCCTTTTCAATCTCCGATCCTTTTTGGGTTTAGCTAGTTACTATAGATGCTTTATTAAAGGTTTTGCATCAATAGCGGGACCCCTTACAGGAATACTAAAAGGGGAAAATGGAAAAGTAAGTAAGTATCAATCGAGGAAAATTGATATTGAAATGTCTAACCAGAGAAATAACAGAAATCCTAGCATCAGAAGATGTCCTATGGTCATACCCTGACTTTACGAAGCCATTCGATTTAACAAAGGACGCTTCAGGTCTCAGTCTGGGGGCGGTATTATCCCAAGAGAAACGCCCCATTACCATGATATCTCGGAAGTTACGTGATAACGAAAAAAACTTCGCAACAAACGAACGGGAGCTACTTGCCATAGTCTGGTCCCTAAAAAACATCCGCAACTACTTATACGGAGTAAAAGATTTACACATTTATACCGATCACCAGCCGTTAACGTTCGCTGTGGCAAATAAAAATCCCAATGCGAAACTCAAACGCTGGAAAGGTATTATCGATGATCATGGAGCAAAAGTAATTTACAAGCCAGACAAAGAAAACCTTGCAGCGGACGCGTTGTCTCGCCAAAATATAAACGTCTTACAAGACACCCCAGAATCGGACGCGGCTACGATACATAGCGAACAATCGCTTTCCTACACCATTGACACGACCGACAACCCGGTCAACTGCCTCCGAAATCAGATTATAATCGAGGAAGGAAACAGTTCGTCTGTAGATAACTTTATCTTATTTAAAATGAAAATGAGACACATAATAAAGTTCTCAGACCGCAATAGCCTGATTAAAACGATTTAAGATGTAGTCAATCCGGAGGTAGTAAATGCGATACATTGCTCCCTCCCAGTCCTAGCTTTTGTTCAGCATAAGATAATCGAGTTATTCCCAAGCACAACATTTAAGTATTCAAAAACCTTTGTACAGGACATAACAGATAAAACCGAACAAAAAGAAATCATAGTTACTGAGCATAATAGAGCCCACCGTGCTGCTCAGGTAAATGTAAAACAGATTTTACGGGACTATTTCTTTCCAAAAATAATCAGGCTAGCATCAGAAGTTACTTTAAATTGTAAAACTTGTTCCATGGCCAAGTACAGCCGCCACCCCACCAAACAGACGGTCGGCCAAACACCAATACCCTCTTACGCAGGGGAAATTCTTTACATCGACATATTCTCAACGGATGGAAATCTTTTCCTGACATGTATTGACAAATTTTCCAAATTCGCGATATTGCTGAAAATAACCTCAAGGGCCATCGTGGATGTAAAAGCCCCAATATTAAATGTAATAAATTTTTTTCCAAACACAAAAATCATTTACTGTGACAACGAGAGGTCACTTAACTCCGAAACGATAAAATCAATTCTTCTTAATAACTTTAATATTTGCATCTCAAATGCACCCCCATTACACAGCACCACGAACGGACAGGTCGAAAGATTTTACAGCACTCTTGCTGAAATTGCACGCTGCCTAAAAATTGAAAAACAAATAGACGACACTGCAGAGGTTATCCTACTGGCCACAACAAAATACAACAGAACCATCCATTCAGTGACGAACAAAATGCCTATAGAAATAATACATTATAATTCTGCAGAGTTTGAGACAGGGATTAGCACAAAAATAGAACAGGCCCAGGAGAAGAGCTTAGACCAGATAAACAAAAACAGAATTTATAAAATAGTTCAAGTCGGCGACAAAATTTTCTTGAAATCAAATAAAGGCCTGCGGAATAAACTGTCTCCCCTATGCTCAGATGAAATAATTGAGGCAGACCTTGGGACGACAGTTCTTATTAAAGGGAGGGTGGTCCATAAGGACAATTTACGGTAATAATTATCATTAAAAACTAAATTACCCTTTCATTTTATTTTAGGTTTAAGAAATACTTCCTACTACTTACGCTAACGGCTGCCATGACAAACGCGACAGTCAAACTTAACAACTACACGAACGCGGACTACATCCCCATAGTGGACGTTGACATTGTAATTTGGGATCGTTACGGATACCTACAACATTCAACGAACTTAACATCGTACGAGGACTATGCGGACCAGACGGATTCAATGACAAAGACCTTCACGAACGATCACAGGACTCAGGTAATAACCACTGACTTAGGACAAATTCGCAAATTAGTTGCTACCCTTAAGGTTCACCACAGCGATACTAGGAGCATTAACTTAATCGGAACAGCACTTAAAGTCATTGCAGGAACTCCCGACTTTAATGATTGGGAGCAAATAAAGTTTAACCAAGAACAATTAATTAACGCCGGGGAAGGGCAATCTGAGTTAAATATTAAATTTCAAGAACGCTTAAATACACTCACTAATTCTATGAACCAAAGTCAAAAAGTAGGCAGAGAGGAAGAGTCACACGGTTTAAAATAATTTGTAGTATATAAGTCGGAACCATCCGGATCGGACAACTATATCTTATAGCTCCCATAGGAATAATCGGAAAAAAAATAAACTGTCGCATCTCGTTGTGAAATGAAATTATGCTGACCGATGCAATTTGATTGAAAATCGGAACGCAATATGTTCTGAACTTAGAACGCAATACTGTGGGCTTTGAACGGAAAGTTTGGGCTTCAAACGGAAGCTTGTGTTTACTTTACGATTGGTTTATTTATCTTAGCAGGACGGTCAAGCGCGGCCCTCGAAGTAGATGGCAAAGGCAAAATCTTAAACAAAGGCAAAGGCAATGTCGCTGAAGGCAAGGGTAACATAGCTGAGATTGAATTCAAAAATTTGTTTATAAATTCCACAAGTGGAACCGTTTCACGGGTTGGATAACTCTCCCCCTTCTAAAATGGATCGTCCCGATTCAATATGAAATTCATTTAATTGATCTCTTAATTCTGTTAAAAAATTTTCTTGGTTAATAGGCTTTTCTGGTTCTGGCCGTTGTTTTTTGGTTACAAATAATATGACATTTTTGTATTTTATTATAAGTACAAAAATCAAATATATAATGTTTAAAATTATAATATAAAGGTAAGTGATATTTTAGTATTATTAATTTTAATGAAAGGATTTAAAATGTTTATATTATCTAAAGAAAGTTCTGAGTTATTTGATAATATGTAATCGGATATTTCATAATTTTTGAAGTGGTTCGTAGTTAAGTAGTTAAGAGTTTTGTTTTCCAAATTGGTATAAGAAATATTATTAATTTCGGTTGTACCATTAAATGTTATCAAAAATGAACCGTTTAAATGAGAGTTGTTCACAATATTGTTACCATTTCTAAGATTGGCACCATCTTGTATGATGTCTATTTTTTTATTTTTCTCTCTTATTTTTTTACAAGTGGATTTTTCGCCATTTAATAAGCGGGTAAAACAAGTTTTTTCATTATTTAAAGTGCAATAATTATTAAAAAGTTCGTTCTTAAAGTTGGACATTTCATAAAACATATTTGCGCATTTTGCGACTTGATTGCTTAATACTAGTTTCCCATCGATTTGGGAAATCGCTCTAGCGTAATATATTTCGCATCTGTTTTTTATTATTGGGTATTTTATATAAATTATTACAAGTTCTTTATGCAGTGCGATTTTAAAAACAGAGATGTCCATTAAGTCAGCGATAATTACTGGTTTTTGTTCATGTTTTAATATTTCCATGATGTCATCATTGTTTAATATTTTGGTATTAGAAACGTCAATTTTTGCTAGTGTGATTGTGTCAATTAAATTTTGCAGATCAAATGTTAATAATCGTAAGCGATGTTTTCGCAGTGGTAAATCTTGATCAATAAAAACATTTTTAAAATCATCAGAAAGAGATTATATTTCTTTAAACAGTTTGGAATTGATAATAAATTGCTTATTGTTATTTTCAATTAATTCATCGATTTTTTTCTGTATTTTAATAAAATCATCATGATCAGGAGTTCCAGCTAACCATTTCCACACAGTGCCTATCTCATTTATCCCCCTTTTTGATCTAGTTGATATTAATTGTGATAAAATGAATTCGATTACTTCAATGTCATATTTAATTTCCCATTGTGACCGTTTATTAGTATCCCTTTTTATATTATCTGATTTCAATTTTATTATTTCTTTATAAAAACTTAAGTCAGTTACGTGGAATAATTCTGCGTATGAATCGTACGTCAATACGTCTTTATTGTCCTTGAATAAAAGAACGCATGAACGCATTACATCCGTTATTTAATTTTGAATCTTATTGTCTTTTGGTATATGAAATACTAACTTTGCCCTTTTAGTATATTTTGGTGCTGCGTCACACTTCAGAGATTTTTTAGGATTTAGTGTTAAGACTACAACGGAAAGCATCGGACCCACAAAAATGTGATAAACTTAACAATTGAAATACAGTCCACTCAAAAAGGGAAATAAAACGTTTTTATTCTTCACCATATCTTTGGTCCTTCTAGCCAAATAGTTACTGATAAACATGGATCAGTTTAAACTTTTGAAGGCAGCTAGAAGTCGTGCGAAGGCAAGCATTACGCGTTTGCTAACGGCGTCTCAAGATCCACGTGCGGGATCAAAATGGGTGCTTAATGAAACACAAGTTTTATTGGAAAGGCTCAACATCGTATGGAAAGAATTTAAGTCCATCAGCGACCAAATGGCCCTTTTTGACGAAGAGGAAGGGTACATCGATCCAGCCATCGACAACGAAAGGTACGAGGAAAAGTACTTACAAGCGAGCTCATTATTTCGCAACCTTATACGCACCTGTGAAGAATCTCAGGAGAATGAAAGAGACGGCAACAACTTCAGGCAACCTGGCAACCCTGATGAGGCCGCATCAATGGCATCAGGAGTGGGAAACGAAAACCTAGTTCGTTTTCTGGAACAACAACAGCAGCTCAATGAGCGTTTGGCTGAGCAACAAGCAGCGCTTTTAAGGGCAAACTCGGCAGCAAATGTATTGCATAATGAACTGCCAAAAATCCACATCAAGCTATTCACTGGAGACTACAAGGTGTGGCCAGCCTTTAAAAACATCTTCGAGAGTACGATCCATAGCAAGCAGCATTTTACAGCAATACAAAAGTTGCACTACTTGAAAACGTACATCACTGGAGAAGCAGCTGACTTGATACGACATATGCCAATAACGGATGCAGCTTACGAGGCTGCTTGGACTTGCCTAACTGATCGGTACAATAGACTACGTCACATTGTTAACACTCTGCTGGAGACATTTGCTAACCCACCTTCGACCGCCAGAGCAGATGTAACAGTTCTGCGCAAGGTGACGGACGGAGCCACCGAAATTGTACGCGGCCTGGATGCAGCAGGGCAAACCAATAGGGATTGCTGGACTATACACTTCATTCTGGCCAAGATCGATGCTGAAACCCGTCGCAAATGGATCGAAGGAAGCCGGGAACTGGAGTCCCCGTCTGTGGATGATCTACTCAAGTTTTTAGACCGACGTTGCGAGGAATTCGAGCTCAGCAAAAGTGAGCCAGACATTGACTCCAAGGTTGGCCCACAACATGGCAAAGCAAAGCGATCGTCCCACGCTTTAGTATCGATAGAAGCAAACACCTGTGTAAAGTGTAACTCCAAGGAGCACAAGATCTACGCCTGCTCAAAGTTTGATGAATTGATAATCGAGCAGAGACGCACATTTGTTAAGGCAAAATCCCTGTGTTTTAACTTCCTTAAGCCTTGGCATGTGTCGCGAAAGTGTGAATCCAAATTCACATGCAAGTTTTGCCATAATCGTCACCACTCTTTGCTACATGCAGATATTTTTAATTCGAAAGTCGCTGTCACTTCGACACACTCACGAGATGATGAAAGCCACATTCCAAGCGCTCCCGAAGATGCTACGGCCACCATCAGCCAAATCGCACGGACACAAGTGGCTCCCACAGCTGAATCCTTGTGCCACGGTTCAACAACAGCAACACAGCCACAAGGGCTACGAAAATGTGCATTGCCAACAGCTCTAGTGTTTGTCAAACACGCAACAGGATCGCACTCTACCTGCCGGGTGCTTTTGGACAGTGGTTC
The DNA here is from genome assembly GCF_014743375.2 of Drosophila subpulchrella. Taxonomy (NCBI): domain Eukaryota; kingdom Metazoa; phylum Arthropoda; class Insecta; order Diptera; family Drosophilidae; genus Drosophila; species Drosophila subpulchrella. Next base: position 887,459 of record NW_023665574.1, read on the forward strand.
GGAACTGTCGTACATCTCCGAGCGGTGCGTACAGGCTCTCGGACTGGCAGGCTCTCCGTCACGAATTTTGGTGACCGGAATCTCGTCAATCAAAGCCGAGACAACTAGAGGCTGCAGCACACTGGACTTGCAGTCAAGGATCTCAGATCACACAATGAAGGTACGTGCTCACGTACTCAGCAAAATTACCTCCACGTTGGCAAGACACGATATCGCCGCCTCAGCACTCAAGGCATTCGCTGGCTTTGAGCTTGCGGATTCTGACTATCAGTCGTTGGCGCCAGTTGATATACTCCTAGGCAGCGACTACGTTTGGACCGTGTTCACCGGTCAAAAGATGTTCGACAACCAAGGCAACATCATCGCCATTTCGACCATATTTGGATGGGTCATAACATCTATCGTTACTATCGGATGTTCATCTACAACAACAATGCACACGGCTATTGACATTGACGCATCGCTAAGGGGCTTTTGGGAGCTGGAGGATGTCAATCAGGAATTCCATGGGAAACCAGAGGACGATGAAGTTAAACAGCACTTTGTGAAGACGCACACTCGGGACTCTAAGGGGCGTTACATCGTCGAGCTTCCGTTCAAAAACTCAAAGGAACAGTTTTCGGATACATTACAAGGAGCGCTAACAAGATTCAGGGGTGTAGAACGCCGCCTAAAGAAAGACCCCAATCTGCATTCACAGTACGTGCAATTTATGCGAGATTATCTTCAGTTGGGCCACATGCGAGAACTATCGCCAGAAGACATTGACAAAAAGCCGAGGTTTTTCTTGCCACATCATCCTGTAATTACTCAAAAATTACGGGTCGAATTTGACGGTTCATTTAAGGACACGAACGGACGGTCCTTAAACGAAGCTCTGCACATTGGACCCAGCATTCTACGAAACCTTTTCTCGATTTGTATGCGTTTCAGAATGTTCAAGTTCGTCTTCTCAGCAGATATTGTCAAAATGTATCGACAAATCTGGGTGGCTGCCAACCATTGTGGCTATCAGCGAATTGTTTGGAGAGAAGATGAAGCGACTCCTATTAAACACTATGAACTGTCCACGGTAACATATGGCACATCCTGCGCACCATTTTTGGCAGTGAGGGTCCTGGATCAGTTAGCTTACGACCATCAACACGACTTTCCTACCGCTGCAAAGATCTTGAAGGCGCAGTTTTATGTGGACGACGTACTGACCGGAGCACACATCGAGGAGGAGCTCGTTCGCAATCAAAATGAGTTGATCCAGTTGATGAAATGTGCAGGCATGGTAAATGGGTTTCCAATTCATCTCGTGTCGCTGACACATCTCTCGCTACAACCGAAGTACAAGGCAAAGGATCCAATTCTACAGCAAAGGTTCTTGGCATTCATTGGGATCCAGAAGAGGACATGTTATCCTACGAAGTTTGCCTTACAACAAATCCGGACAACACCAAACGCCAAGTGCTGTCAGATGTGGCATGCATTTTTGACCCGCTGGGTATTCTGTCGCCAGTGGTAGTGCAGTTTAAGATTCTGTTCCAAGAATTGTGGCTACTCGATCTCGGCTGGGACACGGAGCTTCCTCCGAAAATTGCGGACTGGTGGAATAAATGCCGTAACGACCTACACATCCTTCGAGATCTACGCCTGCCACGGTTTGTCCAAAACAATGAAGATCACATCGAACTGCATGGATTTTCAGATGCATCCATCAGGCATATTCCGCAGTCATCTATAGCAGAGTGGTGCGAGCAGATGGCACCGTATCTGTTTCACTCATAGCTGGAAAAACCAGAGTTGCTCCGCTGAAGCAGCAGTCTCTACCGCGTCTCGAACTGTGTGGCGCTTTGCTACTGAGCCGACTGTTCTTATCAGTCAAGGCTGCACTACAACACAAGGACATTGAAGCATATGCATGGTGTGACTCAACCATAGTCTTGGCTTGGCTTTCACATCCACCATCTAAGCTTAAAACATTTGTAGCCAATAGAACCTCAGAAATACTCGAAGCCTTACCGCGCAACGCATGGCATCATGTGAACACAAAGGAGAATCCGGCGGAGTGCGCCCCACGAGGAATGCTTGCTTCGGACCTTCTCCATTTCGACTTATGGTGGATGGGACCTTCATGGCTGCAAGATCCAGAAATGCTAGCGGTAAAGTTGACCTGTAAAAATTTCTGTTCTTCCCTTTTAGAAAACCATGGAAAGGAAGAAGTGAAGACCACCGCATTAACCGCACAGGAAAGCTGCTCATTGTCACCAATCGAAGCTTTGACACAACACGTCTCGTCCTGGACAAAGCTGGTACGCGTTGTAGCATACGCCTTGCGCTTCATCCAAAAGACCAAGGCCATTAAATCTGCAACGCTGGCAAATGGCAAGATGCTCACCTTTGAGGAGATTCAGGCTGCTCGCATTCTTTGCCTGCAAGAGGCTCAGAAATGTTTCATGGAAGACCGCAAACTACTGACGGAAAACAAGCCACTTCACAGCCGCTCCCAATTGCTGAAGCTCTCGCCGATTATCTGCAAGGATGGCCTTCTTCGAGTTGGTGGTCGACTGGACAACTCACAATTACCAGCTGATGTAAAACACCCTATACTGCTTCCGAAGTCGAACCGCATCACAAGAATGATTTTGGAACACGAGCATACGACAAATCTTCATCCAGGAGTTTCAGCACTTTTTGTAATCTTTCGTCAAAAGTATTGGATCTTTGGTGCCCGTAACCTGATAAGAAATCTGGTTCACAACTGCATAAAATGTTTCCGCCAACGTAAACTCACGGAGCACCAATTCATGGCCGATCTACCAGGCATCCGTATAACAGAAGCTTTACCCTTCCAGCACTCAGGCTGTGACTACGCAGGCCCATTTATACTAAAGGAAAGGAGAGGGCGCAATCCCCGAAAAACTAAGGGCTACGTATGCCTCTTTGTTTGCCTTGTAACATCAGCCATACATTTGGAACTGGCCACCGATCTTAGCACAGACACATTCCTGGCATGTCTTCGGCGTTTCATGTCCCTTCGAGGAAAATGCTCACAGATCTTCAGCGACAACGGGACGAATTTTGTTGGCGCCAAACGGACAACGCAATCTAACACAATCGCTGGCCAATGATGAAATTAAGTGGAGTTTTATACCTCCTCATTCGCCACATTGGGGAGGAAAGTGGGAGTCATCAGTACGTTCCGTCAAACTACATCTGCGTCGAGTTGTGGGAAAAACTGTTCTAACCTTTGAACAAATGCAAACTCTGATTGCTCAGATCAGTGCAGTGGTGAACTCGCGACCGTTATGCTATACACCTGACACTGACCTTACCTACTTGTCTCCGGCCCATTTTTTAATTGGGCGCCCATTCACAGCTGTTCCAGAGGGAGATCTGACTCATTTGCCGATCAATCGTCTGGACTATTGGCAGCACTTGCAATCGATGTATCAAGGGATTTGGAAACGCTGGCACCAAGAGTATTTAACATCCCTGCAGCAACGTCAAAAATGGAGCAACAAAGAACGCAACATCGCTGTAGGCAATGTAGTCCTCGTCAAGGACTCAAATCTCCCTCCAGCAGCTTGGATTCTAGCCCGTGTAGTGGAAGCTCATCCTGGACCAGATGGACTTGTACACGCTGTGAAACTTAAGACGTCTACTGGAGAGATGACCCGGCCCATCACCAAGTTAGCTGTACTGCCTAATTCTGAAACATTGTTTCAGGGCGGCCCGGGATGTTGATGAACGCATTACATCCGTTATTTAATTTTGAATCTTATTGTCTTTTGGTATATGAAATACTAACTTTGCCCTTTTAGTATATTTTGGTGCTGCGTCACACTTTAGAGATTTTTTAGGACTTAGTGTTAGGACTACAACGGAAAGCATCGGACACACAAAAATGTGATAATTTTAATAATTGAAATACAGTCCACTCAAATTAGGAAATAAAACGTTTTTATTCTACACCACTATTTATATTGTTGATTATTATTTTGTTAGGTAAATTTTCTTTAACTACTTGTTTTTTATATCTAGTTTTAAGTTTATTTCTTTCCCCGTGTTTCTTTTCATAAACTACCTGTCCTACATGATATACTTTTTCTTTTCTGTTTTCATTATGTGTTTCTAACATTTTCTCTTGTGTATTTTTTAAAATTTGAGGAATGTTATCGTGCTCTATTTTATTACATAGTACGTCAAAAGGTTTCTGGTTCGTTGTAGAATGAATGCTCTGATTATATTCTTGAGCGGCTCTTATTACTATTTCGGAATAAACGGTTAAATTAAATTCTTCTTTAATGCATCGAGCTAATTCTCTTAGTGTAGAATGTGTCCTTTCAACTTGTCCGTTTGAGGTACTGTGCCTCGGGTCTGCGTAATGTAAAGTTAAACCGCATTTAAATTGGGCCGAGGTAAAGCTTGGTTCATTATCGGTCATTATTACTTTGGCTTGTGGAAATTGTTGAAGAAGTTGCATTACTTTGTTTTCGATATTTAATTTATTTTGGATTTCTTTTACTACTAAAAATTTTGAGTAAGCGTCAATACAAGTTATGAAAGTAAGACTTTGCGCGTAATATATGTGGCCCCATTAATTCCGCAGTGATGCAAATGTTCTTGGGACAACGACGTGTTCAATTATTATGTGTTATGTTTATTTTATATTATTATTTGGAATCAGAAATACAAAACTTAAGTTGTAGTGTTACATTTGATGATGTACAAAGGGTATGCTTATTGGCATGCGTAGCGCGTGAGATCTTGGCACCGACTGACTTTATTAGAGTTTTATTCTCTCTCGCGCTCTCTGGATCATTAAAAACGACGACCACTCCTGGTCTCTCTGATTGCTTGCTCTTCTGGTATTTTGCGACCATCCCTGTTTCCTACATTCGGCCCTCCTGACGTGGTGTTCGTCCCGAACTCCTTCATAAACTCAGCCACAGTGGATGTTCAATCTCCAACTTTCTCTACATCATACCTGCCATGATTGTGAATCTCAACTATTTTGTATGGTCCAAGATACTTTCCCTTTAGCTTTAGGCCCACTCCGTACTGGGTACGCCTGATCGCAACTAAATCGTTTACCTTGTAACGCTTTTCACCCTTTCTTTTCAAATCAAAAGATCGCTTGTTTTCCTCTTGAAGAGCTTGAATGTTTTCTCGGGCTTTTTTGCGTAACTGATCTCACTCGTGGTTTAACTCTTCTACCAAAGACTGCTGTACCTGCTCTTTAAGTCCTGCTATGTCTACCACACGCATGTCAACACCTGTTAACAGCTTGAATGGGGTTACTTTTGTGCTCCTAGGCTCGATATTGTTGATCAATTGCTGCACTCTACCCACATGCTTGTACCAATTTCCAGGATTCTCTAAGCTCATCTTCGACAACATTGGCACAACGATTTTATGCATTCTTTCGACCTGTCCGTTGCCACGAGGTACTCCTGTAGTGAATAATAAGTGCTGGATCTTTTGTTTGTCGCAGTATTCCTTAAATAAGTGTGAAGTGAACGCTGCACCACGGTCTGATACGATCCTGCAGGGATTACCAAAGGATACGGCCTGCCTGTCCAGGCAATTAAGCACTTCTTCGACTCCGGTACTGCGTGTCGGATACAACCAGACAAATTTCGAAAATGCATCTACGACAACTAGGATGTGATTGTACCTTTTCTTGGTGATCTCCATCGGCCCCACGTGATCTATGTGATAAGTGACTAACGGTTTGTCTCCCTTATCGATAGGATTCAGATAACCTTCCTGTTTTCCCGATTTCGCGTTTACCAAAATGCATTCCACACAGCTGCCTACTACTCTGGAAACTTTATCCCTAAGATTTGGTATGAAATAAGATTTCTCCACAAGATCTTGGGTTTTTTTCGCCGAAAAATGGCCTTGTCTGTGAGCAATTTGAATGATTTCAGTCTCCATTTGGGATGGAACTACAATTAGCTCTCAGTCTGGGTCTTTGAACAAAATCTGATTGGCAATGTAGTAATCCTCATGTCCCTTATCTTCCACCAAACTACGAACTGCATTTGTCCACACGTCTGCCATCTGAGCTTCCTTCAATTTGTGCATCACACTCTCTGTCAATACAAAACAAGTAACTCTGCTAAGCGCATCCACGTGCCTCATCTTTGTTCCTGATCGATGCTCTATCTCGTAGTCGTAATCTTGCAAAAACATTGCCCACCTAGCTACTCGTAATGGAACTTCTTTCTTTTTCATCGTCATGGCGAACGCATTACAATTAGTGATTATTTTGAATTTCGTTCCCAAGACATATACACGCCATTTGGTCAGTGCTGCGATGACTGCTAGCACCTCCAGCTCGTATGAGTGATATTTTTCCTCACATGGTTTGGTTTTCCGACTCATGTACATGACGGGGTGCAACTGACTGTCTTCTGGATCCTTTTGTAGAAGGACTGCGCCAAAACCAAACTTAGACGCATCCGTGTGTATCTCTGTGGTCAATTTAGGATTGTATAGCTTCAAAACTGGTTTCCTAGTCAATGCTGCCTTTAAATTTGACATCCTTCCTCAGCAAATCTGACAACGGCTTTGCTATAACCGCATACCCATCTACGAACTTCCTAAAATACGATGTCAATCCAAGAAATCGCTGTATAGCCTTACGATCAGTGGGTATGGGAAAATGTGCTACCGCCTGAGTTTTTTCATCACTGGGTGTAATCGAACCGTTTTCGATAATGTATCCGAGGAAATCTACCCTGCTCTGTAAGATTTGACACTTGGTCCAATTGATCTTCAACCCATGCTGCTCTGCTACTCGAAGCACTTTCTCGAGCTTTCCCACTCCTTGAACAACGTCCTTGCTAGGGATGATTAATATTAATAAGGTCCCTAAGAACTGCCATTATAAAACGGGTAAAAACTGCCGGTGAGTTTGAAATGCCAAAGGGCACGTACAAGAACTCGAATTGTCCATTCTGTGTAACAAATGAAGTATACTTTTGTGAGTCAACTTCTACTGGTACATGAAAATAACCGTTTGTTAAATCTAGTGTTGTGAAAATCCTCGCGCCCTGTAACTTCTCTATAACGCTGTCCATTTGTACCATTGAAAAGTTATCCCTCACAATTTTCTCGTTCAATTTGCGGTAATCGCAACACAACCGTTTCTGTCCGTTCTTTTTTGCTACAAGTACGATCGGAGAAGCGAACTCTGAAGTACTCGGCTTGATAATATTCTGTTCGAGCCACTCTTGAACCTGCGCATCTACTACCTTATGTTCGGTGTAAGGAATACGTCGAGGATGTTGAAATACTGGAGATTCATCAGTGAGTATAATCTTCATCTCGACAGGGCAATGAATATTTCTCTTCGGCTTGTATTCGTCTATCATCCGCTTCACGATACCTCTCTGAGAGTGTGGCAAGTGAGATAGTTCTATATCTTTCTTAGTTTCTGTCTGCTCTAAAGTGATCATACACAAGCTCCCAAACTCAGCCAACAACTCTGTGCATGAACTTCTGTCTTGTTCTTGAACGTAGCGCTTTTGTGCTGTGACCACCTGACTCTCTGCTCTGCGAACCAGTTCTGTTCCGTTTTTGGTTATCTTCATATCAACGCTGTCTAAGAGAGTTCGACCATGTCCTCGTCCGATATGATGTGGAACTCTACCTGAAGGTTAATACCATCAATCTGCACTGGAATTGTCAGACTTCCAAAAGTCACAATCTGGCTTTCTCCTATTCCAGTCAAACATTTTTGGTCACCTGTCAATTTATCTACTCCAAGCTTTAAGAAAATACTGCGCCGCATTAAACACAAATCCGCTCCCGTATCTATCAACCCTTTAAAGATAACTTTTCCGAACGAAATGTACTTCAACTCCAGTCCCGAAGACGTAAACGTGCTTGTTGGCATCGCCCTGCCTTCCATCTGTACAAGATTTTTTGTCTTTTCCTGCTTCGCTACCATTTCGACCTTGCACTGAGCTGCTCTGTGTCCTGGCTGGTTGCATCTGAAGCATTTGTAGTCCCTCTTTGGGCAATCTCGTTTGATATGACCCTCGTCTCCACAGTTGAAACATTTCCTAACTTTTTCCACTGCCTTTACTGACTCTTTCTCACCTTTATTGAAATGAGTGTCATACCTAACTTGTTTTCCTGATCCTCGCATCTTCTGATATGCCTCTATTTGTACTTTCAACTGTCTCATGCTTTTTGCTTGGTAGAGTAAAGCCTTGTTCACCTTGGAGTCTGGAATACCGTCGATAAAGTATTCGATCAAGCTCTCGTCATCAAGATCAATTGGCTTTGCCAATTCCATTAACGCGTAGAGGTACTCACGCAACGATTCAGTTTTCTTTTGCTGCCGTTTGCCAAGTCTACGATGAACCTCTGCTGATGACACCCTCACACCGAATTCGTCGAGCAAAATGTTTTTCAACGATCTCCAATCCCGAACATCTCGCTGACTACGGACAAAAAGTTTGGTCGCTCCACTGAGCAATTGTTTAGCAAAAATAAAGATCTGTAATTGGCTCCATTCCACCGTCAGTGCACACTCTTCTAGTTCCTCAATCCACTGATTAATGTCAGGTGAATTAGTTCCTGAAAACTGTGACACACTTCCCTCCACATCCTTCAATGTAAACCACGACCTACCTGAAGCTGAATTTACTGTCTGAAGGTTCTGCCCTTCTACGACTGCATTTCTTTCGGACCTACCACCTGCCTGCATATTATTGGAATGTATGGTTTCGAAAGAGCCCTCATCATCCCCATCCACTTCGATGCCTTCATTGTCTTCATCAGCTTGCAAACCATAGTGAGCGAGCAGTCTATTTTGCAACTCAGGTTTTCTTCCATTACTGCTGAGTCCCAGCTCTGATAACTTTTCGCGTAAATCTGCTACAAGCAGTGCCAAAACCTATTGCCTGTTCATATTGAAACTTAAATATACTTATACAATATAGGAGTAATATAGATATAGTAATATAGATTAATATAGATAAGCAGTAATATCAAATATAAAATACACAGCCAAATTACTGCTTTACGGTATACGTTACGTTAAATCAACAGCTTTATGCCCTGCTTGAAATTTGCTACGTTATATACGAAAGTACTTCTTGACTCTCTTCTTGTTGTTGGAATTCGTCTCGCCGCTCTTTTCGTAGTTAATTTTCGCCATCCAAAATTGCCTGAATTCTTGTCTCCTCTTGTCGCCTTCAGCCAATTTTTCTGCCACTCACCAAGAATTTCATCAGAACGAACCGTCTGCCGTCTCACACATACAGCTCCAGAATGATGTACTCGCTGCCTCACACATGCAGCTCCAGAATGATGTACTCGCTGCCTCACAAATACACATTTGAATTCGTCTTCCAGCCGCCAAAAGTTCACCACCAATACAGTTCCAAAATTGACTTCTCTTTGCTCGCCAACTATTGGTACTTCTCCAGATCTTCCTGCCCCTTCTTCGGCGATCTCCTCCTGTACCAGTTCCAGCTTCCTTCGTCTTGACCAGCCTCCTGAACACCGGTTCCTTAGCCTTGACCAGCCTCTTGAACACCGGTTCCTTAGCCTTGACCAGCCTCTTGAACACCGCTTCCTTGTTTTATCTTGACGCGCAAATTTTGCGATCCGCCTGCTTCTTTCGCTTTGACCAGCCTCCTGAACACCACTTTCTTCGCCTTGACCAGCCTCCTGAACACAGGTTCCTTGTGTTCTCCTGACGCACAGCTTCAGTGATCCGCCTGTTACCGTAACTGCTCCACGCCTTAATTTGTGTCCAGATGACCACCGCCAACGATTCTGCCTTCCGCTGGTTGACGTTCACCACAAAATTTTTGCGCTGCTCCCAGATTCGGTACTCGCTGATTTTTCGCTTTCTTTTTTGTTACGCCAGTCGCCTTTGAGTCGGTTTTTCTTCTATTTCTTTTGCGTTGCAAAAATTGAATTTCACAACATTTTCTTCTCGTTGTCACGCACTCTGTTTCTTGCTAATTTTTGTCTTCTATTGCGCAGCAATTTTTGATTTTTAGCAACTGCTACTACCACCGCAATGCACAAGTTTATACCACTTTTAAACTCACAACTTATTAGTTTAATGACTGTAGTTTGTATTTGATCCAAATTTATTCCTGGACGAGCCCCCAAAATTGTGGCCCCATTAATTCCGCAGTGATGCAAATGTTCTTGGGACAACGACGTGTTCAATTATTATGTGTAATGTTTATTTTATATTATTATTTGGAATCAGAAATACAAAACTTAAGTTGTAGTGTTACATTTGATGATGTACAAAGGATATGCTTATTGGCATGCGTAGTGCGTGAGATCTTGGCACCGACTGACTTTATTAGAGTTTTATTCTCTCTCGCGCTCTCTGGATCATTAAAAACGACGACCACTCCTGGTCTCTCTGATTGCTTGCTCTTCTGGTATTTTGCGACCATCCCTGTTTCCTACATATATGTCGATGTGTAAATTTTCGCCTTCTTTACTCGGGATTGGGGCTTCTCCAATTGGAATTTTAGTTGGGTGTCTGTTATATTTGTTTTCATCGCAAATTTTACAATTTTTTATATATTCTTTTCATTTTGTAAGTAAGTTTGGCCAATAATACAATCTACTGATTTGTTTATAATTTTCGTCAAGTCCCCTGTGTGCTCTGCAATGTGTTTCTTCGATTATAAGTGCTCTGTCCTCAGGAGTTTCTACATCTTGGACAAATATTTTTGTATACAAAAATGTATTTACAAAATTATCTTTAAGTGCTTTTTGAATTCTATAAAAGTCCTCTAAAGTACAATGAATACCTATCGTTAAATTAGGAGGAATATATTCTCTTAAGATTGATATAAAATTTTCGGGAGTGTCAAATTCTATTATATGTCTGGTATTTTCGAATATATTAATCGACTCATGTATTGTATACCTCCCCGTTGCCAATAGCAATTGTTGCTTAAACTGGTTTAAGGGCTTACAGGTTTCTTGTATAGCATTCTCAAAACTACTCTCTGCTGAATGCTGAGTGTTTTGATCTGAGACCGATTCGTTACTGTCAGTTAAGTTGTTGATCTGAATTCTTGATAAGGCGTCTGCAACTACATTAGTTGTACCTGGCTTATAAATGACTTTAGGAGTGAAACTTTCTATGAAGGAGTACCAGCGTTTAATTTCAATATTAGGATTTTTATCAGAGATTGCGAAAGATGATGGTTGATGATCGGTTTGGATTTCAATTCCAATCACTCCGTATAAGTAGTTTCTTAGATTTTTAAGAGCCCATACTATGGCCAAAAGTTCCTTCTTATTAGTTGCATAAACTTGTTCCGTTTTAGTCAAGGTTTTTGAAATAAAAGTAATTGGTTTACCTTCTTGAGATAATACTGCACCAATTGCGACGTCCGAAGCGTCGGTGGTCAGGGAAAATTTTTTATTATAATCCGGTTGAACTAATTCTACTTGAGCAATGAGATTTTCTTTCAGCTCGTTAAAAGCTTTAGTAGCTGGGTCATCCAGCTGAATTTACATTTTTGTTGACATTCTTTTTGAAATTTTGCCATTATGACCTCCAAGATATTTTGTTAGAGGTTTGGCTATAGAGGCGTAATTTAAAACAAATTTTCTATAATAGCCCGTAAGGCCTAAGAAACTTCTTAGTTCCCGAATATTTTTTGGAAGCGGATATTTAATTATGGTGTCAATTTTTTCTGGGTCTGTCTTGATGACGTTATAAGATTCGATGTATCCTAGAAAACTGGTTTCGCGTTTAAAAAACTTTGATTTTTCTAAAGAGATTTTCATGTTTGCCTTTAATAATATATTTATGTAGGATTGGGGAATTTAGTATTAGTGTATCACTCTTGCAGCGTAAGAGTAACAGCGACATCAACGGTTTAGGCCCTGTACCTTATTTTGAATTTGAATTGCTCTCCTACAGTCCGTTTATTATTTTGTTATCCAATACTATTGATCGAGTACATTAAAGAATATCGAGTACATTAAAGAATATCAAGTATATTAAAGAATATCGAGTCTTTCTGAGAAATCATAAAAGTATAAAAAAGCGACGCTACCGAGCAAGAGTGCAGCAAGTCGTAAAGTGAAGAAGTCGTCCAGTGCGTGGTTCCGCGAAGAAGTCGGTTTTAAAGACATACATATACATTATATCAAAAAACAATTCGTTCATTAAGTTAAAAAACATTCTGTAACTATTCCCACAATAAACTTAATTTGTATTATCCCACAAATATAATGGGGGCTCGTCCGGGATGATAGTTTCAGAAAAGTGAATGTACCCTGTATGCGCTAACATACAATAAAACTTGATATATAAAAAAAAAATTCTTTCCAAATTTTCACCTGTGTGAACAACGTGAAGTTGAACTCGTCGGAAAATTGGCGGACGATGAAGCTTTGCGTGTATTAGTAGACGCTAAATTCGCAATGCCAGATGAACACTAGAGAGTAAGAGACGACTATTACCCACAATCAAAAAGTAAAGCGACAACCACAAAAATTTCGACGAGACGAGCAAAGTTGCGCCACCAGAGAGAAGCGGCTAGTAGAGGTGCTACCAGAGGAACTTGGCTATCAGAGACGCGCTACCAGAGAAGCGCTGCCAGTCGAAATTTTGCAACTTGCCACTCCTGATAAGAGATGGACTACACCAGAAGCACTGCCAAGTGAGCTTCACCAGACGAAGTCCTGCAGTCCTATACGAGAGGGGCTACCAGAGAAGACCAACCAGACGAAGACCTGCAGTCCTATACAAGAGGGGCTACCAGAGAAGACCAACCAGACGAAGACCTGCAGTCCTATACGAGAGGGGCTACCAGACAAGACCAACCAGACGAAGTCCTGCAGTCCTATACGAGAAGGGCTACCAAAGAAGCGGCTCCAATCGGGTCTAACAGAGAGACTCCACCAGAAGCGGTCCTGCCAGGAGAGATCGTACCGAACCAGAGAAGCATTGGCCGAGAAGAGCTGGAAGAAGATCTGCAAGAGGACGTGATTCCAAGAGCTGTGCCGACGAGGGCGCAGAGAAACAAAAGTTCTTTCAAGACGAAGTGCCAACTGGCTGAAGTTGAAACAGCTGACGAAGACCACAGCGCTACCTAGTGCTGCAACGAAAACTTGAGTTCTTTCTTTCCATTAATTTTAATTTCTTAACATTTCGAAAAAAATTTGTTTATGTAAATTGATTTTCTAGAGAATAAGTATAACCCTGTGAACGACATCTTATTGTAGCCATGGACGCAAGATCTATTTTATCGCTGACAGTACCATTACTGAAAGAAAAGCTGACCGAGTTGGGCTTGAGTACGCATGGTAGGAAGGGCACATTGCAAGATAGACTTTTAGATCATTACCAGGTGCCATATACTGTTGATGTTGATGGAGAAGATAATGCAAGCGAGGTTGGTTCACAGACTACTGAATTCCAAGATGCTGTCAACTCAACGAGTTCCAGGTTTACCTTAAGAGACGTTCAGTATAGCATTTCAAGTTTTTCGGGATCAGATCAGCTGGACATTAACCATTGGTTAATCGAATTTGAGGATGTTGCTGTTACAGTCGGTTTTAAGCGGAGCAGCTAAGCTTTTTATTAGAAGTTTGACAGGAGTGCGTGGTTGGAATATCCTAAAATCTGAGCTACAAAAGGAGTTTGGAAAGCAGTTGTGTTCAGCCGATGTTCACAAAATGTTAAGGCATAGAGAGAAGAAAGCAACAGAGACATGCTTGGAGTATTTGTACAGTCTGATGGAACTGAGCAAGCCTATCAAGCTAGAGGAAGAGAGTTTGGTATCTTACTTTATTGAAGGAGTCCCTGACAGCAAATCAAACAAAGCTGGCTTGTATAGAGCCAAAACGGTAAAGGACTTAAAGGTTGAGATTGAAATCTATGAGAAAGTTAGAGGCAATGCAATACATAAGGAAGAAAAGAAAGTATATCAGCACAATATCCAAAAGCAAGCAAAGAAGGTTCAGAACAGTTCGTCAAGAAAGTGCTACAAGTGCGGAAAGGAGGGTCATTTTGCAAAAAAATTTGTCGATGAAGTTATTTGCTACAAATGCCACAAAACTGGTCACATTTCTAAACAGTGCGGTGAAACTCAGCAGTCCTCTTCAGGCAATAAGGAAGCAACGAATGTCCTTGAGGATATATCCCCAAAAGCAGGCCTTATTTACAAAAGCTTCAGCGCTCAGAACTTTTCTTTTAGAGCCATGGTAGATTCTGGAAGCGATCTTAGCCTCATGAGAGAAGATGTGTTCAGTAAATTCGAAGGTCTTAAGCTTACGAAAGAGATCAAACATCTTAAAGTTAGAGTTGAGTTAGAGTATACAGCTATCGTTGGAAACAATATCCTCCAGAAAGTCGACATTTTGTTCAGCACAAATGGAATTCGCTTCATTGCAAAAACTACCGAAGCTGATTTTGCTGAAACTTTCAAGGCGATGTGCATCACAGAGATGATTGAGGAGCAAAGCGTAGTTGACAGAATCGGTTTGAGTCATTTGGATAGTCTCAAAAAATCGGAGGTAGAAAAGCTTATAACAGGATACGAACCGAAACAGACAATTAGGTCTCCAGTCGAGATGAAAATAATATTGGAAGATGATGTACCAATATTTCAACATCCGAGGCGAACATCCTACGAGAATAGGGTTCTAATCGATAAACAAGTTCAGGAATGGCTAGATGCGGGAATCGTTATTCCAAGTTGCTCAGAGTACGCATCACCTGTGGTGTTAGTGTCAAAGAAAGATGGATCGAAACGTTTCTGTTGCGATTATAGGAGGCTCAATCTGAAAATAAAAAGGGACAATTTTCTGATGGCGTTAATCGATGACGTGCTAGATCGTTTACAGGGCTCCAAAGTTTTCACCACCCTAGATTTAGCCAACGGATTTTTTCTCGTGCCAATCGAAGTTGAGTCTGGAAAGTTTACTTCCTTCGTAACACATAACGGACAATATGAGTTCACGCACGTCCCATTTGGTATAAGCAACTCCCCCGCAGTATTTTGCCGCTATGTAGGTGCTGTGCTAAGAGACCTGATGCAGTCCAACAAAATCGTCGTCTACATGGACGACATCATCATACCAACAACAGATGAGGAATCAGGACTATCAGTATTGAAAGAAGTCTTAGAAGTCGCATCTAAAGCAGGGTTGCGCATCAAGTGGGAGAAAGGTCAGTTCTTGAAGCGAAAAATCACATTTCTTGGATACCTAATCGAAAACGGAACGATTGCTCCATCAGACGACAAGGTCAAGGCAGTTGTTAACTACCCAGCCCCGCAAAGCAGAAAGGCACTTGAGCGATTTTTGGGGTTAACATCTTATTTGCGTCGTTTCATGAAAGGCTATGCTCTGGAAGCAAAACCCTTAAGTGATCTACTCCGCAAGACCGACAAGTCGCGTGACGGGAGAAACATTCAGCTTGACGATCAGTGCTTAGTTAGCTTTGAAAATCTGAAGAGCCTTTTAGCCACTGCCCCAGTTCTTAGACTGTACGATCCTTGTGCAGTAACTGAAGTTCATACGGACGCGAGTAAATTCGGATTCGGTGGAATCCTCATGCAAAGGACTCAGAGGATCAACTACTTCACCCAGTAGAATTTATGAGCAGAAAGACTACACAGTGCGACGAAAAATACAGCGCGTACGAGCTTGAAGTATTAGCTGTCATCAACGCTGTTAAGAAGTGGCGCCTTTACCTGTTGGGCATAAATTTTACAATTGTCACCGACTGCGTAGCATTTGCGATGACCATGAAAAAAGACGATGTCCCACCAAGAGTCGCCAGATGGGCTATGTACTTACAAGAGTTTAAGTTTTCAGTACAGCACAGAGCGGGAAGTCAGATGAAACACGTCGATGCGCTCAGCCGCCTAACTTGCTTTCTTATCGAAGATTCGGCTAAATATCGTTTAAGAGAAGCACAGAACAAGGACGAGTGGATTAAGGCCGTGAAAACAGTTCTAGATAACGCAGAGAGTTACGAGGATTTTTTCGTTAGAAACAACATTCTCTATAAAGATGTTGCGAAAGAGCTTCTAGTCGTCCCAGAATCCATGCATGGAGAAATCGTTGGAATTGTACATCGCGAAAGCCACTATGGCACTAATAAGACTCGAGAGCTAGTGGAAAAATGCTATTACATTTACAACATTCAAGACAAAGTGGAGAGGTTCGTCAAGAGTTGCGTAGAGTGCTTGATAATAGACTCAAAGAGAGGAAAAAAGGAAGGATTGTTGACGCCAATTGACAAAGTCCAAGAACCTCTGGGTACTTACCACATTGATCATGTCGGTCCTCTTACCAAAACCAAAAAGAAATACAACCACATTTTAGCAGTGGTAGACGCATTTTCCAAATTCGTTTGGTTATATCCAACGCGATCAACAGGCACTGACGAAGTATTAAACAGGCTGGAAAAGCAATCAGCAATTTTTGGAAACCCTCGGCGCATCGTTACAGATAGAGGCACCACATTCACGTCCAGTACCTTTAGGGACTATTGCAGTGACCATGGAATCCAATTGTTACACATAACAACAGGCATGCCGAGAGGTAATGGACAGGTCGAAAGGATCCATAAAATTGTTATAGCCATGCTAAGCAAACTTTGCCAGAATAATCAAGCGAACTGGTATTGCCACGTGGATAAAACCCAACAAATCATTAATGGCACACCTCCCAGAACGACCAAATACTCTCCCTTTAAAATCCTTACTGGATTAAATATGCGTAAAAAAGTTGACGACATTAGAAAGCTCTTCGACGACATCGAAATCGATGAACTAAACTATGAAAGAGATGAAATAAGAAAAACAGCTCAGGAGAACATTGAAAATGTTCAGCAGGAGAATAGGAAAACGTTTAATGAAAAAAGAAAGATTTAAACAGATTACAACTTAGGTGATCTCGTAGGTATAAAACGCACTCAATATGGAGTAGGCATGAAGCTTAGACCAAAATTTTTCGGACCCTATAAGATCGCAAAGAAGATGAAACATGGGCGCTACGTAGTACAAAAAGTAGGAAACCATGAGGGGCCGAACTTAACAACTACAGCAGCGGAGTTGTTATCCAATACTATTAATCGAGGACATCGAGGACATTTATCTAGCGGGACGGTCAAGCGCGGCCTTCGAAGTAGATGGCAAAGGCAAAATCTTAAACAAAGGCAAAGGCAATGTCGCTGAAGGCAAGGGTAACATAGCTGAGATTGAATTCAAAAATTTGTTTATAAACTCCACAAGTGGAACCGTTTTACGGGTTGGATAACTTGCACTCGCAAATATTTTGTATATGTTTTGGCCATTCACTTTTTGTTTGTAATTAAATGCAATTTATTCGCCTTTTATTGGTTTATTGTCTTTTTAGTGTGTTACTTTGCTGCAACTGATATATGGGCGTTTCCAGGGGTCGCGAACGTACGTTCGTACGCTTTTAGTGCAAATAAAAAATAGAAAAAAAATCTTTTCAGAATTTTTTTTTTGCTATTCGAAAGCATTCTGTTAGTTCTTTGCTTAGTGTAAATGATGGTATTTATTGATCTATCGTTTTCATAATATTGGCAAAAAACATGCGGTCGCGAACGTACACAAAATGGAAGTCGACTTTGGCTTAATCTAGTAAAATGCAAATATCTGCGAATCGGGACGGAATATTTTTATGCAATAACTTTAATTTTAAAATGGATTCTTGTAGCTTTCTATTGAGTCTGTTCCCAAGAAAATATCTCCATTTGTTTTTTTTTTATTGAATTAAGTACCGGTCGCGAACGTACGGGTCGCGAACGTACGATTTTCCCATGTTGATAAAAAATGCCTATAAAAATGCCCTTAAAAGTAGCTAAAAATGATAAAAAGTGAATTTTTCAGTTTTCAGGGAAATTTCTTCAACAAAACAAATGAAATATGCTTTGGTTCCACTGTGTTAAGAAAATATGGCCATTGATTTGTGAAAATACGCAAAAAATTCGATGATTTTGAAGATTTTCTTGCTTCGGGCCTGGTTGACCATTTTCCGGATTTGCCCATATTCGAGTTCCGATGTGGGTTACTACTTCCTCCAGGGCGTGACTACTACAAGAACTACAAGAACTATGAGTAGTCCAACAACGATCTTTAGAGTTTTGTTGACATCTTGTATATCGTCCATACGATATGTACCGCCGGACACTTTGGATGTTTTGCTGCCTATCTTGGGGTCCTAAGGCAGATATGTAGTTCACCAGTACTTTCGTTCTTTGGGGCTTGCAGTTGGACTTCCTTCAGGATGCACCCGATCGCTGGACCTGTAGTAAGGATGACCAGAACAAGGAGTAGTCTAACGACGAGCTTCAGCGTTTTGTTGACGTTCTGGATGTCGTCTTTATGATCGATGATTTCCACTGTGTTTATAACGTTGGCAATACTGCCGTCCACTTTTGATTTTTTGCTACCCATCTCGGGGTCCTTAGGCCGTCCACTTTGGATGTTTTGCTACCCGTCCCGGGGTCCTTAGCCCAGATACGTAGTTCACCAGTACTTTTCGTTCCTTGGAGTTTGCAGGATTCGGTCGATCGCCGGACCGGTAATCAGGATTTTCTCCTGGCTAAAGTTGAACCTAGGAAAACGGTCAAGTCATCCTTCTGGACACCAGTCTTCTTTCAGTCGTGGTCTGCGCTAATGGGAGCTGTACTTCTAAGCCACTGCCGGGGAGATCAGAACAAATTCTGTCTGTCTTCTCTATTTGGCTGTGGTCTTTTATACCGGACTAGAGCTTTTGCTACACCCGCATACTGGATGAATTAACTAGGTGTTCCCACCTCGGGGTACTAATTCTAAATGTCCCCTATCTTAGGAGTCAATGGCCGGCTGGTGCACTTTGCAAACTACCGGAGTATGGTTACCAGTAGGTCGATCGTGGCCGTTGTTCTGGCCACGCGACACCCGAGCATTGCCGAATTGGATTGCTTGTCATTTGCGCCCCTGCTTCTGATTCAAGATGTTGTTTCGCTGGGTGAATCTTTATATAGGGAGGGCGTACGTAACGCAATTTATGAAAAACAGTACAATCTGCAACCAAAATAAGTATAATAGAAGAGATAACCTTCACATTGGTATTTATTATTCAAATAATCAATTATTCATAACTTGCATAGATTCATATTCAAAATTTATAGAAGTAAAAAAAATCAAAACAAATAGAATATACAATTTTGAAAATTGTTCAACAATTTTCACAAGCCAAAGCAATCATGACCGACAATGAACCAAGTTTTTCTTCAGCTCAATTTGGAGCATTCATAAATAGATGTGGACTAACAATACAGTATGCCGATTCACGGCACAGCACTTTCAATGGACAGATCGAAAGAGCTCACTCTACTTTGACCGAAATCCCACGGTGTATCAAAGATGAATTTAATTTAACTGATTATTCAACAAGAAAGGAAGTTAGCTTCGGCAAGCCGAAGCTTATATACCCTTGCAGCTATAATTATTTAATTTAAAAACACAAAAAATGATATTCCCAATAGTATAAGATAATATGTCAAAAACACCGAAGCTATAATTTGTTTCATAATATTTTCCTACCAATTTTCCGATCGTTCCTATGGCAGCTATATGAGATAGTCTTCCGATTTTGATAAAATTAAATTCGAAATTCAGAACTAATTAAAAAAAGTTATTTCCAAGCGTAGGAGGGTATATGTTAAGGAACACCGAAGCTATAATTTGTTTCATATTATTTTCCCACCAATTTGCCGATCGTTCCTATGGCAGCTATATGAGATAGTCTTCCGATTTTGATCAAATTAAATTCGAAATTCAGAACTAATAAAAAAATGTTATTTCCAAGCGTTGGAGGTTATATGTTGAGAAACACCGAAGCTATAATTTGTTTCATATTATTTTTCCACCAATTTTCCGATCGTTCCTATGGCAGCTATATGATATAGTCGTCCGATTTCGATAAAATTTAATTCAAAATTCAAAACTAATTCAAAAATGGTATTTCCAAGCCTAGGAGCTTATATGCCAAAAAACACTAAAGATATAATTTTTTAAAATTTTTTTTCCGATTATTCCTATGGGAGCTATAAGATATAGTTGTCCAATCCGGCTGGATCCGACTTATATACTACCTGCAAAAGATATACGACTTTTGGGAAAGTTTCAGCCCGATAGCTTTAAAACTGAGAGACTAGTTTGCGTAGAAACGGACGGACAGATGGACATGGCTAGATCGACTCGTCTAGTCATGCTGATCAAGAATATATATACTTT
Organism: Drosophila subpulchrella; assembly: GCF_014743375.2. Classification (NCBI taxonomy): domain Eukaryota; kingdom Metazoa; phylum Arthropoda; class Insecta; order Diptera; family Drosophilidae; genus Drosophila; species Drosophila subpulchrella. Next base: position 907,735 of record NW_023665574.1, read on the forward strand.
ATGGGGTCGGAAACGTCTCCTTCACTGCGTTGCAAGCTTCTGACTGAAATCAATATACCCTCTGCAAGGGTATAAAAACGAAAATAAGAATCTTCAATGGGAAATATCTTACGACTTCAAAATAATCAAAATGATTTTATCTCAAATATTACCTTCTCGATCAAAAATGGTTATTAATGAATTAGGTACATGACATTTTCATTGCAGTTCACAATAGAATTAAATGAATTAATAAATTAAAATTAAAAATATTAACAAGCAAATTATTACAAATTCAAAATTATTTGCAGAAATAAAAGGTCTGATCTAAAGCTGATAATCCAAAATCCGCTTTTTTAGGTCAAGAATTGCCATTACGAAAACACCGTCTTCGGTTATTAACATTTGATCTTCAAAATCTAATAGATACTATTACACTTGCCAAAATTTATGCTTTCAACACTAAAATTTTGAATAATAATGTGTGCAGTAATCCTGCAGTAATTTCGGACTTATTGGATATAGCTAAATTCAAAATCATGCAACATACTGAATTTATAGTAATATACATATATAACTCAAGACCCGTTTCACAAAATAATGGAAAATTAATAATTAATAACCATGTCGCTAAATGTATAAATAAATATTTCAAAATGACTGGTTTTAAGAAAGATCTTTTTAAGATTTACTGTATTTTTAGTCAGCATGAATCATGTTTTACTCATCTGCTAAATGACAAAAAACCATTTGTAACAAATTAGGAGAAAAAAACTAAACAATTAGACATTCTAAAAGACGGTGTCATTCTTATAAGCGGTCAAAATATTGTTAACGGAACTCTTCTAAACGGGACATTTCATAAAACTTGTACGACAATAACTAATAAAATTTCTTATAAAAATATCGAAAATAAAATATAAGATTACATAATAGTTGGAAAGTTTAAAAATTTTGGAACTTTCATATATATTTTATTAAACGGTTCTGAACTTTCTTTTGATGATATAAATATTGTATATCCATTTACCCAAATTAAGCAGACCAGAATTCCACTTGCTTTAATATTATATAGGATCACAAAATAGAATTTTGTGAAATTTAGTATTAGTTTTCCATGATAATTGGATCCTCCTGAGTAAAAGTCCTATACGAACTTGTGTTTCATCACCTACAGGTTCCGCGGTATACTAAGAATACAAAAAACCGATGTTTGTCCACATATTGAATTATGTGGCCTACGTCCTTGGACTTATCTTAAATATTTTTGCTGAAACACACTTTCAATACATGATGGCATTACAAAAAACTAGTGCCTATCTTGAACCATTGTCCATGTCTTTGGAATTCGACGTCAAAGTGAATACTCCCAAAATTTTAACAATTTCTCTGATAGTAATTATTCTTATATGGAACTTATTTTAATTTTTCTTTGAATCGATAGTTTACTGTACGCTTTAATTTCGTTTTAACCGATTTCATGAGGATATTATAATGGATTTGTTACAGCAATAGAATCTTCTTTAGTAGTAGTTCTCAACCTATAGATTGCAAACAAACATGTATTGCGATATAATGATGAAAACGTTCACCGTGCTCGTCGCTGACGGCTCCCATACTTTCAAGACAGAAGTTAAAATAAGAATCGAATTTTAATAGAATTTTAAGCGACATGGACCAGGGACTTATATGCGGTTAGCATATTTCTCACAATACTTGCGTAGTTTGGAGATTTATTGTTTCCAAGAAAATGTTCAATAACGTTTACAGCTGCCTCCCAGGCTGGTAGCTGCAAAGGATTTAATAGTTCCCTGAAATGCGAATTAATTTTCAATTTGACTATGTCTGTCATTGTCTATTATATGTCATCATTATCTCAAAACTTTGGATAATTCCAAATGTAATATGAAGAGCTGGCGTTATTATGGACTCTGGAGGAACTAAGGGTTCGAATTTTACATTTATCTCTCCTGGAGTATATGTAGTTCTTTCCGGCCAAATGCGGTCAACATAATTTTTCGATCGTGCTCACTATCCCATTCACTAAAAAAAACAACAATATTTTGTATATCCACTCCACGACCATTTATACTTCTCATACTGGATCGAGCTCAGGATGCTTTTAAGAACAGAGTAGGTTTCTTTAAAATGGGGTCCATACGTTACTGGAATTGATGGACGTAAATTGGTACTATACAAAAGCACGGCTTTTAAACTGCTTTTTGATGCATCGATACAAAGTCGCCACTCCTTGCTAATATGTTTAAAGTTTATTTTTTCAAAAAGATTCTTGATATTATGACAGTAAACCACACCGTCGTCTTTTTTGGTAAGGACATCTTCAAAATGAAAGGAAGTTAACTTCGGCAAGCCGAAATTTGTATACCCTTGCATTTATAATTATTAAATTGATTTCGAAATTCTTGGAAATACAAAAAATGATATTCCCAATAGTATAAGATAATATATCAAAAAACACCGAAGCTATGACTCGTTTCATATTATTTTCCCACCAATTTTCCGATCGTTCCTATGGCAGCTATATGAAATTGTCGTCCGATTTTGATAAAATTAAACTCTAAATTTAGAACAAATCAAAAAATGTTATTTCCAGGCGTAGGAGGTTATATGTTAAAAAACAACAAAGATATAATTTCTTGCAGCTTTTTTTCCGATTATTCCTATGGGAGATATAAGTTGTAGTTGTCCGATCAGGTTTCGACTTATATACTACCTGCAAAAGAAATAAGACTTTTGGGAAAGTCTCAGCCCAAAATCTTTAAAGCTGAGACAGACGGACAGACAGACAAACGGACATGGCTAGATCGACTCGTCTTGTGATGCTGATCAAGAACTTATATACTTTATGGGGTTGGAAACGTCTCCTTCACTGCGTTGCAAACATCTGACTGAAATCATAATACCTTCTGCAAGGATATACAAATAATATAAAAACGAGGAACAACGCTATAGTCGAGTACCTCGACTATCAGATACCCGTTTCTCAGCTTAAGGGAAATGGAGATATGGTTTAGGTTTAGGCGGTTTATGGGCGTTAGAGTGGGCGTGGCATAACAAATTTTCTTGAAATCCCAATTCTCTATCTTTGATAGTTTCCGAGATATCCACGTTCATACTTACGATTTTTTGAAGTTTGTGGGCGGCTTGTGGGCGTTAAAGTGGGCGTGGCAAACTTTTTTTGGGTCAATCGATAGGTATAAGAAAGAACGGTACATTGCAGTTAAAACTTTTATTCTAGCATCAAAACTGTAGGAGCCACCGTTTGGGGCGGCTTGTGGGCGTGGCACCTTTTTGAAACAAATTTGCACTGCACAAAAAGCTCAGGAATCTAAATGCCAAATCCTAATAGCCTAACTCTTGTAGTTTCCGAGAGCTTGTTACGTGGGCTTATTAGTACCCGAGTCCTGACAGGGACTTGTGCCGAGGGAGAGGCGCCCGATCTTAAGGCATCATTTGCCCGCATAAGCTACGTCGTATTTGTGTCATGGGATCTTGGTATGCCTCTCTCCTCTCCAACATATGGAGAATTAATATTTAAAGTGCTTGGAAAATAATATTAGTCCATAAAGTTCGTCAGTCCACAATGCCCCACAAGCTTAGCTGCCGCTTAATCGCAAAACGATCGGGCTGTGACTTGGTCATATTCCCTCGTGTGCCTATGGATCGGCCGCGCAATACGATCCCCTATTGTCAAGGTTGTCCGTCGAAAGTTATGTCATTGTTCTGGAGCTACTCCACTTCTCGCTTCAGCACACCACCCTTGTTAAAGTTCTAGCACTTTATGGTTATGATCTCTTTGTACACTATAAAGTTATTATGATTTAGGAGTAATATAATGTTGGCTAATACATATGGAAATTAATTGATTGACGAATATTTTGTTAGCGGAGAGTATCGAGTTTACCACCTGTGTAGGTGCACACATCAGCAAAATGCTGACTATTCACGACTACAAACGTCGCTCAGAGGGCTCTTGCAATTGTACATACAACAACAAGGCTGGTACTCGCCGCTGAAAAAGTTTATAGTAGTCTATAAAACTGTAGGATACTGCACGAATATTTATATATGTATGTTTATAAGAATGGCATCGTGTTCCGACAAACTTACCCCCTCTTCAAATCCTGGGCGATGAGGTCTCGACGCTCCGGATCCTGGGCTTTGGAAAATATTATATTGGATATTGTTCGTGCCTAACCAAAGTAGACACTTGCAAGCCGATCGTGTCGCGGCAATGGTACGATGGTTACTGGCGGACCACAGGCGATGCTGAACTGCGCTGAGGTTGAGCCCTATTCCCAGAGGTAGGAAGTAGAACCGCGGAGTTATGGGTTGTGTTAATAACTGATTTATTCTTCATTTGATATGTACATGCTTATATACTATTTGGAACACGGATGTTTAATGTAATGATTAGAGAAATAATCTATATTCTTAAGAAGGTAGGTAGGTCAGGGAGTTTTGATTATGGTAGCAGTTTGCGTAGTTGGCTCGGCTGACACCGCAAATGTGCTGACTGCATTGGCGGGTCAGTGTACCGTTGTGACGGTGAGATGGTGAGTTAGTGAGACATATAATATGCTGATCAGTAATTCTCATCTGCAGTGGGTGCTACTGAGCGCCTGGTACTGTTTCAAACTTGGCTACTGCTTGATGTGTTGGGTGCTGGTCATGTTGAGCACCCTTGGGTACGAACAATCTTCCCCCCTATTGAAGGGTGCCATCAATTAAGACGTGATGTCGGTCAGCCCTTGGCCGAATTGTATAGAAAGCTGCGGAGGTTCATGTTTGTGATTAAGGTCCTTCATACCTTCTTGATACTGCGTAACACTCCCCTTTGCGATAAAATTGACATTACCGTGGGGACTGAAATTGTGCCCTCGTAGAACTTGATCATTTGACACGTCTATGGTATGTCGACTTTCTGCAACAAAAATGATAAATTTCTTGGTTCAATTTAGAAATATTGAACAAAAGTCAAGTCTTGTAGTTTTTTAGTTGATGAGAAGTCGGTTCTGTATTAATTGGCTTTTCTTTTGCAGTATAAAGTTCAGTCAGATGCAATGAACCATTTTATGTAGCGGTTGATTCTAGATCGGACGAGCCAGTGTCGGTATTTCTTAATTGGCTATATATATTTTCAGGGTCTTTTATTTGCTGATCCATCAATGCTAAGTTCTTTAACTGAATCCCTTCTTCATCGAGAGAAATCACATTTTGCCGTTTGCTACCTTCTATATCAAATTGATTATCATTCACCGGATTTATATCTTTCGTTGGCTCATAAGCAGCGTTTGGTCCTGCAAAATCATCTCTGTCTTCTACCAGAATAGGGTTGATTTCCGTATCAGATGAGGTTTCTTTATCGAGAAAACCTGTGATAACATAACCAAGCCTTGTGCCTTGAGCTAAAGGTTTATTAGGTTGTTGTTCAAGAAGATCACCAGTTATTACTCGAGAATATACCTCAACCCCTATGGTTAGGTCAATGGGTCCAGGTTGCCGAAAGTCAGGATCTGCTAACGGCAGTCCCTCGGGAATATGAAGATCGGTTGCAATCGATACTGACGGTTGGTCTGTAATGACTGTGGGAATAACAAATACCTCTATTAGTGTATCAAAACCTGATGTAACAGATGAGAGCCTTAGTGTTGATCTAACTGCTATTGTTATTTTTTCTCTGATTCCAGATATTTCAATCGGCGACGAACCTTCCTTAAGAGATAGCAGATCTGCCATCCTCCTTGAGATAAGATTCACTTGTGATCCAGAATCTATTACATCGCGACATCTTTGTAATTGACCAGTTGGCCCTTGTAATGATAACTTGGCGGTCGCGAGCAGAGCATATCCTCTAGGGATGTCGTAGTCTGTAATGGTTGCTGCGCCGGACACTGGTTTGCTAGTCGGTCCTTGGTGTAACAGTGAATGATGCCGTTGCTGGCAGACTCGACAAGTGGCCGGTGATCCACAGTTTTCAACATTATGAGCTGTAGACAAACAATTTGTGCATGCTCCTACTTGAATAATGTCTTGGCGCCTAGGTGACAGATCTTACAGCTCTCTTCGTTGTGAACTGACTGATGGCGGAGTGTTGCTGTAGGTTGAGCGCTTATCGTCTCCAGCATGCAAGCGCGCCGCTCAATGAACGTCAGTTGGAATGATGAACGTACCGTTGGATTTTCCGTTGGTGCATACGCTGAATTTTCTAGAGCAGCTAGAGACTGCTGGTCTAGCTTTCTTTTGATAATAAAACACAGGACTGGATCATGGACTGACATAGAGGTTTTTATGAGTACTCGTTGAATTTTTAATAGTGTCATGTAAGGCCCTTAGTTGGCGCGAGGAGCCATAGGTCAATAATTTTTGCTATGGCGGCGAATACTAGTACTTTTCCATTCGGAAACCTGGCCTTCAATCGCAACCAGGTGTCGTCATAGCCACCCTGTGAGGAGGCTGTGTCTGTCAAGACGTTCCTCGCTTCACCACGAAGCGAACTCTGTAGAACATGTAGTTTTTGACTAGCCGAAGGTGGTTTATTATGAACCAATTCCACAAAGAGATCATGGAACCGTGGCCAGTCTAGATACTCGCCGTTGAATTCCGGAATCTTAATTGGCGGAAGTGCCAAGTTTAGGCTCATTGGCGCGTCGATTTCTCGAAGCAGGTTCATTTCGTATTTCTCGTATAATGTGTGGAATTGGGCTAGCTTTGGTTCTGCCAGAGCTGCGGCACTAGGTGTGCTATCCAATTCGTCGTGGGCTTGGCTCAGTAACGGCCTATGGAGATCCAGGTGCCTTTGTAGGGTTGGGGTGACGGTTGGGGCGTTCGAGGCTAATGTTAATGATGATTCTAATTCGTTGCATCTTCTCTGCAACTGTCGGATCACCGTGTCGATTGCTGAGTCTCCTTTGACTTGATCTTCTGTGGTGATCTTAATGTTGGCCGAAGTTCGTCTGGGATCCTTCGGAAGTCCGCTTCCAGTCGGCATGTTGTTCAGATTTTCTAATTTCCTTAAGTGCTACTAGTCGTGAAGACTACTCACTTCCAGTGGGTAATGCCGCTTGTTGGAGTTCTTCATCTAGGTCGCTAATCTGCTGCCAGAGATCGTTTAGCTGATTTAGCTTACCGGAATAATAGGCGTCTCGGTGGCGTCGTTCGAACGAATCCTTGCCATAATTCTTTATGAGCTGTTGGATCTGTACATGTAGCTCATTTTGGTTGTCTAGTAATCGATGGTGTAAATCGATTCTTATGTGACTTGTTTCATTAATGAATGAAGTAGACATATTGTGTGTCCTTTAAACAAAGAATCCTGTGAAGCCGGATAAAGCTGTGTGTCCTGTGAAGCTGGATGAAGCTGAGTATCCTGTGAAGCTGGATGAAGCTGAGTATCCTGTGAAGCTGAATGAAGCTGAGTATCCTGTGAAGCTAGATGAAGCTGTGAATCCTGTGAAGCTGGATTAAGCTGACGATCCTGTGACGCTGGATGAAGAAGCGTATCCTGTGAAGCTGGATGAAGCTGAGTATTCTCTGAAGCTGGATAAAGCTGCGTATCCTGTGAAGCTGAATGAAGCTGAGTATCCAGTGAAGCTGGATGAAGCTGAGTATCCTGTGAAGCTGAATGAAGCTGTGAATCCTGTGAAGCTGGATTAAACTGACGACCCTGTGACGCTGGATGAAGCTGAGTATCCTGTGAAGCTGGATGAAGCTGAGTATCCTGTGAAGCTGGATTAAGCTTTGGTTTCCAGGGCTGCTGGATGTAGTGAACTTAAAGGGTCTTTTCACCATTCAGAGGTTCAGATTTTGGTGGGAAGGGGGTTGCTGGAGTGTGATCCTTTAGGATCAAGTCGGGGTCACCAATGTTCGTGCCTAACCGAAGTAGACACTCGCAAGCCGATCGCGTCGCGGCAATGGTAACGATGGCGATGCTGAGCTGCGCTGAGGTTGAGCTAACGTGGTTATCTGCTAGTTGAGATAGTGTATTAGGAGCCCTATTCCCAGAGGTAGGAAATAGAACCGCGTAGTTATGTTTTGCGTTGATAACTGACTTACTCTTCATTTGATACATGCTTATATACTACTTGGAACACGGAAGTTTAGTGTAATGATTAGTGAAATAAGCTATATTCTTAAGTAGGTAGGTAGGACAGGAAGTTGATTATGGTAGCAGTTTGCGTAGTGAGACATAAAATATGCTGATCAGCAATTCTCATCTGCAGTGGGTGCTACTGAGCGCCTGAACCTGTTTCCAACTTGGCTACTGCTTGATTTGTTGGGTGCTGGTCAAGTTGAGCACCCTTGGGTACAAACAGATATATATATATAAGTTATATATATATATATATATATATACAATATATATATATAAGGTTTACCAATTCACTTAAACACAAAATATATAGATAAATTATGCTAGAGGCATGCGACTTTTTTAACGGCTGGTGGAGAGACTTGCCTTTCCTAATTGTTAATCATGATTCGCACTTTGTTATCGAATCGGTTGGTTTAAATGTATTTTTAACTCATTTTTATATGCTTCCAATGCTTTTTTGACTTTCACGTGTTCTTAAATTGTATTACTTAAGGATATTAGTCTTTGGTTACGCATAGATTCACTTTAGCTTTGATTGACTCTATTAACACATTTATATTGCATCACTACTTTCTCCGAAGTATGGTCACTACGCTTTTGAACGGATGGCTCCTACAACTGAACAATTTTCAGGAGCATGGGGATCACGGGTACTGTGGCTACAAACATCAGAGTATGTCAGATCAAACAAAAACACCTCTTAACGAGGTAAAAAGTAGTGGCGAACGCGCCCTTAACAAAAATTTCTGATATCAACAATTGTGACGAAAAATGATATTACATTCGATAAAATAAATAAACTATATTAAATTTATGATTTCGGCCCGCAACAGAAAATATTTATTTACCTACACTTCAATTTTCTGTTGTAGCGTGCCGAATACATAAATTTAATATAGTTGATTTATTTTATCGAATGTAATATCATTTTTCGTCACAATTGTTGATATCAGAAATTGTTGTTAAAGGCGCGTTCGCCACTACTTTTTACCTCGTTAAGAGGTGTTTTTGTTTGATATCAGAAGTTTTTTTTCTCAAGAGTTTAAGTACCCCAATATCATGACTAGGAGTCGTCCCCATCTGCTTGGCTATTGAAAAACCAAACACACAGATTCGACCCCTAATCTTAGCTGAACGCCACCTTGAATTAGGCACAACAAGTTTTATCGCTTCAATTACCTATTTTATTAGCACAAGTTTGGAATCTCAAGGGCTGTATAGTTTCAGATTCCGAGAGAAATCTGTCGTTTCTTACATTTCTCGCCGAACTAGTGGGTTTTTCCAAAGTGGTAGAACAAATAGATCAAGTTTTTCTATTTCGATTAGCTTCATGCAAGTAAAGGACCCTAAAACCATAACAGATTTTCCGTTTGAAAAAACTGAATAAGAATTTTTTTCATCAAATTGGTTTTTTTCTTGTTTATTCCAATAAGTATGAAATATTTCGTATATGGAGCTGAAACGAGTTGCACTTTTTATCGCTTAGTATCTTCCAAACAGTAACAGGAATCTTAAAGGCTATATGATTTAAAATTTAAAAATAAATCGTTTGACTCAATTTTGAATAAATAGTCAAAAAGTTGTTTTAAAAAATTACTTTTTTCATAACTATAAATCTATTATATTCAGAAAACTTTACTAAATGAAGGGTATTTAGCAAATTAAATTATCTTTTCAGAGATATATAACACGTTTCTGTAGCATTAGTTGTTTAGATACTAGACGCATTTTAAATCTGGCTTTTTTTTTGGATTTTCCGCTAAACTAGCGGCTTTTTCCAAAAGTCGTAGAACAAACGGTTTCTAATTCAAGCTACTTTATACACTCATAGGGTTTCCAAAACCCTAAAACTAAGATGGGATGCATACAAGCACCCAAACAAAGGGACAAACATTTTCATTTTGGGAAGAAGAAGAAAATATTGTTTTTTGAATTACTTTTGAACCGGACATCGGATTTCAACAAATGAGGTGTCATTCGACGCGTATTCTCAGTAAAAATAAAACTAGCTAAACAGCCGGGGGCTTTTATCCGCACCGTATCCAGCAGATCCAATTTTCTAAATTTTTATTTTTACACTTTCACCGCTTTTTCTCCCAAGCAAATCTATATTTTGAAAGTCTTGGTATGGTATCTTCTTAGTTTTTGCGTTACCTTTCGATTGGTGTATCACTCGATCGGACCATAATGGCAGATTTTCAATTCTGCGGCTATATATAGTAGTTGTCTTCGCACGCTCTCTTGCGCGCTTCGCCACTACGTGTACTGCCGTCCACAGTGATGTCGTCCTTATTGTTTATCCTCTCCACGTTATTTGATGATAATGGCGGCGCTGGTTCAACACATAAGATTCTTTCAAGCTGCGATTTGTGTTCTCCTCTGGGACTGTTGGATATGGTGGCTTGTCCTGGTGGCAGAAGACTCAGTGGACGACTGATACCTTCCCTGCCTGTTGCTTTATTTTAAAGGTATATTCGGTACTCTAGAATTTTTTAAACTTGGAGCATGGAATCCGAACTTTTATGTTTCATCTTTTGATCCAACGACGATCGATTAAATCAAATATTTCAAAATTGTTCTATTTGTTCCTTGTTTTCGTACGCTTTACAGTGTTACAGTGAAAATTTCCGGGGAGAACGAGGTGTAAGAATTTTTGTACTATTATTAAAGCTTTTTAGTGCTGCGCATGTTTTTCGCAGTGTTTATCAACCAGCGATCAACTCGGAGACCCTCTCTTTTAAGCTCCGCTAATGAGGTTATTGGGGATGTTAGCATCTGGTTGTTCATATTGTCCTTCAAGAGCTCGACGAATTCATCATCAGCGATTTTGTGCTTGAGCTTTAAATGCCAGTTGTGCATATCTGAGACATAATCGCTAAATTTTAGTGCGGGCCTTGCTTGCGTTCCATTAACTCCTTGACTTTGACGAGGTCCATCTGTCTAACCTGACTTCTTTTGGTCTCGATCCCTGCCACGATGAGTTCCGATCGATCTCTGTATGCAGTTGGTGACTCGTCTCCCTTTCGTTTGTTCTGGATTGTCTGTGGGACGGAGTATCTATCCCCCTGGGTGTTCTGAACCGATGCATCTTGCTATTGGGCATGTCCTGCGTTACCGGTTCCAGAGGCGGAGTCTCTTAGTATCTCAATAAGCTGTCAGTGGGATTCGGAACAGTTCGGGGCGGCGAGGGCAGTCTCTTCTGTTCGGGTCCCCTGGATGTCGGAGACTGCAGTTCTGCTACTTGTGCCTTCAGAGCTTTTATCTGGGCGTTCACACGCTGCATTTCGTTGCTCTGCCTCAAGAGCTCCATCTATCTCTGTTCACGCCGCTAGGCAGCCTCTAAATTGTCCTCCTCGTGCCTCTGGAATTGGGGAAGCATACTTGATATTCCTTTCGGCGGTCCTAGGGGTAGATTCTCCCAACCGGCGGCTCTTTCCATTTCAGTGGATTGGTCCAGATTTTTTTCCTTGGGAAAGGTATCCACCTGTCCTGGCTGATTCTGTGCGAGCTCCCACTGCTCTCTTTCAGGAGAATCTCCTAGCCTTGGCGCGCTCGCACTCCGGGCTTGGTGATTTTCTCCGCGCGTTGTTGACCTTCTTCTTGGCCCCCTTCATTTATATGGTTGGGCCTTCTTTTAAGTCCTCCGCTTTCTTTAATTAATTTTTACTTTGTGCTGATTAGTACTGGCACTTAAACTTGTCTTCACTTTTTATTTGCGTTTGGTAAAACAGGATCACGTGATTCCTTTCAAAACACCCGGTCAGTGACGTAAACGCTGAGTAAGTCGACAATAAAATGCTTATATACTGCGGAGTGCTGCTCTCTACTCCTCAAGTTTATCTTCGGTCAAGTACCGTCCGATATTTAAGCCCCAAAAATAAAACAAAACAAATATCCCTAACTAGGGGTGTTAGCCTCTTCTACACAACTGAGTTCCGATAAGCTAACATGCCCTTACTTTCCCTTTCTAGGCAGCTAAAATGTTCCAAACGGAAACTGACTGAGCTTAGATAAGGAATTTGGGTTGAATAAGGATGTTTGACCGATCATTCTCGGGCTCCACAACCGTTTCCTATTTCTCTAGACTGGAACAAAGCAAACAACCTGACCAACTAGCATAGTACGTTGTGGGGCGTCGGCCAGAGAAACTAAAAATCGTTCACCGCCCAAGTATTTCAAGGGACACCGCAAAGACTCGAGTCAATCAAGCGACCTGACAAATGCCTAGTATGTCGTGGGACGTCGGCTTTGCGTTTCCTGTCAGTTCCCCCACCCCCCATTCTGTCCTGGATCGATAAACGAACAGTAGACCCGCACCTCAATGGCTAAATGCGTTACCGTAATGTTTGCGCTCATGCTCTTTCTGGACTCGAACCTATCAAACAACCTGTCAATTGCCTAGTACGTCGAGGGGCGTCGGCCAGAAAGCACCTCTAAGCTGTATCTACGTTTATTTGAACAAATAGTCGGTCAGCACTTAGTTGTAATTATAGTATTATAACAAGAAAGGAAGTTAGCTTCGGCAAGCCGATGTTTGTATAGGGTATACAGCAATAGCAGCTATAATTATAAAATTTAATGATGATATTTAAATTATATTCCCAATAGTATAAGATAATAAGTCAAACAAGGCTTGCCGAAGCTTAAATACCCTTGCAGCTATAATTATTAAATTAAAAAACACAAAAAATGATATTCCCATTTGTATAAGATAATATGTCAAAAAACACCGAGGCTATATTTTGTTTCATATTATTTTTCCACCAATTTTCCGATCGTTCCTCTGGCAGCTATATAATATAGTCGTCCGATTTTGATAAAATTAAATTCGAAATTCAGAACTAATTAAAAAATGTTATTTCCAAGCGTATGAGGTTGTATGCTCAAAAACACCGAAGCTATATTTTGTTTCATATTATTTTCCCACCAATTTTCCGAACGTTCCTATAGCAGCTATATGATATAGTTCTGCGATTTTGATAAAATCTAATTCGATATTCAAAACTAATTAAAAATTTTTTATCCTAAGCTTAGGAGGTTATATGTTAAGAAACACCGAAGCTATAATTTGTTTCATATTATTTTCCTACCAATTTTCCGATCGTTCCTATGGCAGCTATATAATATAGTCGTCCGATTTTGATAAAATTAAATTCAAAACTCAGAACTAATTCAAAAATGTTATTTCCAAGCTTAAAAGGTTTTATGTTGAAAAACAGCGAAGCTATAATTTGTTTCATATTATTTTCTTACCGATTTTACGATCTTTCCTATGGCAGCTATATGATATTGTCGTCCGATTTTGATAAAATTAAATTTTAAATTCAGAACTAATTAAAAAATGTTATTTCCAATCGTAGGAGCTTATATGTTTAAGAACACCGAAGCTATAATTTGTTTCATATTATTTTCCCACCGATTTTACGATCGTTCCAATGGCAGCTATATGATATAGTCGTCCGATTTTGATAAAATTTAATTCGAAACTCAGAACTAATAAAAAAATGTTATTTCCAAGCGTAGAAGTTTTTTTGTTAAAGAACACTGAAGCTATAATTTGTTTAATATTAATTTCCCACCGATTTTAGGATCGTTCGTATGGCAGCTATATGATATAGTCGTCCGATGTTGATAAAATTAAGTTCAAAACTCAGAATTAATTAAGAAATGTTATTTCCAAGCTTAGGAGGTTATATGTTAAAAAACACCGAAGCTATAATTTGTTTCATATTATTTTCCCACCAATTTTACGATCGTTCCTATGGCAGCTATATGATATTGTCGTCCGCTTTTGATAAAATTAAATTTGAAATTCAGAACTAATTAAAAAATGTTATTTCCAATCGTAGGAGGTTATATGTTAAAGAACACCGAAGCTATAATTTGTTTCATATTATTTTCCCACCAATTTTACGATCGTTCCGATGGCAGCTATATGATATAGTCTTCCGATTTTGATAAAATTAAATCCAAAATTCAGATTTAATTAAAAAATATAATTTTCAAGCGTAGGAGGTTATATGTTAAGAAACACCGAAGCTATAATTTGTTTCATATTATTTTCCCATCGATTTTACAATCTTTCCAATGGCAGCTATATGATATAGTCGTCCGATTTTGATCAAATTAAATTCGAAATTCAGAACTAATTAAAAAATGTTATTTCCAAGCGTAGGAGGTTTTATGTTAAAGAACACTGAAGCTATAATTTGTTTAATATTATTTTCCCACCAATTTTACGATCGTTCCTATGGCAGCTATATGATATAGTCTTCCGATTTTAATAAAATTAAATCCAAAATTCAGATTTAATTTAAAAATGTTATTTTCAAGCGTAGGAGGTTATATTTTAAAAAACACCTAAGCTATTATTTGTTTCATATTATTTTCCCACCGATTTTACGATCGTTTATACAGCAGCTATATGATATAGTCGTCCGATTTTGATAAAATTTAATTCGAAACTCAGAAATAATTAAAAAATGTTATTTCCAAGCGTAGGAGGCTATATGTTAAAAAACACCGAAGCTATTATTTTTTCATATTATTTTCCCACCGATTTTCCGATCGTTCTTATGGCAGCTATATGATATAGTCGTCCGATTTTGATAAAATTTTATTCGAAACTCAGAAATAATTAAAAAATGTTATTTCTAAGCGTAGGAGGTTATATGTTAAGAAACACCGAAGCTATAATTTGTTTCATATTATTTTCCCACCGATTGTACGATCGTTCCTATTGCAGCTATATGATAAAGTCGTCCGATTTTGATAAAATTAAATTCGAAATTCAGAACTAATAAAAAATGTTATTTCCAAGCGTAGGAGGTTATATGTTAAAGAACACTGAAGCTATAGTTTGTTTAGAATTATTTTCCCACCAACTTTACGATCGTTCCTATGGCAGCTATATGATATAGTCGTCCGATGTTGATTAAATTAAGTTTAAAACTCAGAATTAATTAAAAAATGTTATTTCCAAGCCTAGGAGGTTATATGTTAAAAAACACCGAAGCTATAATTTGTTTCATATTATTTTCCCACCGATTTTACGATCGTTTATACAGCAGCTATATGATATAGTCGTCCGATTTTGATAAAATTTAATTCGAAACTCAGAACTAATTAAAAAATGTTATTTCCAAGCGTAGGAGTTTATATGTTAAAGAACACTGAAGCTATAATATGTTTCATATTATTTTCCCACCAATTTTACGATCGTTCCTATGGCAGCTATATGATATAGTCTTCCGATTTTGATAAAGTTAAATCCAAAATTCAGATTTAATTAAAAAATGTTATTTCCAAGCGTAGGAGGTTATATGTTAAGAAACACCGAAGCTATAATTTGTTTCATATTATTTTCCCACCGATTGTACGATCGTTCCTATGGCAGCTATATGATATTGTCGTCCGATTTTGATACAATTAAATTTGAAATTCAGAACTAATTAAAAAATGTTATTTCCAATCGTCGGAGGTTATATGTTTAAGAACACCGAAGCTATAATTTGTTTCATATTACCTTCCCACCAATTTTACGATCGTTCCTATAGCAGCTATATGATATAGTCTTCCGATTTTGATAAAATTTAATTCGGAATTCAGAACTAATTAAAAAATGTTATTTCCAAGCGTAGGAGGTTATATGTTAAGAAACACCGAAGCTATAATTTGTTTCATATTATTTTCCCACCGATTTTACGATCGTTCCTATGGCAGCTATATGATATTGTCGTCCGATTTTGATAAAATTAAATTTGAAATTCAGAACTAATTAAAAAATGTTATTTCCAATCGTCGGAGGTTATATGTTTAAGAACACCGAAGCTATAATTTGTTTCATATTATTTTCCCACCAATTTTCCGATCGTCCCTATGGCAGCTATATCATATAGTCGTCCGATTTTAATAATATTAAATTCAAAACTCAGAATTAATTAAAAAATGTTATTTCCAATCGTAGGAGGTTATATGTTAAAGAACACCGAAGCTATAATTTGTTTCATATTATTTTCCCACCAATTTTACGATCGTTCCTATGGCAGTTGAATCATATTGTCGTCCGATTTTGATATAATTAAATTTGAAATTCAGAACTAATTAAAAAATGTTATTTCAAATCGTAGGAGGTTATATGTTTAAGAACACCGAAGCTATAATTTGTTTCATATTATTTTCCCACCAATTTTACGATCGTTTTTATAGCAGCTATATGATATAGGTATCCGATTTTAATAAAATTTAATTCGATATTCAGAACTAATTTAAAAATAATATATCCAAGCGTAAGAGGTTATATGTTAAGAAACACCGAAGCCTTCATTTGTTTCATATTATTTTTCCACCGATTTTACGATCCTTCCAATGGCAGCTATATGATATAGTCGTCCGATTTTGATAAAATTAAATTCGAAATTCAGAACTAATTAAAAAATGTTATTTCCAAGCGTAGGAGGTTATATGTTAAAAAAGACCGAAGCTATAATTTGGTTCATATTATTTTCCCACCAATTTTCCGATCGTTCCTATGGCAGCTATATGATATAGTCGTCCGATTTTAATAATATTAAATTCAAAACTCAGAATTAATTAAAAAATGTTATTTCCAATCGTAGGAGGTTATATGTTAAAGAACACCGAAGCTATAATTTGTTTCATATTATATTCCCACCAATTTTACGATCGTTCCTATGGCAGTTAAATCATATTGTCGTCCGATTTTGATATAATTAAATTTGAAATTTAGAACTAATTAAAAAATGTTATTTCCAATCATAGGAGGTTATATGTTTAAGAACACCGAAGCTATAATTTGTTTCATATTATTTTCCCACCAATTTTACGATCGTTTTTATAGCAGCTATATGATATAGGTATCCGATTTTAATAAAATTTAATTCGATATTCAGAACTAATTTAAAAATAATATATCCAAGCGTAGGAGGTTATATGTTAAGAAACACCGAAGCCTTCATTTGTTTCATATTATTTTCCCACCGTCCGATTTTGATAAAATTTAATTCGAAACTCAGAACTAATTAAAAAATGTTATTTCCAAGCGTAGGAGGTTATTTGTTAAAGAACACCGAAGCTATAATTTGTTTCATATTATTTTCCCACCAATTTTACGATCGTTCCTATGGCAGTTAAATCATATTGTCGTCCGATTTTGATATTTATATATAATTATAATTAAATTTGAAATTCAGAACTAATTAAAAAATGTTATTTCCAATCGTAGGAGGTTATATGTTTAAGAACACTGAAGCTATAATTTGTTTCATATTATTTTCCCACCAATTTTACGATCGTTCCTATGGCAGCTATATGATATAGTCTTCCGATTTTGATAAAGTTAATTCCAAAACTTAGAATTAATTAAAAAATGTTATTTCCAAGCGTAGGAGGTTATATGTTAAAAAACACCGAATCTATTATTGTTTCATATTATTTTCCCACCAATTTTCCGATCGTTTCTATGGCAGCTATATGATATAGTCGTCCGATTTTCATAAAATTAAATTCGAAACTCAGAACTAATTAAAAAATGTTATTTTCAAGCGTAGGAGTTTATATGTTAAAAAAGACCGAAGCTATAATTTGTTTCATATTATTTTCCCACCAATTTTCCGATCGTTCCTATGGCAGCTATATGATATAGTCGTCCGATTTTGATCAAATTAAATTTGAAATTCAGAACTAATTAAAAAATTTTATTTTCAAGCGTAGGAGGTTGTATGTTCAAAAACACCGAAGCTATATTTTGTTTCATATTATTTTCCCACCAATTTTTAGAAGGTTACTATAGCAGCTAAATGACATAGTTCTCCGATTTTGATAAAATTTAATTCGAAATTCAGAACTAATTAAAAAATTTTTATCCTAAGCTTAGGAGGTTATATGTTAAGAAACACCGAAGCTATAATTTGTTTCATTTTATTTTCCCACCAATTTTCCGATCGTTCCTATGGCAGCTATATGATATAGTCTTCCGATTTTGATAAAATTAGATCCAAAATTCAGATTTAATTAAAAAATATAATTTCCAAGCATAGGAGGTTATATGTTAAGAAACACCGAAGCTATAATTTGTTTCATATTATTTTCCCACCGATTTTACGATCTTTCCTATGGCAGCTATATGATTAAGTTCTCCGATTTTGATAAAATTTAATTCGAAATTCAAAACTAATTAAAAAATTTTTATCCTAAGCTTAGGAGGTTATATGTTAAGAAACACCGAAGCTATAATTTGTTTCATATTATTTTCCCACCGATTTTCCGATCGTTCCTATGGCAGCTATAAGATATAGTCGTCCGATTTTGATAAAATATAATTCGAAACTCAGAACTAATTAAAAAATGTTATTTCCAAGCGTAGGAGGCTATATGTTAAGAAACACCGAAGCTATAATTTGTTTCATATTATTTTCCCACCGATTTTACGATCGTTCCAATGGCAGCTATAAGATATTGTCGTCCGATTTTGATAAAATTTAATTCGAAACTCAGAACCAAAGAAAAATGTTATTTCCAAGCGTAGGAGTTTATATGTTAAAAAACACCGAAGCTATAATTTGTTTCATATTATTTTCCCACCAATTTTCCGATCGTTCCTATAGCAGTTATATGATATAGGCTTCCGGTTTTTTATAAAATTTAATTCGAAATTCAGAACTAATTAAAAAATGTTATTTTCAAGCGTAGGAGTTTATATGTTAAAGAACACTGAAGCTATAATTTGTTTCATATTATTTTCCCAACAATTTTCCGATCGTTCCTATGGCAGCTATATGATATAGTCGTCCGATTTTGATAAAATTAAATTCAAAACTCAGAAACAAAAAAAAATGTTATTTCCAAGCGTAGGAGTTTATATGTTAAAAAACACCGAAGCTATAATTTGTTTCATATTATTTTCCCACCAATTTTCCGATCGTTCCTATGGCAGCTATATGATATAGTCGTCCGATTTTGATAAAATTAAATTCAAAACTCAGAACCAAAAAAAATGTTATTTCCAAGCGTAGGAGTTTATATGTTAAAGAACACTGAAGCTATCATTTGTTTCATATTATTTTCCCACCAATTTTACGATCGCTCCTATAGCAGCTATATGATATAGTCTTCCGATTTTGATAAAATTTAATTCGAAATTCAGAACTAATAAAAAAATGTTATTTCCAAGCGTAGGAGGTTATATGTTAAGAAACACTGAAGCTATAATTTGTTTCATATTATTTTCCCACCGATTTTCCGATCGTTTCTATGGCAGCTATAAGATATAGTCGTCCGATTTCGATAAAATTTAATTCGAAACTCAGAACTAATTAAAAAATGTTATTTCCAAGCGTAGGAGTTTATATGTTAAAGAACACTGAAGCTATCATTTGTTTCATATTATTTTCCCACCAATTTTACGATCGTTCCTATTGCAGCTATATGATATAGTCTTCCGATTTTGATAAAATTTAATTCGAAATTCAGAACTAATTAAAAAATGTTATTTTCAAGCGTAGGAGTTTATATGTTAAAAACACTGAAGCTATAATTTGTTTCATATTATTTTCCCACCAATTTTCCGATCGTTCCTATGGCAGCTATATGATATAGTCGTCCGATTTGGACAAAATTAAATTCGAAACTCAGAACCAAAAAAAAATGTTATTTCCAAGCGTAGGGTTTATATGTTAAAAAACACCGAAGCTATAATTTGTTTCATATTATTTTCCCACCAATTTTCCGATCGTTCCTATGGCAGCTATATGATATAGTCGTCCAATTTTGATAAAATTATATTCAAAACTCAGAATTAATTAAAAAATGTTATTTTCAAGCTAAGGAGGTTATTTGTTAAAAAACACTGAAGCTATAATTTGTTTCATATTATTTTCCCACCAATCTTACGATCGTTCCTATGGCTGCTATATGGTATAGTCGTCCGATTTTGACAAAATTAAATTCGAAACTCAGAACCAAAAAAAAATGTTATTTCCAAGCGTAGAAGTTTATATGTTAAAAAACACCGAAGCTATAATTTGTTTCATAATATTTTCCCACCAATTTTCCGATCGTTCCT
This sequence comes from Drosophila subpulchrella, assembly GCF_014743375.2. Classification (NCBI taxonomy): domain Eukaryota; kingdom Metazoa; phylum Arthropoda; class Insecta; order Diptera; family Drosophilidae; genus Drosophila; species Drosophila subpulchrella. Next base: position 927,912 of record NW_023665574.1, read on the forward strand.
ATGGCAGCTATATGATATAGTCGTCCGATTTTGATAATATTAAATCCAAAACTCAGAAATAATTAAAAAATGTTATTTCCAAGCTTAGGAGGTTATATGTTAAAAAACACCGAAGCTTCATATTATTTACCCACCGATTTAACGATCGTTCCTATGGCAGCAATATGATATTGTCGTCCGATTTTGATAAAATTAAATTAGAAATTCAGAACTAATTAAAAAATGTTATTTCCAATCGTAGGAGGTTATATGTTTAAGAACACCGAATCTATAATTTGTTTCATATTATTTTCCCACCAATTTTACGATCGTTCCTATAGCAGCTATATGATTTGTTAGGTTAGGTTAGGATAGGGCGGCTGTCGGACTATAGTCCGACACACTTAGACATCATGGGTCCATTGTGATACCGCATGATCTCGTTTTTTTTCCTTCTCTAGGGTCCCGTTTCTAGTAGTTTCAGCCTGTGTTAAGCTGATCAACATGTCTTCCATCCGGATGATTTAATAAAGGCACTTATGTTTTTGAGATCAATCTCCGATATTTCGGTAAGATCGTCGAAAAAAGGGCTTCTTAAGTGTTTCAGTCTGAGTCTGCATTGGGCTGGGCAGAAGCAGAAAAGGTGTTTTACCGTTTCCTCTTCTTTCTCATCCCTACAGCTCCTGCAGAAATTATTTTGCGGGGCTTTTACCCTGCCGGCATTTGCGCCAACAAACCAGCATGTGCGCCAACAAGCCAGTGGTCTGTAAGAGCTCGAATCAACATGCCACATTCTGTGCGGCTGAGTTTAAGTAACTCCGAGGTTTTTTGTTGTTTATCACAGGCCATGTCTGGTGAGAGATGCGACACTGTGGTGCGTTTTGCCAATGGGTGTTGGCTAGTGTGTTGAAGTAGTTTTTTATATTTAGCTAGCAAGTAGCCATGGGCATACCAACATTCTCCTCTCCTGGGAGGAGAGGCTCGGTGGTGCCCTGCCTGGCTAATTCGTCCGCTATGCAGTTGCCTACGATGTCCCGGTGACCCGGAACCCATATTAGGCTGATAGTAAACTGATTTGCCATCTCGTGGAGAGATCTGCGACAGCCTGCTATTGTACGGGAGTTGGAGTTTGTCGAGTAGATCGATTAAATAGAGGCTTGGCTGTCACTTTATATATTTAGGTGTCCTCTTTGGAGGCTTATCTTCCCTAAACAGGTTAGTGCTTCTATTATAGCTTGGACCTCTGCTTGGAAGACGCTACAGTGGTCCGGGAGCCTGAATGACTTCCTGATATCTAATTGTTCGGAGTATACATCTCCGCCAACGTGTTCTTCTCATTTGGAGCCATTTGTATAAAAACAGATTGCGTCCGTCGTGCCCGGTCGGCCCTGTTCTCATTCCTCTCTATCAGGAATCAGGGCCTCAAAGGGTGTGTGACTATATTCAATGGATTTGCATAGATCAGTGATCTTCGGAATCGATTTATCATGCTGGAGAATTTTAGCATGGCCATAAAATTGGGCTTTCCACTGCCCTGTGTCCCCCAGTCGAATAGCTGCCGATTTAGCCCTTTCCATGCCTGCTAAGTCCAGGCTAGGGAGATTCAAGATCGCATTCAGCGCTTCATTCGAGGTGGTTCGAAGGGCTCCACTAATACACAAAGCCGCCATTCGCTGTACTTTGTTTAGAGGAGTCAGTATGCATTGTTTGTGCAAGGCGGTCCACCACAGAGCCACTCCGTACAGTAGGATTGGCTTGACTACCGCTGTGTATATCCAGTTGACTATTCTTGGGGACATGCCTCATCTTAGCCCAATTGCTTTTTTACAGGAGTAAAGTGCAATGGTCGCTTTTTTGGTTCTCTCTTGGTTGTTTAGGCCCCATTTGAGGCGCTTATCTAGTACTAACCCCAAGTACCTGGCGTGATCGCTAAAAGAGAGATTACAATTGTTTAAAATGGGTGGGTTAAGTTGTGGAATTTTGTACCTATTTGTAAATAGAACAAGTTCTGTTTTCGAGGGATTTACCCCGATAGTATATTAAGTTTAGCGGTCATAAGATCGCAAAGTGTTTGTGGATATTTTCCATTAAAGATGATGGCGACGTCGTCTGCGTATGCCACGACCTTACAACCTCCTCCTTCCCGAATCCGCAGTAGTTTATTTACTGCGATATTCCACAAGAGGGGTGATAGTACACCTCCTTGCGGGGTGCCTCTGTTCACTAGTCTAGTCTGGGTTGAGGTCCCTAGTGTGGCTGTGACCATTCTGCTTATCAGCAATTTATGGATAAGCCTCACCATTGGCGGCTCAACCTCTAGTTCTGTGAGAGATTCTGTTATAGCAGTGGGGAGCACATTATTGAAGGCTCCCTCTATATCCAGGAAGGCGATCAGTGTGTATTCCTTGATGCTGAGTGATTTCTCGATGCTGCTTACCACCAAGTGTAGCGCCGATTCGGTTGACTTACCATTGGTGTAAGCATGCTGTTCTTCTGAAATTTGTGTCGGGTCTATGATGGCCCTTATGTGTAGGCTTATCATTCTTTCAAAGCTCTTAAGCAGGAATGATGTTAGGCTTATTGGCCTAAAATCCTTTGCTGTGGTGTGAGTGGCCTTCCCTGCCTTGGGAATGAATACCACCTTTGTTTCTTGCCATGCTGTTGGTAGTTCTCCTACCGCCAGGATGGATAAGAAGATTTTTTTCAACCAGTTTATGGCTATCTGTCCTGCTTGTTGGATGTGAGCCGGTGTTATCCCGTCTGGTCCCGGCGACTTGTTTGAAACTGTCAATGGACCATTTCATGATGCGGTCTGATAGGAGTGGATCTAATTCGATTCCCTCTCCTGCTCCTCTTTCAGGAGGATGACCTGCTTGTTGGCTCCCCGGGAAGTGAGCGTCTAGGAGAAGGTCTAAGGACTCATTACTGGAGTCTGACCATGATCCATTTGCTTTTTGAAGATAGCCCAAAGGCGCGGCTGTCTTAGAGAGTATTTTTCTGAGCCTTGCGGCATCAGTTGTTTTTTCTATGTCAGAGCAGAAGGTCTGCCGTTCGTCTTGCACTTCTAATGGCCTTATTGTAAGAGGCTTTTTCATACTTGTAGTTCAGCCAATTAATGTCCTCATTTCCCGCCTTTGCTCTGTTAAACAGGCATCTGCAGTTGGTTCTGAGGATTGATAGTTGTTGGGTCCACCAGGGGGGTTTTTTCCTTCCTCTTGGTTTCTCTGTGGGGCATGCCACTTTAAAGGCAGTGTTGCATGCCTCTGTAAATTTGTATACTGTTTCGTCCAGCTCCTGTGGGTTTGTGATGCTTTCTGACGGTTCCATGGGGAGGATATTTGTCAGAACTTCCTTGAACTTGTACCTGTGCCAGTCAGCTCGTCTGGGGTTAGCGAAGCTGACCGGCAAGGGCGAATGAAGGGACAATACGGTTTCTATGAATCTATGGTCCGAAAAGGAATGCTCGTCAGAGACTGCCCAGTTTTTGACTGCGCCTACGAGTGAATCTGATACCAAAATTAGATCTATGATCGTTTGGCAAGCTTTAGTTATGAATGTAGGGACATTGCCCCTATTGCATAAGAATAGGTTCGAATTTAGAATAAAATCAAAAAGAGACTCACCGCTGTCGTTGTTGTTTGGGCAACCCCACTGGGTGTGATGGGCGTTGTCGTCGCAGCCTATTTCCAAACCTTTCTTGAGCTTTTCGCATTCCTCTGCCAGTCCTCTGACCAGCGCATCTGGGGGTTTTCCTTTTCAAAGGCCAAGTAGGCCGATAGAACCCTTATAGAGCCACTTTGCAGCTCCAGGCTTACTGCAGTTTTGTCTCCGTTGCTGTAATTGCGAAGTAGAAATATACTAAGAAGCCTTTTGGCTAATATGCAGGTTCGAATTTTACCTTATTTGGGGTCAAGCATAAGCTTGTATTCCTTTGTTCCTAGTCCAGCAACCTTGCCTCCTACTACCCAAGGTCCCTGTACAAGGACTAGGTCGAAATTAATAACTTATTAAAAAATGTTATTTCCAAGCGTAGGAGTTTATATGTTAAGAAACACCGAAGCTATAATTTGTTTCATATTATTTTCCCACCGATTTTACGATCGTTTATATAGCAGCTATATGATATAGTCGTCCGATTTTGATAAAATTTAATTCGAAACTCAGAACTAATTAAAAAATGTTATTTCCAAGCGTAGGAGTTTATATGTTAAAGAACACTGAAGCTATAATTTGTTTCATATTATTTTCCCACCAATTTTACGATCGTTCCTATGGCAGCTATATGATATAGTCTTCCGATTTTGATAAAGTTAAATCCAAAATTCAGATTTAATTAAAAAATGTTATTTCCAAGCGTAGGAGGCTATATGTTAAAAAACACCGAAGCAATTATTTTTTCATATTATTTTCCCACCGATTTTCCGATCGTTCTTATGGCAGCTATATGATATAGTCGTCCGATTTTGATAAAATTTTATTCGAAATTCAGAAATAATGAAACAATGTTATTTCTAAGCGTAGGAGGTTATATGTTAAGAAACACCGAAGCTATAATTTGTTTCATATTATTTTCCCACCGATTGTACGATCGTTCCTATGGCAGCTATATGGTATTGTCGTCCGATTTTGATAAAATTAAATTTGAAATTCAGAACTAATTAAAAAATGTTATTTCCAATCGTCGGAGGTTATATGTTTAAGAACACCGAAGCTATAATTTGTTTCATATTACCTTCCCACCAATTTTACGATCGTTCCTATAGCAGCTATATGATATAGTCATCCGATTTTGATAAAATTTAATTCGGAATTCAGAACTAATTAAAAAATGTTATTTCCAAGCGTAGGAGGTTATATGTTAAGAAACACCGAAGCTATAATTTGTTTCATATTATTTTCCCACCGATTTTACGATCGTTCCTATGGCAGCTATATGATATTGTCGTCCGATTTTGATAAAATTAAATTTGAAATTCAGAACTAATTAAAAAATGTTATTTCCAATCGTCGGAGGTTATATGTTTAAGAACACCGAAGCTATAATTTGTTTCATATTATTTTCCCACCAATTTTCCGATCGTCCCTATGGCAGCTATATCATATAGTCGTCCGATTTTAATAATATTAAATTCAAAACTCAGAATTAATTAAAAAATGTTATTTCCAATCGTAGGAGGTTATATGTTAAAGAACACCGAAGCTATAATTTGTTTCATATTATTTTCCCACCAATTTTACGATCGTTCCTATGGCAGTTGAATCATATTGTCGTCCGATTTTGATATAATTAAATTTGAAATTCAGAACTAATTAAAAAATGTTATTTCAAATCGTAGGAGGTTATATGTTTAAGAACACCGAAGCTATAATTTGTTTCATATTACCTTCCCACCAATTTTACGATCGTTCCTATAGCAGCTATATGATATAGTCTTCCGATTTTGATAAAATTAAATTTGAAATTCAGAAATAATTAAAAAATGTTATTTCCAATCGTCGGAGGTTATTTGTTTAAGAACACCGAAGCTATAATTTGTTTCATATTACCTTCCCACCAATTTTACGATCGTTCCTATGGCAGCTATATGATATTGTCGTCCGATTTTGATAAAATTAAATTTGAAGTTCAGAACTAATTAAAAAATGTTATTTCCAATCGTCGGAGGTTATATGTTTAAGAACACCGAAGCTATAATTTGTTTCATATTACCTTCCCACCAATTTTACGATCGTTCCTATAGCAGCTATATGATATAGTCTTCCGATTTTTATAAAATTTAATTCGAAATTCAGAACTAATTAAAAAATGTTATTTCCAAGCGTAGGAGGTTATATGTTAAGAAACACCGAAGCTATAATTTGTTTCATATTATTTTCCCACCGATTTTACGATCGTTCCTATGGCAGCTATATGATATTGTCGTCCGATTTTGATAAAATTAAATTTGAAATTCAGAACTAATTAAAAAATGTTATTTCCGATCGTCGGAGGTTATATGTTTAAGAACACCGAAGCTATTATTTTGTTTCATATTACCTTCCCACCAATTTTACGATCGTTCCTATAGCAGCTATATGGTATAGTCTTCCGATTTTGATAAAATTTAATTCGAAATTCAGAACTAATTAAAAAATGTTATTTCCAAGCGTAGGAGGTTATATGTTAAGAAACACCGACGCTATAATTTGTTTCAAATTATTTTCCCACCGATTTTACGATCGTTCCTATGGCAGCTATATGATATTGTCGTCCGATTTTGATAAAATTAAATTTGAAATTCAGAACTAATTAAAAAATGTTATTTCCAATCGTCGGAAGTTATATGTTTAAGAACACCGAAGCTATAATTGGTTTCATATTACCTTCCCACCAATTTTACGATCGTTCCTATAGCAGCTATATGATATAGTCTTCCGATTTTGATAAAATTAAATTTGAAATTCAGAACTAATTAAAAAATGTTATTTCCAATCGTCGGAGGTTGTATGTTTAAGAACACCGAAGCTATAATTGTTTCATATTACCTTCCCACCAATTTTACGATCGTTCCTATGGCAGATATATGATATTGTCGTCCGATTTTGATAAAATTAAATTTGAAATTCAGAACTAATTAAAAAATGTTATTTCCAATCGTCGGAGGTTGTATGTTTAAGAACACCGAAGCTATAATTGTTTCATATTACCTTCCCACCAATTTTACGATCGTTCCTATGGCAGCTATATGATATAGTCTTCCGATTTTGATAAAGTTAAATCCAAAATTCAGATTTAATTAAAAAATGTTTTATCCAAGCGTAGGAGGGTATATGTTAAAAAACACCGAAGCTATTATTTTTTCATATTATTTTCCCACGGATTTTCCGATCGTTCTTATGGCAGCTATATGATATAGTCGTCCGATTTTGATAAAATTTAATTCGAAATTCAGAACTAATTAAAAAATGTTATTTCTAAGCGTAGGAGGTTATATGTTAAGAAACACCGAAGCTATAATTTGTTTCATATTATTTTCCCACCGATTTTACGATCGTTCCTATGGCAGCTATATGATATTGTCGTCCGATTTTCATAAAATTAAATTTGAAATTCAGAACTAACTAAAAAATGTTATTTCCAAGCGTAGGAGGTTTTATGTTAAGAAACACCGAAGCTATAATTTGTTTCGAATCGATTTAGCGTCGCTTGTGACCGGTTGTGTTTATCTTGTGCTCTGTGATTTTTGTCAATTTGTCATTAATATCTGTGATACTGGTGCCTTGTTTTGTGACTTAGTCCTTCATAACCAGCCGTGCTTGTGTTTTAAATCGTCTGTTGATGTTTAATTGTCTATTTTATTGTAGAAATTTTAACAAAACCAAACTCTGTGTTTAGCCCGTGCATTTTGTTATTGTAACTTCTGTACGCTGTGGTGCTTTGGTTTCAATAGCTTTTGTTGTTGTTTCCCATAACCTTCTTGTAATCTCTCTCCCGTTTCTTGTCGTCTAAACTGTTGTCGTGTATATTTTGTTTGTGTTTCGCAGGCCACGCTCAGTCGACAGCCACTCTGTTGCGCTCTCTCGCTCTCGAAGTCTCTACGCGCTCTTATACTTTTGTGTTCTTGTGTGTCTACATGTTTATTTGTTTGATCCCAGTGTCAAATTAAGTAAGGTATTTATAATTCTTTTGATTCTTTGGTTTTATTAATAACTTTTTTGATCAAAATTCCGAAGTTGTCTAGACGGGGCGTGAAAACCAACTTTCGAGAGTAGTTCTGGACAGTCGATACTACCATCCACCAAATCAGAGATGAAGCCAATGGCGATGGTAGGTGAACAAGCCTACAGTGCTGATGGTATGAAGGGGTAGGGTCTAAAAACCTCAGCGGCAACAAAGCGAATTTCAAAAATTGTTTCTGTAGTCGTTATATTCTGTTTCCATGAGTGGTAGTGAAGGGATTCCAAATAAGAGACACATATTCTAGTTTAGATCGTAGAAATGCAAATTAAAGCGCAAGTCTGGTGTAGGGATCCGTGAATAGTGATACGTTCCGTTTCAAAAATCCAAACATAGCATAGGCCCGGGCATGATGTAATCGATGTGTGCTGCAAACTTAAATTTCGAGTCAAACAACACTCCTAGATCCAAGGATTCCTGCCGCAGTTGTAGAGGTTGACCATTGATATTATAGGATGTGACGAAATTGTATACGGCTTTACTGTAAGTGACATAGAAGCACTTGCTTATGTTAAGAGGAAGCGAATTTCTGCTACGCCAAGAGCTCAACAAAGCTAAGTCATGTTGAACCAATTGTGAGTCTGTCGCAAATTTAATAGACTTAAAAATTTTTTAATCATTTGCATACAGGAGACACTCTGAAGATAGACAGAACCTCACATCATTAATGAAAATGATGAAAAGCAGAGGTCCCATAGCACTCCCCTGAGGGAGGCCAGAGGCTGCCAAGTAGGAATCCGAGAATTTTCCATTAATATTAACTCTATAAAGTCGATGGTGTAAATATGATTTTATCCAATTTAGTAATGCCGAATGTATACCCCAGCGGGCCAGTTTTGCCAGTAGGGCACTGTGGCTAACTTTGTCAAAGGCTTTCGCAAAATCAGTGTAAATAGCATCAACCTGAGATCGGATATCAAAGGCATGAATGCAACAGTTGCTAAAAACGGCAAGATTAGCCGTAGTTGACCGGCATAAGATACGTCTTATTTGGGTCGTGGGATCTCGGTAAGCCTCTCTCCTCTCCAACATAACGAGAATAATTATTTAAAGTGATTGGAAAATAATATAAGTCCGTCGTCAGTCGTCAGTCCACACTGCCCCACAAGCTTAGCTGTCGCTTGATCGCAATACGATCGGGCTGTGTTTCGGCCATATTCCCTTCCTTCACACATTCGTGTACCAAAATCGATTTAGCGTCGCTTGTGACCGGTTGTGTTTATCTTGTGCTCTGTGATTTTTGTCAATTTGTCATTAATTCTGTGATACTGGTGCCTTGTTTTGTGACTTAGTTCTTCATAACCAGCCGTGCTTGTGTTTTAAATCGTCTGTTTATGTTTAATTGTCTATTTTATTGTAGAAATTTTAACAAAACCTAACTCTGTGTTTAGCCCGTGCATTTTGTTATTGTAACTTCTGTACGCTGTGGTGCTTTGGTTTCAATAGCTTTTGTTGTTGTTTCCCATAACCTTCTTGTAATCTCTCTCCCGTTTCTTGTCGTCTAAACTGTTGTCGTGTATATTTTGTTTGTGTTTCGCAAGCCACGCTCAGTCGACAGCCACTCTGTTGCGCTCTCTCGCTCTCGAAGTCTCTACGCGCTCTTATACTTTTGTGTTCTTGTGTGTCTACATTTTTATTTGTTTGATCCCAGTGTCAAATTAAGTAAGCTATTTATAATTCTTTTGATTCTTTGGTTTTATTAATAACTTTTTTTCTTAAATTAAAAATGGCTCTCTTTTGTTGCAAAAAAGATTGTCAGTTTGGATCGTCACCTAATGACGTTTTTATTTACTGTCGCCTCTGCAACATTGTCATACACCCAAAATGTACTGGACTTGTTGGCAGAGTAAAAGATCATATTGATCTGCGTGTTGGTTTTTCGTGGACTTGTGCCTCATGCGTGGAAATAGATCGTGATTTGGATGGCTATGTTGCGCTGACCAATGATCGTTTTATGAAACTGTTCGATAAACTCATGAGCGTAGTTGCTGATTTTAAAGAGTTTAAGGCGGACCTTGATAATAAAAAAATGTCAGTAGGGTCACCTAAACGCAAGAAGACTGCTCCTTCAAAATCTCTTCAAGTAAAGGCATCAGTTCCAAATCCCAACTTAGCTTCTAATATTTTTACCCGATCGGTAACGGCAGCAATGTCGGCATCCACTGGGGCAGGTGGACCTAAAGCTTCTCTGACAGCAGTACCCATAGGTACCAAAAGCTCTGGAGCCCCTGTTTCTGATAGTCAGCCTACCGTTTCAAACCTTACGCAGCTTTCTGTGCCTACGGTGGAAGTTAGCTCTATAGGAGTCCCTTGTCTCAATAATCAGACGAACGATGTTCAGATTGCTGGTGGCGGAAGAAAGAGCCTCTCGGTTGTTCCATATAGGAAGCAATTATTTGTGTCTCGTTTAACACCTGAAACCACATCTGCAGATGTTTTGGAATTTATACAACAGGAATTCCCATCTCAAAACATCACAGTGGAGGAGTTTAAATTTCCATATGTTCGTAGGATATCTTCCTTTAAAATATCTGCTCCTCCGGAAGTATTTAATGTACTAAATTCTAAAAGTTTTTGGCTTAATGATGAATTGGTCATTAAAGAATTTGTTCCAAACAGACGGAGAACTAATAATAGGCCTTCCACGACAGTACCTGCGCCAAAAAACTGAGCAGTTTATTTTTGGCCTATCAAAATGTTAGGGGACTTAATATGAAGCTACCTAAGCTTTATGCTGACTCCTCTGCCTTTTCGGAAGACATTCTGGCCTTTACTGAGACTTGGCTGAAACCGGAGATATCAGACTCTGAAGTTCTGTCCAAAAATTTTAGTACGTATAGAACTGATCGCTCTCCTCGTAGGGGGGTGGGGTGCTGGTTGCCGTCACCTCTACTTTAACATCGGAAAGGATATACTTTCTTAATCCCAATGAAATAGAATTCGTTGGTGTGAAAGTTTCTTTGAAATCTTTTTCTATTTATGTAACTTGTTCTTATATTCCACCTGGATCCGACTTAACAATTTATAAGCAACATTTGTCTGCAATAAAAACTGTTTTATCTCATCTTTCCGAAAGGGATCTTTTGATTGTTTTGGGTGATTTCAATCTCCCTGACATTTCTTGGTCCCTATCCACTGACTCACTTGTCTCTACCCCCTTATCTGACCATGAATTCGTTGACGGTCTGTTAGAATTATCATTACAGCAAGTTAGCTTTATACGTAATTCTGTAAACAGACAATTAAATCTTGTATTTGCTTTAGATCCGTCAGAAGTCACGGTATCTAGAATTGACCCACTAGTTATGCCAGAAGACCGGTATCATCCCACATTAGAACTTACAATTTGTCTTCCCTGCGTTGACACCCTCTCTCCTTCTCTTTCACCAACTAAAAGTAGATGCTGTCGTAAATGTGACTTTAGTAAACTCAATACCTTGATTTCACAATATAACTGGACAAATTTATATAGTTGCTTGGATATTGAAAGTGCTACGAAACTATTTTATAGTGTCCTAAACTCTTTTTTCTGTGAATGTGTTCCTGATAGGTTTACTCCTAAGTTAGACAGGCCTCCTTGGTTTACCAATCAGTTGCAAAGACTTAGAAACCTAAAAACAAACTTCTATAAAAAGTACAAAAAGTCGGGTAGGCCATCCGATTTTTCAAGATATGTGGTGGCTCGTACTAATTTTAATGTACTTAACAGTCATTGCTATTCCATGTATTTGAACCGATGTAAATTTGAATTTTCAAAGGATCCAAGGCAGTTTTATAACTTTGTCAATGCTAAGCGAAAGTCTTCAGCCTTGCCATCATCTGTACGATTAAACTCTATTGAGGCATCTACGGATCCCGAAATTGCAGATTTATTTGCTGAATTCTTCCAATCTACTTATAGTTCTGTTTCTTGGTCTAATTCTAGCTACCCTAATCACTTAAACAGGGCAAATTGTACTTTTTCTCCTGTAATCACCGAAAGTTCTCTCTTAAGTGATTTAGAAACTATAACGCGAACCTATTCTCCGGGGCCAGATGGACTCCCTGGGTGTGTTCTTAAGTTTTGTGCCCGAACTATTTGTAAACCCATTCTTAAACTTTTTAATTTGTCTATCTCATCATCTGTTTTTCCTACTATCTGGAAAGATTCTTTTATTATTCCACTCCACAAAAAGGGTGCGAAGGTTAATGTTCAGAACTATAGAGGAATCTCCAAATTGTCTGCAATTCCTAAAATATTTGAACGCATTATTACCTCTCAGTTGCAACATTTGTGCTCCTCTTTATTATCGCCGTGTCAACATGGTTTTGTTAAGCGAAGATCGACCACCACTAACCTGCTCGAATTGACATCTTTTGTAATAGATGGGTCTAACGAAAAATTGCAGACAGACGTTATATATACAGATTTTAGTAAAGCCTTTGACTCTGTAAACCACTCTCTTCTTTTATTCAAATTAGATCAGCTCGGGTTTCCGAATAATCTGTTAACTTGGATTTCAAGTTATTTGAATGGTAGATCTCAGAGGGTTTTATTCAAAAACGCTGTTTCCAAGATGATCAACGTGACATCTGGAGTGCCTCAGGGCAGTCATTTAGGCCCTTTGCTGTTTACTCTGTTTATAAATGATCTTCCCTCTATAGTAACTCACTCTCGTGTACTAATGTATGCTGATGATGTTAAGCTTTGTTTTTCATATAATAATATTGAGTCTGGTTTCTGCTTGCAGTCAGACATTAATAGATTCCAGGAATGGTGTCAGTACAACCTTTTGAATTTAAACTATCTTAAATGCAACGTTATGACTTTTTATAGGGGTACGCCAACGTTCATAAGTTACTCTCTTCAGAACATGTCCCTGGACCGAATATACTCAGTAAACGATTTAGGTGTTCTCCTAGATCCTAAACTTAAATTTGACTCCCACATAACCTCTACTGTAAATAAAGCTATGAGTGTTCTTGGGTTTATAAAGCGTTGGTCTAAATAATTTGATGATCCATACACTACCAAAATATTATTTACCTCCCTTGTCCGTCCTAATTTGGAATACTGTTCTTCCGTTTGGAGTCCTCAGTATCAAGTGCACATTGACCGTATAGAGTCCGTACAGAAACAATTTCTTCTTTTTGACTTACGTGGTTTGAACTGGGATCAAAACGTCAGGTTGCCTTCTTACTCGAGTAGATTGCTTTTAATTAATTTGCCTAGTCTAGTAAGCCGTAGAACTCTGCTTGGTACTATTTTTATAAATAATCTTATCAGAGGCGATATTGATTCTGTAGATTTGGTAAGCCGCCTTACTTTCAATGTTCCTGTTAGACTAATGCGAAACTACTATCCTATAAACTTGCCACGATGTTCATCTAATTTTAGTCAGCATGAGCCTTTTCGCGTTCTTTGTAATAATTATAACAACCTATATCATTTAATTTGTTCCTCAACCTCTATCCCTGTATTAAAAACTAAAATCTTAGCTCATTTGCTTTAGTCTTGTTGATCTATGTTTTGTCCTGTCCTTGTTTGTTCTATGTACCTTCCTCGCGAACCGTATTTGCCCGAAATAAAAATGGGCCCGCGCGTAACAAGCACGTGCTTGGTGTCGTTTGGGCCACTTGTTTGTACTGTTCTTAGTGCATCAACGTTCAACAAATATAACAAATATATTTTCCCACCAATTTTCCGATCGTTCCTATGGCTGCTATATGATATAGTCGTCCGATTTTGAAAAATTAAATTCGAAACTCAGAACTAATTACAAAATGTTATTTCCAAGCGTAGGAGGTTATATGTAAAGAAAGACCGAAGCTATAATTTGTTTCATATTATTTTCCCACCAATTTTCCGATCGTTCCTATGGCAGCTATATGATATAGTCATCCGATTTTGATAATATTAAAATCAAAACTCAGAATTAATTAAAAAATGTCATTTCCAAGCTTTGGAGGTTATATGTTAAAAAACACCGAAACTTCATATTATTTTCCCACCGATTTTACGATCGTTCCTATGGCAGCTATATGATATTGTCATCCGATTTTAATAAAATTAAATTTGAAACTCAGAACTAATTAA